>NW_027514663.1:1572500-1875000 GCF_048772815.1 Callospermophilus lateralis | reverse complement strand
AATATTTTCATGATCATTTTCCCTTTCCAGAAAGCAAGCATTTACTTACCTCTTTCTCTAATGTGAAGTGACATTTTAATGCAGCAGCCCTGGAAGGAGATAAAAAACATTAACTCAGAAAAATAGTTGAGCTCCTGCAGTTTGCCAGGCTCCCACCTATTTGCTGAAGAATCTGGGCTCCGAATAAGCAAAACTGCTCTCCTATTGCCAACTACTATTTATGAGTCTGAGGGTTGTTGACATTGATTAACATTGAAAGTGACATCTGGTCCTTATGTAGTTTCTAAATAGACTGGTTTCAACCAAGAAAGCAATAAGGAAGCCTCAGGAGGATATGTTTGGAGGAAAGTAATGGTATGAGAGTGACATGAAACACTCTTTTGTCCAAAATTTTGGATCATTATCTAGAAATTAAGCTGTGTGTTTGGGAGGGAGAGAAGTTGGTGTGTTGCTAAGAAAGGAAGGGAGGAAATTTCTCAAAGATAGTTGGAAAGATATACCTAGGGGAAGGAAAAGAGTATACCAGGGAAAACTCATTAAAAAAGTGAAACAACAAAAAGTTCAAGACGAAAAGTGTCTACTCATCAGTCAAGTAATTTAAGGAGCCATGATTTGCCATACAAATGGATTTGTAATAAAAAAGAATCCTGTAAAGTGTAAAATGCATTGGAGTTTTAAATGTGTAAGTTACAAGCAATTTTCTAGCACATATAGAAATCATACCTGTGTATAAATTTCTTCCAACTTCAGTGTGTCAGCCTTATCTTTCTAGTAAATTCCTATGCAGAGCAGTCACTATTTTAGGTTGGTGCTAAATGAGTAAGGTATTATTTCTAGCATCTTAAAAGTTCATTTCTTTATTATTCCTCCCTTACAATTGGCTAGTAATTAGGCCCAAATATTTGCTGCTTTGAAAAAGCCTGGATGGGCTATGGCGGGTACTCAAATCATTTAAAGAGCAAACTTAAAAAAATACATTCCTGTGTCTCATTCCCATGGATTCTACAATTTTAGCATGATCTAAAGTAACTCTAATGCAAGTGATCTGTGGACTACACTCTGACAAGTGCTGACTTAGAGAAGATGTCCTCTAGGTTGTGTGTCAAGAGAAACATCCCTGTCTTCTGAATCCAGCAATTGCCCTTGGTTCCAATGTGTTCCATTAAGTTCACACTTGGTGGACAATTGCTGATTGACACTGCTGTGCTGGACAAGCTTATCTGTGGGGCTCAGTGTGACACACCCCTGATTTTTCTTTATTTTGTTAGAATGATTACAGGAAGTTATCTATGCAATGCAAGGATTTTGTGGTGGGCGTGCTGGACCTGTGCTGAGACACAGAAGAGGTAGAGGCGATTTTAAATGGTGATGTGAACCTCCAAGTCTGGTCCAACTACCACCATTCAAGTTTGAGCCGGATCAAACTGGCCATTAAATATGAAGTCAAGAAGGTAAGATTTCCCATCTTTCTTGGCCTTCCTGCCTCACTTCACAGGGCAGCTGGCCTAGCTTTGTGCTCATATTTTATGTTCCTGTAAAGTGACTGTGATTACACCCAAATTCTCTCCAGACAGGGATCTGACAGTCTCACAGGGCTGCTAAGATCCCACCACCTTTTCCCACCTCAATTCCCAGCCTCCAAATAGAGAGAGAGGAATCATGAGTCAGCCCATGACTAGACCTTTAACCTGGAGAACAGAAGAGATTTTCAGACTCCAGACTTCTGGCAGTAGTGTCACAGTGAGGAATCCCATTACTAGAAAGCCAGTTCCAAATCTTGAGAAACAAATAACTCAGGTATTTCAATAGCATTTATTGTGTTGAAAATGGTTTGGAGTAAAGGATTTATGGCATCCATGGTCCTCAAAGGATTAGAGAAATTTACTTCAAAGTCATATGAAATCCCTTAGTGGGAAGCTTAAGTAGACTTTCCCAAAAGTAAGCTTGTTCCACCTACTCAATAGATATCAACATGTCTGTAATGATTCTTGTCACCCAATAACCCTTGCATTGTAGTGTCTGATCAGATTAGGTCCTAAGGAGAAAAAATCACTTGTATTTCCATTTTTTATATATTTTAAGTCTGTAGAATCTGCTCTGTTGGCTGACATTATTCGTCCTGATGAAAACTGGAAAGCTCCAAAAACTTGTATGGTTAAATGTCAGTGGACTTTCTATATGAGCAAGGCAGAGTGGATCTGTCTTTGAGGATTTGTTTTTATTTGGGGGGGGGGTGGCTATTTCACATGTAAAACATAAAAAGTATTTTTAATACCTCCCAAATTGGCCACTTGAAGTGTCTCCTCTCCCCTGATTATCTTACTTTGTGTGAGGTCAACCAGTCTTCAAGAAATGACATGGATCTTTGGGATTCATCTAGAAAGAGCTTCCAAGTTTGATAAAATCTTTCTGCCATTTTATTTCAATAATAGTCACAAATCCGAAGAAAAAAATTGATTTTTTCCAAGACTCTGAGTCCCGAAGATCATATTGATAAACCATGGAAAAGGTAGCCTTGAGATTCATATTAGAAAGCAGAGAGTTTATTGCGGTGCTTGGAAAGGTCAGATTGTGGTTTCAAGTATAATAATATTTTCTTAGCTCAGGGAAATACATTTTTTTTAAACTAAGCTAAGAACTCCCTGATGTTTTTTACTAAAGCATGGCAATCACTTCCTGAAACTGCTGAGATATCCATGCCCTTGAGTTCACATAAACCTGCGGTAGAGGCTGCACAGCACTAGTAAAGGTGAGCTTGAATTTCCAAAACTGCAAATATTTTCTTCCCTCCCCAAGCCAGAGTGTCTTTTTGCCACTTAGCACATGGGAAAAGTGAAGATGTCTTTGAAAAGGCAGAGAACAGGAGATGATGCTTGATGTTTGAAAATTTACAGTCACAGTTTCAGCTATTCATGAACAATTTCAAGAGTCCATGGCATGCAGATATTAGCCATTTTTCTGAAACATAAAATAAGTCTAGCAAAACTGTCACCAATGGTAGAGTGCACAGCAAAGCCAGAAGTCTTGCCACTTCCTCACAGCTATATGTTCCCTCTCATTGTCAATTACCAAGTACAAATGGCCCTGATAATTAATGACAAGAAAAAGTGAAGCCCTCCATAAGCATGATGGTTTAGTTCAGAATAAAAATGTTTCATGAGGGAAATTATTTGCTCTAGGGGTATTTTCCAATTAGGAGAGTCAGAAAGGTCTCAGGAAATATCCATCATGAATGTCAAATGTCTGTTGTCATCCATAGGCAGAAAGATGATCAATGACCAGCATAAAATGCCAGCCTTGCTCATTTCCAGGGGATAAATTCTTTCAAACCATGTATACCATTATGCAATAGTAGGCAGACTCGAAGCTTTCCTTGACATTTATTCTATCATGAATTACTGGTGAAAATATATAATACCAAAAGGCATACTAATATTATAATGCACTTCCATTTTTAATTTATTAACTTTACCATGCTTGCGTAGGCACAATCTAACCTGGATATTTGAGTTATAAACTAACTAGCACCAAGGCCTAATTACAAATATACTGCCTTTTATACCTGATAAAGCTAGAGTATTAAACCATAAAAAATTCCTATGGCTCTGTCTACATGATGTAAAAATCAACCCATTAATCCAGTATCAAAAAAAAAAAAATAACCTAGTTTATCTTGGCAGTTCCTTGTGTTGCTAATAAGGTGGTACCTTAAAAAGAAAAAGATAGTGAAAGAAAATGTGTTGTGTTCAAATAGATTTGGAGACCTTAAATTAACATAGTCAAACAGATTTCTATGCTTAAAGACATTATTGAGTCCTTAATGTACATCACTACTCTAGACCTCCTCATCCAGGGCTATTTTGGATAACAGTATTCTCCATCTCTCTATCTTAGCCCCGGGGAATCATACCTAAATCTCCTTCTCAAAGGCCTTCTTCTCATAACATAAACTGTCTCTAAATAAATGCATAGGGGATTTCCAGCCCCACCAATTATGAAGACCCAGTCTGGATCCCAATTTGGCTCATTTGGACCCAGGCTGTACCCCTAAAGTGAACCCAGTGTGTGTTGTGCTCAGTGACATGTCACAGACATCAAGACCCAGGTCTTGGTGTCCTGTTCAACTTGTTCAATGTACCAGTTGTCTATGGCATCCATGGTCCTCTATTGGACAACATGTCTATTGGACATGTTGTCTATTGGACAACATGTCTCAGTCTTCTTTGTTGCTTCTCCATCTCTGGACTTACCATAATGATGTTTTCCCTTCCTTTCCCTATATCATCTCTTCTCATTCCTTCCTCCAGTCTGCCTTAATTAGGATCAGGTGAATATCCTAGTCACTACAAGAGAACTATGTGGTCATTAGTCCTGTAGGCTCAATTGTTCAAGGAGGATGGAGCAAAGAAACTCAGAATGTCCTGTTTGCATGACAGAAGGTATAACTTTATCTTAAAAGGAGATAGACATAATTAAGTAAAAGCCTGCTACTGAAAAAAATTACAAGAAGACATGAAAATATTTTTGGTAAAATAGATTATTATCAGAACAGAAAGCATATCTGTTACCATGCAGCATTTCCAACAAGGGTAATTAGTTCCATCTAATCAATCATTTTAGCCACCACCCATAGGATCTACAGACACTGACCTCAGCCTCCTAGAAAACCCAAGGAGAATAAGACAGTGTGTAAGCTATCAGTCTAGTGAGTTGGGACAAATATCCCATGACTTTAACAGCAGCAACCTGTGCACAGGAGGGAGTCCCTTAACTACTTAACTATCTGAGCAAAGTTAAATTCACTGTCTAATCTCTGTTTCAGACTTCCAGCTGGTTCCCAGTTCTATCATTGTGGGGTGCAGCTTGGCTTGGACTCTGATCATGGTATGAGCCATCTTTTCATTCAGCTGAGAGGCTCCCACTCTCCTCAAGAAACAGTTTCACTGCTCCAAAGTCTTCAAGACCCAAGAACTTAGGGGTTATTCCTGACTTCAGAAGCTATTCTCACACAAAATAAGGGTCTGATACATGTCCATGGGGAGGAAGATAAGCGCACAGGGTCCTGGGAAGGCCCTACTGTCTCTACCTCAATAACACACTTCCCTTTTTCCTCATGCTACTGAATTAAGGAAATAGTATTTTCTATGATTTTCATTCACTTACATATTCCTCATTTAACAAACACTCAATGATGTCTACATATCACCAGTTCTGTGCTCATCACACTGGAAGACCAAGGCCCAGGCTTTGCTCTTGAGGGGCTCATGTAGTGATAGCAGAAATAGTGAACAAATGATACAATCCTGTCTGAGCAGGGCACAAAGGAATGGGAAAGGTGCAATATAGAGGCCAAAGAAAATACTGGCTATCACTGTTTGGGACCTTAGTAAAATTTTCCCAATGATATAGTTTCACAGAAATATCTGTGGTGGGGGGCAGTGGGGGAGGCTTCATGAATGGGAAGTGCTAAATAGAATGGCAATTTAGGCAGAGAGGTAAAAGTAAAAAGCCACAGATCCCTGAGAAAGAGAAGCATATTCAGGTAATGTGTTTAGAGGAGTGATCCTTCCCTGTGGCTTTATCGTTACAGGGAAAGAAATAGGCTGAAAGTTTGCCAAGAACCAGACACTTGAAGGCATTCATGCCAGGTACTGTCTCCTGAACTTGATAGTGCCAGGACTTTCTATGATGTTGGAAATGTTCTATTTTCTATTTTCCAATATGGGAGTTATAAGCCGCATGTGGCTAATTAGCATTGGAATTGAGGTTGGTGTGATTATGGAATAATTATTTATATCTTTATAAATTAATTAATTTAAAGTTCAACATGTGGCCTGTGGTTACCAAGTTGTACAGCATGGCTGTGTATCCTCATTTGTACCTTCAACAGGCTTTTACTGAATGATTACAAAGTGTGATTTACCAAACACTGGGGACATAGTAATGAATGAAAGTAGCATGATCTTGGCCATCAAGAGGGAAGACAGACCTTAATCGAAGCATCACACAAATAACCTGTAATACTCCAATTGTAAGTATTATGAAGAACATGAAATTATGAGAGCTTCTAAAAGCAGATATGACATAAGTAGAAAAGTCAATTAAATTTCTCTAAGGAACTCATACTTCAAGAGCAAAAGAATATAAACAGTCAACCAGTGGTGGGGATGGCATTTCTGGCAGAAAGATCATACTTAAAGTATATCCAAAGGTCCTGAGGTGAAAAGAAACCAAGTAAGAGGAACCAAAAGAAAGAGAATGTGACCAAGTTAGAGGGCATGGGAAGTGAGGTGTGGGATGAGGCTAAAGACAGGCCAGACAATGCAGCCTTCCAGACAATGCAAAGTTCTAAATAATTTGGTTTTTATTTTTGTTTTGGTTTTTGTTGTTGTTGGGTGTTTGCTTTTTGTTTTCTGGTTTATTTTATTTTATTTTATTTTTTGAGGGTTAATCAAGAGTGATTTTTAAAGATTGGGATATCCAGGGAGACAGCTTATCATCTGAGAAAGTCTTAAAACAAAAAAGGATGGATGTGGATACAGCATTTTGTTGGATGAAAGGGACAGGATATTAGTCAAGATAGGCTAACTTGTGCTGTGTTGACAAAGAAAACCAACATTGCAGTGACTTTTCAACAAATTAAGATTTATTCATTGTTTATCCTATTTCCATCTTAGAACAGGATCCACTCCAGGAATTCAAGCCGATAGAAGAGCCAACATGTCAAATGTTTCCACTATGCCAAGAGGTAGAAACCTAGAGCCTAGACCTAGAGACTCACCCCAACAATCACATGCTTTTACCTGGATGTGGCACTCTTTGTTCCTGTGCACTTTATGAAGAATTAGTCAGACCTCCTACACTACCTCCAGAAGGATCAGGGAGTAGAATCATGCCATGGTTTTAATGGAGAGAAAAACAGAGCAATTTGGGAAATAGCAGTAATGATCACCACAGGAGAAAAGCTGAGGGAATTCATACTGAGAGCTTCAACCTCTCTAAGTAAGAAGCAGAATCACCACCTGAGGTAGAAGGCAGACTGAGAAAGTAAAAAGAAAATAATGTTCATGAAAAGTTCTGTGGGATACTGCAGAGAGAGCTGAATACGACTGCAGACTGTAATCCTTTGTCAGTCACCTGCATTCTTAATAGAAATGGAAGGAATCCACAAAGGATGGTAACATGTCAAGCCAGTGTTCTCCATAAACTTCTATTTCCTGATGCCAACTTCAAGATTCTTTTTATACATTTGGAGCCAGAAGAACAGAAAATGTGTCCCATGGAAGGTTTCCCTCAGCGAAGAATGTCAAGGAGGGAGGGCAGTGGTGGAAGGACCATTTCCATCTATATTGCCTGTCTAACATTGAGCCAAATGATCATCTTCTGCACACTTTACAGTCATGCCATAAATGGCCCCATTTTCTACTTGGAAAAACTCCTAGTAGAAAGCAGAATTTGTTGAGTAGAAGTATAGTGTTATGGCTGGAAGCCTGGCTGCTTGAGTTCCCACTTAGTAGATACGTGGCTTCAGACAAGGCATTTCATTTGCTAGCCTGAATGCCTCACAGACAGAGCGGACACTGCTGTAACCCTCAAGAGCCTCTCAGAGACAGAATGATGCCCAGGAGCAAATACACAACTGGCATACATCCTCTCCCTAGTGTGGTGACCATGGGTAGGACACTGGAGAGAGGGTAAATGACCTCTGCTGGGTCCTGTTTCATTTTCTCTGTCTGCACAAAGCACAAGGCAGAGCCAGTGAGCACAAGAGACCTGGGGACATCAGGCCTTTCTAGAGGACATCTGAGGGGCCAGTCAGACACTCACATGCTCTGAGCAGACATTCCCCACTGTGCTGTCCTGCTGAGGTATCATTCTAACAGATGCTCAGAGTTAAGGAGATCAGAGCTGTCACAGACAGTTTGGCTGGTCAGGCACTACCCCAACTGCGCTGCATGATGCCAGTAGCTGCCAAACACTGTTAGTGTCAAAAGCATCAATCATCATCCTCTTTGGGGATTCCTCTGAGCACTTTCATGGCTCTAGCCTGGTCATGTGGCATAAAAATGATCAGTCTATTAATCACCTGGCTCAGAAGGGCTATCTTTTACATGAGGAAATTTTGTTTTCATCCAACAAAAAATCTTGAAAAACAAAAGAAAAAATATATTATGTAATTGTGATACCCTTTTGCCTGGAAAAATTCCCCAAAGAAAAATAGAACCTATTGGGCAGTGGTAAACTGTTGTGGCCAGAGCCTGACTGCCCATGTTTGAGTTACAAGTCTTTTACTTACTAGCTATGTGCCTTTGAATAAATTATTTAATTTCTGCACCTTGATTTTCTCATCCATATAACAGGAACAAATTATAGTACCTAATAAACAATGGTCAATGTTTCTTACCACACATAATGTCCCTAAGACATGGTAAGTACATAATAAATTAGATAAAGGAAGCTGTTTGGCATCTTGGTTTTATAAGAGAACTACCTTTAAGACTAAATCAGCAATTCCCAACCTCAGCACTACTGATATTTAGGCCATATAATTCTTTGCCATGGGGATTCTTCTGTGCATTACAAGAGTTTTAGATGAATCCCTGGCCTCTACCCAATAGCACCCTCCCCTCAATTTTGTCAACCAAAAAAGTATCCATCCAGACTATCTCTAATGTCTTTGGGGAAATTGGGAAGCCAGAATCATTCCCTGCTGAGAACCTCTGGGCTAGTTTTCAGGATCTAGGCCATGACCCCTTAACTTTAAGGCCCTGGGGGCAGGGATTGTAGTTATATGGAATATATTGTATCTCTCAAGACCAGTGGCTCTCAAATGATGGGCCCAAATTCCAAGTAAGAAAACTACTTGGGAGCTTTGTTAAAAATACCACTGCCACAGACTGCCTAATCCAGTTTGTCTGGGTGGGCACACAGCAGCTGGTATTTTCTAAAGATGTGCTAATTATTTCAAATTTTATAAAGATGGAGCTCCTACAAGGTGGGGGCCTCTCTTCATTTATCTTGATCTCTGATAGCTGATAACAATACACATTCTATATATAATGTAAAGCCTCCAATTTGACTAAATAAATAGTTGGTTTATTCAGTGGGACATCAAAGGCTTTACTGCTTCTCCAATTGTAATTCCCACTTGTGATTAAAACCCATTAGAATCCAGGTGATGTTTGAGACTGGCCCCAGAGTTTGGGTCTGTCATATACAGTCCTTCCATTGCCAACTGCATGCACATCACTGAGTGAGTGCTTCACTGAGTGCTATGCAGAGGATCTTGAGAGTGCTCCCTCCTCTTATTAGCCTTCATTGCTGCCCCATTCCCACATCCCACCACACTTAGAGTGAAGAGGAAGGGAAGAAAGAGTCTGATGCTTTCTCTCTGCCCTTCTTCAGGCATGCTGCAAATCACCTGACAAGACTTTCTCTAATACACTGATAGAACTGTGAATTTGCAAAAGAGATTTCAGATCTTTAAAGTAAGGGTTGTCACAGCAGGGCAGAACATGATTACCTTTGGATATTTTGCTGCCTTTCATTCAGTTCTTGTCATACATAAATATTTGTATGAAAGGATAATTCTTCAAAGCATTGTTTTTCTCCTTGGATATTAGGTTTCCTAAACCATGTGGACTTAGCTTGTTTAATCAAACTATATTCATTGTGTGCTGTGTTTGTTAAGAAAGTCAGAGTCTGATTACTATTACCTCCTTATTTGTGGATTATCAGAAAGAGAAATTTTTATTTAGCATTCAAGACAGGAACATATACCCACTTACTGCCCTCCAGAAAAGATGCAGTCAGAAATATTTACTAGCCCAAAGTGGGAAAGATAACAAAAGCCATTTTAAAATTGTCACATTAATCCCAGAATTAAACAGATCTTAGAAACTACAATCTCCCCCAAGGACCCGTGACTAACTCTAGTAATTAAGCTAAAGATCAACTGCACATTTCTATCACATTATTTTTGTACTAAATGCTCATAAATAGATTTAGACTTTTAATGAGCACTTTAACTTTCACATATTCATCTCATTATATGCCAAAGTGCATTATTCTTTTTAACATTCATCTTGCACATTTTCTTGATAGAAGGCAAGTTTTGTAAATATAATTGTAGATGAAAATTTCTGTTTAATAAGGATACTTTATGTAATCTAAGTCATAGTTATATTATGCCTAGAAGATGACAATAGCGTATAATTAACAGGTCTGCCTTCCTCTTCTCTTTTCCCTACAAATAGACAGACAGACACATACCTACACACACAAACACACACGCACACACACACACACACACACACACATACATACACACACACACACACCAAGAAAAAAATTAAATAATTGAATTATTTCATGGCCCAGCTTATATCTTTCATCTATAAGCCAGGTATAGTCTGATACTAATCACTACTGGAAGCAGAGCCTAAGATAAGGACTCTTGAAAGTACTGTTTTACTAAATCATGATCTCATGAGAAACCTACATTGATGGGGCAGAGTAGGATGGGGAAGGAGAAGAAGCTAAATTAAGAGGTGGTTTCAAAGAAGTCAACCCTCAGTTTGATCTGGAGAGGTGCCTCAGAGTGGAGTGTGTGGTAGGTCCACAAATTTGCATGTTATTAAGGCTAAGGGTTGGCCTTTACCTATTTGTATACCTATATCAGTCAGTCACCAGTTGCAGGTCTCCCAGGGCGGGGGATGGGGGGTTACATAAATATTTCTGGACAAAGTGGTTCCCATTGGCTGGAGGGAATTTCTGAAAAAGAGTGTATCTATGAGCCCTCAGCATCCAGCACCCCAGCATGTAGGGCTGGGTGCTCTTTGCTAGTAAGAGGGATCTTGGCAAGAAACCAATATCCTCATGCTCTAAAGTACTCAGGTTTCAACCACTAACTATGGCCTATAAGCTGCTGCATGATTTGGCTCCTGCCTTCCTCTTTAACTCATGTTAGAATAAACTACTCACGTTCCTAAATTACACTAACAGAGGTATACTTTTGGTAAGAGGGCAGGGGGAATTAGAGGCCCCTTTGGAACTTGGAGGACTTTGTGGTAAAATGCACAGCACAGAGCTCTGAAGAACCCAAAGAAGGCCTAGGCCCATAGTGCATGGGAAAAATATTGGAGCAAAGAACAAAGACAGAGGAAATGGAACTTGGGAGGGTTGCTTACAAAGAAGGGAGGTTGAGTGGTTCTCTCTGATTAAGTGCCAGCAGGAGCTGTGTCTCTGCCCTTCTTGTACATGCTGCATCCTCACATCAGCCATTGTCATGCTTTCTCTGTTTTACTAGTGAAGCAACTGAGACCCAGAGAGGAGGAGCAAGTCACTTAAAGTCCAAGAAGCCAAGCAGAGACTCCAACTCATATCCAGCTTGTTCCAAAGCCTGTACTGAGTTTTGTTCTTAACCTGGTGGACCAGTCATGTAGGCGGCCAGAGGAATTCCCATGGTGGGGAGAGACATGTGAACCTGCAGAGCAGGACACTCTTTCTCCAGTCCACCGAGATCCTCAGAATATTACACTCACCAGATCCTCAACTATCCTTCCTTATCCAGATTCCCCCAGATACTTGAAATTAAATAAACATAGTACTTGCTTTTCTAATAAGGTCCTTCATTCCCTTGGTAAAAAGGAGATGTTAAAGTATTGGCTAATTTGGAAGATACTTCCAATGGCTATCAGGCTGAATTTAGTGAAATTAAAACCCATTAGGGAGGGTTTTCAAGAACAAATTTTCAACAAATTCATTAGCACCAGTTACAGATTCTTAGCTGATAATAAACCACTACCCAGACAAAACTGACCTTGTACTATGGGGAGGGAAAAGAATATATATATATATATATATATATATAATATTACATATAATATTATATTATATATAATATTCTATCATAATTTTATGGGTTTTTAAATTTACAAACAGTATACAAATATCCTGACATTTCTTTACATGGTAGTTAGAGATGCCTTCCTGAAATAACTGACTCCTTCCAAGACAAAGAATTCATGGTCTCCCTTAGCATAGCCATATTGAGCTTCCTCATAGCATGGTGGTCTCAGGGGATTTGGACTTCTCAGAGGCTTTCTTAGGAATAATGGCAACTGCTGGAAGATCTCTAATGCTTTTACCTAGTGAGTTTTGCAGCATTACTTCCGCAGCATTCTATTGATCAAAATAGGTCACTGAATGTTAAGCCAACTCCAAGAGCATGAAGATAGAATTCCAGAGCAATTGGAATGGGAGATATTGCTGCCATGTTTAGAAATGCCATCCCTTCCCGGAGGAGAGAAAAGTTAGCATTCCTACTTGTGGGAATGCACTGTGGAATCAGTTACATTAGCCACAGGATTCATTCATGAATTTATTCTTTCAACAAATATTTGTTGAATTTGCTACCATGTACTGGACACTAGATAAAATACAGTAAGCAAAAAGAAAAAGGTCCTTGGTCTTCTATTTTAGTACATTTAATAATCACAGACTTTAAATGTATAATAAACTGCGGTAGTTGCTAAGTGATGAAAGATAAAGCCAGGTGAAAGAACAGAAAGAAAATTAATAAGAAAGGAGGAACTTATATTTTAGACAGGATGGTCAAGAAAGGCCTTGGTGTACTGGGTAAGGTGGAGCACGACTGTAATCCCAGTGGCTCAGGAGGCTGAGGCAGGAGGATCATGATCAAAGCCAGCCTCAGCAAAAGTAAAGTACTAAGAAACTCAGTGAGGCCCTGTCTATACATAAAATACAGGGTAGGGCTGGGGATGTAGCTCAGTGATCAAGTGACCCTGAGTTCAATCCCTGGTAAGAAAGAAAGGAAGGAAGGAAGGAAGGAAGGAAGGAAGGAAGGAAGGAAGGAAGGAAGGGATGGGGGAGAAAGGGCCTTGGTGCATTTTAGGAATAGTAAGGAGGCCAGTAGGGCTGGATCATAGAGAGCAAAAGGGAAAATGACTGGATGTAAAGAACAAAATTACCAAAGTCTTTATAGACATAGGAACAAATATGAACTTTTTTCCTAAGCATAGTAAATAGCCATTTTTCGGGCCTCTTGGACAG
Source organism: Callospermophilus lateralis (assembly GCF_048772815.1). NCBI lineage: Eukaryota > Metazoa > Chordata > Mammalia > Rodentia > Sciuridae > Callospermophilus > Callospermophilus lateralis. The sequence goes on along the minus strand of NW_027514663.1, from coordinate 1,861,926 downwards.
ATGAATGAGACTTAGTTCTTAACAGAAACCCATCCTTACTAACCAAATAATTCTCCTTCCCAGGACTTGGAGAGGCAGGGGGAGGGGGAAATTATAAAATCCACCACAATCCTTGTGTAAACTCATCCACAAGCCACCATGCTTCCTTCTGGATCTCAGAGACTGAGGGTAATGCCTTTGCTATAGGCTTGATATCATAATGACTACAAGCCATACAAATTTGGTCTGGAAAAATGTAAAAAAGAATTTTGCATAGCTCCAAATGGCTTTGTAAATTAAATTAAACCCACAACTGGCCCAGGAACTTTCCCCATCATAATTATATTATTGGTCATTAACATTTAAAGAGTCTGCAAACAGAATACTGGATGCTGCAATAAATTATCATTGTCCACTGGGCAGGTTCCATGAAACAGGTGTCCCTGGAGCCTTTTAAGACTGTCTCATGCTATAATTTAAATGGAGGATGTTGTTCTGCTCTTTAGTACCTGAGGGTGCAGCAGGGGCAAGTGTGGGTGCACAAAACCCTACACTATGGCCATCTAACCCATATATCAAAACGTAAAAGTCTACTACAAGTTTTAACTCCCAGGCACCTGGCTTTTTCATGTCACATTCAGTTTTTGTCTCAGCATGACTCACAAGTCCTTCAGGGTTTCCCAACTTCTTTCATTCCTGCATTGACCCTGAGTTACCTATAACTTTTCTGACACTCTGTGCTCTAAGGCTTCAGTAGCAACAATGACAATTTATTAAGTGTTCAATCTACGTTCTTTAGTATGCCTAGTGCTTCTCATTCAATGAGCCTGATAAAACAGATGCAGCTCAGAGGTAACATAACTTGTTAAATATCAGTCAGTCACAGTCAGAGGCAAGATTTAAACCAAAATCTGTCTCCCTTTAGAGCCCAAATGCTTTGCTGCTCCTTCTTTTCAGCATGCTCTTCCCAACTCTCTTGGTGGCTTGAGTATAGCCTTCATTACTCAACACAAAAATTCCTCCCCTAGCAATCCTTTACTAACTGACCCTCTTCATCCCAGCTTGGGCTGGGTTCTTCTTCTCCGTGAATTCACGATATCCTGCCATGGCACTGAATGAACTACATTAAATTTGCCTGTTGGACTGTTTCCCTAACTATATTTAGAGGACCATGAGTGCCGCAGTCTCTGGCTGGGCACAAATCACGAGTCTCCACACAGCTTGTAGATTCAAACAGCAATTCTTTATTCCCGAACTCACACCGGCCGTCTACAAACACGTTCTGGGGGAATCCACGTTCTCTGCCCAAATCCACTCTCTCCCAAATTCACTCTCTGCCCAAATCCACTCCGCATGGGCTTCTGTCTCCCAAAATATACTGTCTGACCCTAAGAACTCAAGAGGAACTCAGCAGCAGGATACGCCCTATTCTAAAGGGGGAACACCCTAATCTCCTATTATGCTAAACCGCCTTATTCTAAAGGGGGAACACCCTAAACACGGATCCTGCCCTGGTCCTTGAGCAAGGTCACCTTTCAGAAGTCCTTCCACTAGACAGCATGGGAGTAAGCTGGCAAGGAATTTGTCATACCTACTTGGCTGATGGCTCCCAGCACATGAGAGCCATGACATTATTATTGACCTTAGTGTTCCTAGTGCCTAGTTCAGTAGATATCTGCTGAGGAAATGAAACACAAATGATTAGATAAATCTGAGTGTAGGCAGATGTGACTTCAAATATATTGCAACATTTTGTGAGACTCAATCTCAGTTTCCTATTAAGAAGAATATGAATATGATTATGAAGAGAGAAATTGTATTTATAATAGCTTAATAAAAAAACATTAAAATATCAGCACAATTAATCCAACTCATAAATTTTATGTACTGTTTATATCATGGCACCGGACTGGCTCCTAGATGAAAAATGGAACTACTTAGTCTTCAACTAGCAATCCCAAGTGGCTAGGGGACCTTTGCATTGGATGCTGAATATTCATGTGCTCATTTGACATCTAAAAGCTAGAGGTCATCTGCATGACTAAGATGTACCTTCACCAGAAATGTTCCCCAGTGTTTGGGATGTGATAAATTTCCACATTTCTTGAGAAAGTGAAGACAGCAATTAAAATTGTCCAATCTAGAAACCCCAGGTGGCACAGTAGCCACAAACACTACAAAAAGAAGGAGGAGGAGGAGGAGGAGGAGGAGGAGGAGGAGGAGGAGGAGAATGAGGGAGGAGGAGGAGGAGGAGGAGGAGGAGGAGCCACCAACATTTACTAAGTGTCACGCTTAAATATGTGTCAGGTTCTTTGTCTAAGTAACAATGTCTCTTAAAGTATTAGAATAGGAACAGGGAGCATGACGTAGAAAATTAGGAGACATCCCTTAAAAGTGTTCTGCGAGCAATGTATGTGAGGAATTATGGTGGTTGTTGGAGGAGAAGGGATGTTCATTCCTCTAATATTTGCATAGAATCCAGACCACATGAAAAAGAACTTGAGCTGGGTCAAATTTATTGATCAGGTTGGTGTTAGGAAGTAGAAGAGCAGGACATAAAGTTAATTTTTAGGGAAAATTTGAGAGAAAAATTCCCAAAGTAATCGATCTGGACAAGACTTAAGTGGGATAGGTGAACAGTGGTTCTGAACTCAGAACTCTCCTCAACCTCCCTTCCTATAAGCCAAGATGAACTCAGTGTGCATCAGGATTTTATACCTCTCTCCATCCAGTCTTAGTGGAAGGTGACCACACATAGTAAGATAGAGGTAAAATGAAATTAATCAAGTAAAACCCCACTTGGCATCATTGAAAGCAAAAACATGCAGGCCTGAAGCCTGGGAAGAAGAAATTATGGAACAACAGATCATACTTTACTCTGGGCATCACTACCAGCAATTCCGTTGGAGGATTGCCCTTTAGAAAAAAAAAGCATGAGAAGAGACTGTCATTCTGTACAAGTAGTGGAGATCTGGAGGTAGGAACAAAGGAGAGCAAATCTAGCCAGCTTTGCAGAGAAAGAAGATATCACAGGCCAATGAGACATCAAGGTCCAAAGGAATTCAGCACCTAGCACTACAGGGGTTCCTGCTGGCCCATCAGTAGAACTGCAGGAGAAAACCTAAGGGCAGAGCAAAGAGTTAAGGGCTGGTCTACTTGGCCAGCAATATGGGCCCAGCCTGTGAAAGAGACTTCAATGCAAACAGAAGCACCAAGAGGAGAGGGGATGCTGGGGCAATAGAGCAAAGTTATAGACAGAGCTGCAGCTATTTCTAGTGCAGCGCTGGCCTACTTAGAATGAGAAGGGAGTTGCTGATGTCTGCACTTAGTATATTTAAGGATAGGTAAAGTGACTTCAGTGAGAACTTTAAGTCAAATGTGAAAACATAGGAGAAAGCTGTAATTTAAAAAACTTCCCTGCCATCTAGTTTGGAAGGACTCAAGTTTGGGGGATTAAAAACCTTCCCAGACACAGCATTGACCATCTTGTTTACAGTATCTTTCATTCCCAAAGGCACACACCTGTTATCAACAAGCATGTACTGTGTGTCTGAGGAATAGAAAAATGACTATCAACCACTGAAACTAGGTTTTTTTCTCACCTGCTTCCAAGACCTACAACAATGGGGTTATACGTGTTCTTCCTTATCCTTAAACCAGTAACTTTGCCATTATTTCAGCCTTTAAGTCTCATAAGATCAAAATACTGGTAGAAGTAACATTTTATAAATTTGAAAATTCAAAATTTAAATTTAAATTAGTAGCACTAAATCTTGAGTATATTTCCATCATAAAACTGCATATGCACATAAAACATCAAGTAAAAATAAAATATGTGTAAAATATGTTATATATACATCAGCATTATAATATAAATTCAAAAAGATGAAATTAATTATAAAGCATTACTTTAAAATGTAAATTTAATAATAAAACATAATGTGGTTTTTAAAAGGAAAATTAACAAATATATTATTCTCTGCAAAAATAATTTGTTAAACTTGGAATCACAGAGAGATAAGAAAGCTCCAACTATTGCCCTCTGATTTCTTCATCTGCTTGCAACTCACTTAATATTTAATTTGATAATATAATTAAGTCTTTTTCCCCAATATTGGAATTAAATTCAGGGGTGCTCTTACCATTAAGCGACATTCCCTGTCCTTTTAATTTTTTATTTTGAGACAGAGTCTCACTAAGTTGTCCAGGCTGGGCTTGAACTTGTCGTCCTCCTGCCTCAGCCTCCCAAGAAGCTGGAGTTACAGGTATAAACCACCAAATGTGGCTGAGGAAGTCATTTTTAAAACCATATTATTCTCAGTTATATCAGCCTTGAACTACAGTTTTTGTATTGCTTGGAAGCTCTGGTTTATATTTGAAGAAAGCATGTGCAGTCTATTTCTGTCTTCTTTCATTTAATTAAATATGGACACAAATTCCTATGTAGATTTCTTGTTTGGATATCAGTAACTTTGGATTTATGTTATCCTTGTTGATAAAGTGTTTGAACTACAATAATAATTATTCCTTTTATTGATGACCAAGTTTCTTTCTCTACTTAAGAACCATGAAAAATAAACAGGTTCTTGGTTAGTGACCATATTTTTATTGATCAAAACTTTTAATGCATGATATAAGTGATTTATACTTATGATTTTTATTTCATAAATAAAATAGCCCACCAACAAAAAATTACCATATTGCTACTTAAGAACTGCACCATAATTTGTACCAAAAAAAGGAATATGCATTTCCTAAGCCCTTGAAAACTCCCTTGAGTTAGTCATGTTTATGGTCACTTTATAGAAAAGTTAACTGAGAATTTAAGCTAGTTGGTCCCTCACAAGACAGGGATGGAGCTAAGACTGAGCAGGCTGACCACAGAGCCCACATGTCCTCAACTCCATGAATCTTGTTACCCAAAGGACAGAACAGCCAGGAAGGTCTGCAGAGTTATGCAAACAACAAGTAATTACCCAATCAAAACTGAGACTTGGGGAACCACCTGGAACTGCAGCTCTTCCTAGTCAGACATCAGAGTCAGGTGTGATTTGGAAAAGGGCCTGAGACTCTAATTTGCTCCCTCAACAGAGAAGTTTTTTGAGCATCATTTGCACTATTCAAGGCTATAAATCTGGGCTTAGGTGCCTCTACATTAACTTGGTTCCTGACAAAGTGGTAACCAGAAACTTGAGCCATCACAGAATCAGTCACTGTTACTCCTCTCCACATGTGGAAGAAAAAAACCCAGGATTTCATCTTTAGCATGACCTCTCACTCCTTTTAAGAGGATAGAGTTGTTAAGAGCAATAACTTTGAGTCTTTCTTCTGTGTATTCCTGATCTTTATCTCCACTGAGACTAATAGGTAGAAATGAAGAGACATAGGAGTTCTAACACATCTTGGATGGTGAGATCATCTGCCTTTGCAGACTTGAAGAAATCATGGTCCTTTGTGCTTTGGTATGTCTGACTGAGTTTTTTCTCCCTTGTGGAAATACAGATAATAGTTCAAAACATTATTTTTGAAGTCAAATTGGCTTTTAATAAACAATCAATTTTGTGCCTGATTGCAGGGTAGGTACTTAGTCTGTGTCTTAAGCCCCAAATTTAAAATAAATATTTAATAATATGAACATCAAGGAAGTGATGCAAGGGTTTTCTATGAATTGGATATAGTTTGAGTGTGTACCTGTAGATTTCATGTGCTAAAAACTTGGTTGTCAGTGTGCCAATATTGAGAGGTAGTAGAACCTTTAAGAGATGAAGCCTAGTACAAGTTAATTAGGCATTGGGGACATAACCCTCAGAAGGGATTGAAGTTGGTTTTGCAGAATAAATTATTTCTCAAAAGATTGGGTTGTGATAAAAGAGCAAGTCTGGCCCACTCCCTGGTCTCTGGCTTCCTGTCTCACCAGGTGATCTCTCCTGCTTTACATGCTCCCATGATGATGTCATCTGCCATACTGTGATATAAACAAAAACTCCTCATCAGAGGCAGAACTGATGGGGCCACCCAAGCTTTGACTTACAACCTTTAAAATTATGAACTAAATAAGCCTCTTTGTACCAAGTAGTTTGTTATAGTAACTGAAAGCAGACTAATACAGGATTAGGTAATACAATGACTGTTAAGCACAAAGTCTGGCAGAGAAGAGTGCTCAAAAAAATTAGTTATTCCTTATCATTGTAATTATTATTGTTATTATTATTATTATTATTATTATATAAATATTTGAATTGATGTTAAAGTATTGAATTTATATAAGCTTTCAGTAGTACATAATGTACAGTGAAATTAAATAATCCTCATTTGATCAAGAAATGATCCTCAACACCTATTTTAGAATTATATTTCAATCTTTTGCACAAGACAAGAGCCCCATTTAGTTTTCATCATCTTTCCTATCTACTTTTTAGTAAAGACGTGAAGACAGTTAAGTGTTCATCAGACCTTGAGTAATAGAGGATTTGTCATATTTTGAAACTATTCTGGGATGATGACTCACAGGGAAAATCGTGGAACAAATCTTAAATGGATTCAGAAGAACATTCAATTTATTGATCATTCAACAGAAGTTTACTGAGCACTCCTTACATGCAAAACATAAGACTGCACACTCTTGGACATACACAGACAGTTGGTTCTCTCAAGGAGAGTAAAACAATAGAAAAGACCAGATATAAACACAGGAGTATAGCTATCCACACTCAAGAAATGATGACAAGTGAAGGGGCCACAGAATTAGATCCATGGGAGTCCAAGACATCTTAGGAGATCAAGGTACTTAGTGGATCTGGGAGGTAAAGAAGAAGTTGGATTTTAAAGGCTGATTAGAACCGAATGTTAGAGGAGCTAAATGGAAGTTCTTTGAACACAGTTGGCTAGATACATTTGCCATGTTTGGAAATGGTATTCACAGAAACTTGGCTAGAGGCAAAGTCTCAAAAAGGGAAGTAATTGGAAATAATCCAGGAAAGTTTTCTAGAAGCAACTTCTACTACTTCTGTAGTTTCAGGATAAGTCACAGCACTACATGGGGTAAAAAAAATGCTAGGTAGGTATGCAGAGTAGCTTCTTTATGACACTGTGAAAGAACAGAGGCAATCATCTAGAGCAGTAGGACTCTGGTCATGTCATCTGTACTCTCAGGATTCACTGCTGTCGGAGAACCTGATGAGCACTTGCAAATCACATCATTTCATCCATCTCCAGGAAGTTCATCCATGGCCTGCTGCCTAGGCACCTGTGCTCAGAAAATGGCTCACCCACAGCTCTGGAAGAAGTCCAATGACATTTGTCTTGGTTCCTGCATCTCTGAGATGGAGGAATAGGCTGGTTCATGATTTTCAGAAAATCATTCTTTCTTTGGTGAGAGAGATGCTGCTGAGTCACTAGTCCTCAGAGCAGCCCACCAATTTGGGGCATATGTATAAGTATTTCCTTTTGATTTAGAAAACTGGAGATTTGTTTAAGGACAGCTGAGAGAGATTGTTTTACATTCTGCTAGGGAAACTGGAATAGAGATACATCTTTGAGAATAATGGAGGGAGCTACATAACTAAAATTCAGGTGAAATGAAGTATCTGCAGGAGTTGAAGACCCTTCAGCAGTCCCCATATCCTCTGGCTGCCTGGAAGACTTCCAGAATGCTCAGTGAGCAGCTGCCTGGCCCGACTCTCAGCTGTGGAAATAACCAAGAAGCATGCCACAACTGGGTGAGATTGGGGTCCACACATGAGAGAGGAGTCAGGGAAGGCTGGAAACAAGTGAGAGACATTGACACATGTATCAAAATGGAACCTCCCAACAGTGAGGAGGATGTTTCTGATAGTGGTCCAAAATCAAGAAATTCTAGGGTGGGAATATAGCTCAGTGGTAGAATGCTTACCTAGGATACGTGAAGCCCTGGATTCTATTCCTAGTACCAAAAAATAAAGACCAAAACAAAAAGCAAGAAATTCTAAAGCAATACTGTGAAAAGGGTACAGGCAGAGTGTTTAAGCAGATTATATGAAATAAAGAATCCCAAAGTGTAGCCAAAAGTTAACATGGGCTGAGTTCCAACTCAATCCTCCTCCTTGGCTCATTATTCTTAAAGTTCCTCCCCAGATGGTTCTATATTTTTTTTTCCTGGCAGGCTCTTTAAACTCCTAACTCAACTGCCTTTAGGAATTAAGGAAGTTGTTGTTATTATTTCCAATCTGCTGGCACTTCTACTGAATTCAACAGAGACCTGAATTCAATCATTATCTATTCAGCATGTCCCCTGGAAAGCAAGCAAACCTTCAGCCTTTTGTACCCATGTGGCTCTTCCAGATGTGATGCCATAGCCAGTAGTGCTGAGAATCTGCCACATCACAGGGACAGTGAGTAAGAAGGCTACTTTGATCCTATGGATGATACCAGGTTTGCAGTCTAAAAGTTGAGAACTTCTGACTCTGCCATTTACTCAAATGGAACCCACTCATTGTGCACAACAGGAGTCCTCCAGGAGGAATCTGCTGTCCCGCAGAGGGTCATACAGGCATATGTTTAATGTAAGAGAGACAAACTAAGAATTACATAAAAGAAAAGAAAGATTCTCACCGGACTGGTAAGAATCTTGGTAAGCTTTCATGGAAAAGATAATTGCAGGGCTGGATAAAACTTGAACAAGGACAGATATTAGGAAAAGCATTTAAAGTAGCAGATCCCTTGAGCAGAGACTCAGAGATAGGATGCTTATGGCAAGCTCAGGGACTAGCTTGGCACAGTTTGACTAGACACTAGGAATGAGAAGAAAAAGAGTAGAAACCAAGTTGGAATAACAGTTGGAGGTTAAGTTTTGAACTTTATCTCCCACTTCCATTCTCCCTTCCCTTGCTTTGTTCTTCTTTCTTTTTCTTCTTTCCATTTTCTTTGAGTTACTTCCTTTATCCCAAGCTAAAATTCCATTTATTTATATCTCTATCCTTCCATATATCACAACAGTATAAATGAAGTGGATATGGGATTAGCATAGCAACTTCTACTACTCTGGAGATGAAAGTCATAAATCAACTGTTCAACCCAAAAGGACATAGTTCACTATCACAGGGCAAGAGAAGCATCCAGAACTCTGGCTGAAAAACATACAAGCCTCTCTGTGGCACATCTGAAATCCACAGGCTCACAGAAATGCTCTCCTGCCTAATGGACAGAATGGGACAGTGGCCTGACCCAGAGGAGATGTTGGAAGCCTCAGTTGGGAGAAGCAACATAAGGAGGTGGTAATGAACATAGTGTCTCTACAACATAGTGTCTGTCACAGTGTTTTCAGCTTTTAAATGGGCATGATTGTTCTCACCACATTGTATGACAAGGAATGAGTGAAAAAAAATGTTTATAAAGTGCTCAACCTGAACAATGATAAGTTCTCAGTAATATCTAATTTTTATTGTTTTATTTATGACAGGGAACTAAGACCAGCAGAGGGTAAAATCTAAGTCAATCAGATCAAAAATATTCAAGGGGAGGGTGGCATTTAGTGAAGTGAAAAGAGCTCAGGCTTAGAGGCAGATGAGAATTAGAACCTCAACTTTCTAGCCATGACACTGTGGCTAATTTGATATAGTCTAGTCTCAATTTCCTCAACTGAAACATGGAAATGATAATACAACCCCATTTGTGTATGTGGACATATAAAAACATCCATTTTAGGGGAGACTTACTGAAAAAATTATAGATAAAAATATATCTACTCCATACTAGATCCTCAGTAAATAACAGTACAAACTTAAAGATATATCTTTCAAACTTTCCATTTTGCCTGGTGCTCATATTTAGAGGCACCTACAAAGAGCTATGACTATATGGGTTCCTCACCCAAAACTCACCACCACCATCTCCCAGGACTATCATGGATTATTTTCCTATAATGGCTATTCCAGAACTTCATGGAAAAATAAATAGGCTTGATGAGAATAACAATGTTGGCTCATACCAAAGTGCCCCATAAATTTAAAACTTAATAAAATAATAGTAGTTTTTATTTTTTTAATGAAACACACTATATACTCCAGGAATGTTTAACTCTAAAAGAACATAGCTATTCAACACTCCATGCTAATGGTATAAACTCAGCAAGAGTGAAAGCACTATATAAACAGCCTCTGGAGGAACTGGAAAAGTGGTAATGGGAATAACATTCATACAAGTGACCACCTTCAATACTTACTGAGCACTGTGATACTTCTTGCAGATATAACAAAACTAAGAGCAGTGAGAAGGCTGACTCAGGATCACTCAGATGGGAAACAGAAGATCTATCTTTTGAACCTGGGTGGTTTAACCCCTGAATGTGTTAGATTCTAGCAACTAGATTCTCTGAAGATGTGGGGAACAAATAAAGAGAAACCCATAAGAAATTGCACTAATGCCACCATCTAATGATCCATGCTCCAATGAGCACTTGCTATTCATTCATTCACCCACCATGAAGGGCCTGCTCAGGAATTAATGGGGAGTTGCTATTAAGTCCTGCTCCACTTCCAATAATAAAACTAAGAGTTCCCTGTAGACAAAGACTGCAACCTTTCCCCAGTGCCGAGGACAGTGCCTACTAGAGGATTCCCTTGGGAAGGTTTGTTGAGTGGATGAGGGAATGAACAAGTGAATAAACCAACAAAATAAACCAGTAAATGACTGACCTTTCCAACTCTCTTCTTTCCTCCCAACCAACATGACTTGAGAGCATTGCCAAGAAAAAAAAGAAGGGAAGAATATTAGCACCATGGAACCTAATCCTATATAATGCTCTAAATATGAAATGACACCACACAAATGCTATAATTCATATGGACTTCCTGCCCTGCACTGAGAACAACCACTTGATGGCTGATGCAGTGTCTGTCTTCTTTTCCCTCTGAAGACAGTTTCCAGAAGACAGGATTTCTATAACTAATGTTAGTGAAAAGCAAAGGGGAAAATCTTGACCAAAGTTACATGAGACATAGTCGGGGGAGGGGTGCTTTGATAGCATATCTATATTAAAGAAAGTTATCTTCCCTATAAGCATTGAATCTCATGATTTTTTTTCCAGCTAAGTTATTCTTCAGCTTATCATAACATGCATTGCCACATCTCATTACTATATAAATAAGTCCTAGTATCAGAGAGGAAAATCTATGCTTAAGAGATATGAAAATCATATAGTCTCAAGGCAGCCCTATTCCTTTCCCCCCCAAAAGGGCTACATGCAGGACTTAGCAGCTTTTAAGGTGATGAAGAGGAGAGGATCTAAGGGAGGGAGAAGGAGAGAAGAGCTTTCTGCAGGTTCTGTCTGTAATCTGCGTTGCTCCTCATTGAGAGAGGGCTCCATAATCATTAGAGGAGCTAGTACCAGTGTGTCTGATGAATAGACTTGATGGTAACCCTGACAGCCCCATCAAAGAAAAATAACCCATTCTGACTTAATAGCCTGGATAAGTCAAGCTCCACCTTCAGTGGGGGATGAGGAAAGAGGAATTGGATAGAGAAGGACTGGCCTAACCTGCATGCTTAGGTTACATGGATACTTCAAGAAAATGTCTGCCAACAAAACAGCAGTCAGGAATACAGGCAGGAAGGTGAGGTAGGGAGTGGGAGGGAGGAAAGGAGAAACAAGAGGAAGAGGCGAAGAAAAATGGAAAGGAAAGAACAGCCATTGGCTTGTTTTTATTTATCTAAAAGTAATATACAACTTATTATTGCCAGGTACTGTTCTCAGCATTTTATAAATACTGACTCACTAAATATTTTAGTCAGCTTTTTTACTGCTGCAACCAAAAGACATGACAAGAACAATTTTAGAGGACAGAGTTTTATTTGCACTCACAATTTCAAAGGTCTTAGTCTATAGAGAGATGACTCCATTGCTCTGGGTCCTAGGCAAGAGAGAATGTCAGAAAAGTGTGGTAGAGGAAAACGGCTCAGGACATAGCACCAGGAAGCCAGAGAGAGAGAATTTTTCTCTCACCATTGACAAAATATATACCCCAAAGTTATACCCCCAATGGCCCAACTTCTTCAGCCTAACTATAATTACCACACATTAATTTCTGTTAGAGGATTAATGCACTGATTAGATTAAGGACCTCATAACCCAATACCTCTAAACTTTCTTGCATTGTCTCACAAATGAGCTTTGGAGGACATCTAATATCTAAACTATAACATTAAATCCTCATTATCAGCTTCATTTTACAGAAGAGGGAAAGCTAAGCATGTGAAGAACTAAGAATAACCTAATAGCATCTGGCCAGCCTAAGGAAGAAACAGAACTTAAACCCAGGTAGCACTACAGCAACCCATGTGTTTAACCACCCACCATCATAGAAGTATTATGTCCTGTTTATAATGTATGGGCTATGGGTCTGAATGTCGCATAAAACAGCCCTTAAAAACTCAATAGTGAGTTAAGGAATTTTTGTACCTTCTCCAAAACCGACTAATTTAAAACAGTAGCTACTTCCTTGTGGATGAATATAAGTAGAGAAAAGAGCAAACGGTGGTTTTCCTTTGGGTTATGAAAGTAAAATAATAGCCTATGAGCCAATTAAAAATAAATAAGAGCCAAGATCCAGCCAATATGCCTCCAAAATCCAGAAAAACTAGCATTATATTCTCAGAATGCACCTGTGGCTAGGAGGAACAAGAAGTTTAGATGAGATATTATCAGAAACCAGTACAAATGTTTCATTATCCATGAAGGGTGGTGAAAATGGGCCACCAGGACAATTGAATTGGGATGGTTTCAAGAACCAGCAGCCCACAATATCCAGTCCCTCAGGTCCTATTTCCCAGTCTGGCTAATCCTACATTTTCCCTTCCATTATAAAGAATTTTGTCTCACAGTACTCTTCTATCTTGCCTAGCAGTTGAACTTCCTAAACTCCCTCCATCACCCAGTTTACTGAACAACAGTTCATCCCAGTTATGAATATAGTTTTTTTCTCTCCTATAAAAGCATGCAGAAATTTTAAAATGTTTCATGGGTTTAAGATTGCTTTCAAAAGTTCCAAAGTGACATTTATCTAGTGATAGATTTTTAAAGAAATTAAGGTAATCAACACTCAAGAGAAAATATGACTACAGAGATATTAGTTCCACAAGAAATTTGATCAGCTAATGTGCTTAATAAAAGTGTCATTAGTGAGCTGACCCTCTTGTCAAGTCCATTTATAGAGAACTCAGTTCAGAATAATAGGCCTGAGGCTCCAGGGGTGCAGAAGAGGCCACCTAACCAGGCAGGCAATCATTTGACTGTCTCAGAGTCAGTTAGGAATCATAGAGGGAGGCCAGGCCTCAAACACCATCTCCTATGGACAATATTGAAAATAAAAGCCAAATACTGAATGTTCACAGAATTTGACCTTATATTTATTGAAAATTCTGTTTCTATGCTAGTCTCATGCTATGTACTTCTAAATAATAATACATATGTAGATAAAACCACTTTTGTTCTGAATTTCATTATGGACAAAAAAAGCTCAGAAAACAAAAAGAAACTAACCAGATTTAGAGCTGGACAAGAGCTGGTCATTGGTTGCAGGCACGTGTTTTGATGCTGGAATCATCTAGTATGTAGTGGAAATTGGATCCTGGCCTTTAACCAGAGACTGCATGGATAGAGACACTTGCCTATGCTCTCTCTGAGCCTCAAAACTGATTCTAGGCTTTTCAATAATTAAAATAACAACATTGTGGAGAAAATGCTGCCAATCCTCACTTTGCTACAAAGCTAAATATGACAGCTTCCAAGAACCTGGAACTAGTCAACAACAGCAAATTGATTTGCCTCTTCCTGCCTGGTAGCATGGAAAACAATTCAGAAAAAAAACCGATATTCCAGCTGCTGATGAATTTTTTTTTAGCTTTTTGGTAGGTTTGAGAAGAATCTTTGCAAATATGCATATAAGACCCACCAAAAATGTATATAGTACAGAAAGGGTATTCTGGAATTTCTCAGGCCCAGTAAATCCAGAAAACTGATACCACCCAAAGGGGATAAGGGTCAGATCTGTAGCAGTCTACTGGAATATTCTGGAGGAAATGATTACAGGAAAGTTTGGCCCATGACTGGGGCTTTCTCTCCTTTGTTCAAATATTGTTTTATTGATATTTGATGCTCCCAAAACTTCCATTTAGAGTAAATTTAAAGCATTCAAGATAAACATGGGCTGATCATTAAGTACTTGTCATTTCTGTGTACTTTGTAAATTCAGGTCTGAGCTCAATTCAGGGTTTGGGGCTTGTTGGTGGCTGAGTGACAAGTCTTCATCTGTGGTATTAAGATGACTCTTGGTGGCATTGTTCATAACAAGGAAAGATTGCCTCATTAAAGAGCTTTCGAACATGCTGAGCTTTTCAAGAGTTAGTCAGGTCTCTTTTAAATTTCCCTTGAGGGGATTCCCTGAGCTGCTCAGTGCCACCTGTTGAGATACACGATACACACATTATACATTACATAATTCATTGCTTGCATCAATCCTGTGCAGGAGGTACTACTTTTGTCTCCATTTTACTGAATAAACTAAGACACTAACAGTTTAAGCAACTTGCCAAAAACCTATGGAGCTGTGATTGAAACCTGGGATCTCTGACCCCAGAAATATTCCCATAGCCACTACGTATACACACACATGCACACACACACATGCACGCACATAATTTTCTGGTTACATCAACAGTATTATGACCTTCAATGCCTACTGTGTACATCTTAACCTTAGACTTGATTTGGAATGTTAGAGCTGGAAGGAGTTTTGTAGAAAGGAGAAAAGAAAACCTCTATAGGATAAACTCTATCCTTTCCTTTCTTTCATTAAAAGTCTCACCGTGTAAATTCCATTATCACTCAGCACCTCTTCAGCCCACAGAACAAACTGTGACTTCACATTAAAATGTGTGCATATTCTGATTAGAGACACCTAAATGAATACTCCCCTCAAAAGGAGAGATTCCTAATCCATAGGTTAGATATTTTGAATAAGAATTTAGAAGAAGCATATTGAGGAATCTACCAGTAATTTAACCAGGATCTTTCTAACATTTAGAACAACTAAACTTTAAAGAAGTACATATTTCTCTTTGGAATGATTCCAAAGTTTGCATCTGTTCAACTTTCCAACTTATAAACTGAGCCTTTTTAAACTGAGCTTGAGACCATTGGCATCTGGCTGAAAGTGAGGATGACATTTGGTGAGGGAGACTCTGGTGGTAAAAGACTAGAAAGAGGTACAGGAAACATTCTCCTTGTGATCCACTAAAACCATGGTCACAGGTTACTTTCTTGGCATAGTAGACCCCCAGACCACCAAGTGCTTACACTAGTGGTTAAGGTCAATAGTCCAGTGGCATGGAACAAAGTTATGCCAACCAGTAAATGCAAGTGTCAATCCCTGAGGATCTGTGAATGTAACTTGTTTGGAACCAGTTCGAGGGCATACTCAGTTGCTCTCAAATTCATATATTTCTTAGAGTAAAAGAATAGTGCCCAGGAAGTCTGAGGCAAGCCAGAGACTAGATTCTACAGACATGTATCTTCTGTGATGTTCTCAGCTCATAAGGTCCTAAGCTGCTTTCAGCATGTTGTCAGATTCACAGGTTCTGCACTGCAAGTGGAATGGACAACTACATTTTCCAAAGCTCTAACATCCATTTTAAAAGTTGTGACCTGACCCAGTTTTAATGATTCCATAACTAAAAGTTGTTGGCACATATTGGTTGAATTTATTTTTCTTTTGGCCCATCTGATGGTCTTGTGAAGGGGAACATTTTCTCCAAGGGTAATTTGCTTCAAAAATTGTCTTAATGTGTAAATTAAGAAATTTTACACAGAAAGAAAAAGAAAGCCACTATAATAACTGGATTTCATCTGACCTTTGTCAAAATTTTACCAGGTAAAAAGATGCATTTGTCCCAGAAAACCAAAAAGAAAAAGAAATCAATTCCTAGTCTCACTTTTCTTCACTATGACCTAGATCAAGTGGGAACTGAGCCCAGGGTAAACTTCCAAATCACCACAGGGTGTTATCAGGGTTTTTTAATTACATTTTGCACTAATGATTTATACACACTCATCTTCTGCCATAGGATACCAACTTGAAAGAGGTATCAAAAGGAACATAAATCTCTAGTACCAAGGTCTTCTAGGGAATCCCAAGGTCAGGTTGGATTTAGTCACAAATGTATTCAATCAGATGCCTCACCTGGATGAGAAGATGGAAAGGTGTACCCCAGATCAACAGAAGACACTATGTAGAGTACATAGACAAAGGGTCAGGAAAATTGGCTGACAATCCCTTAAGAGCTGTGTCTTTGTCCAAGTGTCCCATCTTTTTTTCTGATATTCCTGTGGTTCTGTTGTGATATACAAGATATGGGGATACCTTGCCCTCTCTTTCCCTTTCCCACTCTCCTCCTAAGGTCTTTTTATATCTTCCATTATTACTGTGTCCTGAATGAAGTCTTGACACAATAATAAGAAACAATATGAAGACTATTTAAGGATATCTCTTGGGTATACCAAAATATTCCATGGTCCTGATTGGGAAATAGGGCTCCAAGATGCCAACATCATTAGCTAAAATGCTGAGATTTTCAAAATGGATATCTAATATCATAAAAATAAAATTAGACTTGAATTGATTCATATATTTACAGAATTTATGTGAGATATTTTTATTAGTCCTTTCATTTAGTTTCTGCCTTCTGAAATTAGTACATCTGCCTATTGCCAAAACTATACTACTATTTTTGTAAATAAAAAAGATAAGCATTATAGTTTATACAAATTTCATTTGTAAGATGTTTGTGGGTCTTTGAGTATCAGCTAAGCCACTCTTTACATTTCTGAAGTTATTTCAAATATCATACAACAATATGCACGTGAACTCAAGTAACTTCTAACATAATCAGGGATTCCCTTTGTCTGGATCTGAGATATAGGGTTGTTTTTAAATGATAAAAGCAGCTTCTTAAAAATATTGCTTTGCTGGGCATGGTGGTTCATGCTTGTAAACCCAGCAGCTTGAAAGGCTGAGGCAGGAGGATCACAAGTTCAAAGCCAGCCTCAAAAAAAAAAAAAAAAGCAAGGCAGTAAGCAACTCAATGAGACCCTGTCTCTAAATAAAATATAAAATAGGGTTAGTATGCCCCAGTTGCTAAGTGCTCCTGAGTTCAATGAAAGACCAGAATTAAAAGAAGATGATTATCATACTGAAGCACATTTAAAGAACATTATCAGGGAATCTGATTTACAAATGCTATGTTGAACATAGTCATAATTAGAAACATTTTACCTAGATAAGCCCCCGTAGTTGATTTTCTGTTGTACCAATACTCTAGCTCCTGTGTGACATTTCACTCTAGGACTCCTGAATGAGGCAGAGTGTGAACATCAATTAATCAGTCACAGATTATAACTGAATATCTTCTCTGGAGAAGGAGCTGAGCTTCAGAAAATATTTCCCTTTTAACTCTTGTCTTATTATTATACCTGGATGGGGGCTAAGGTTTGGTGCTTAAATGAGGGTGACAACAGTGACCAGAAAGAGAAGCAAATAAGTTTATTAATAGGGATTCAGCAAGGACTCAATGTATATCCCTTAATTTAGCCCTCAAAGATCTAAGTGATCTTCGGATGGGATGCCCTGAGAACTGAGAAAATGTGACCAAAACTTGCTCCCAAATAGGGCAAATTTTGGACCATTTCAGACTCATGTGGAATGAAGAATTAACACTAGGCCATAAGAAAAACTTCAATAAATTTAGAATAGTAGCATAGTCTATGTTCTGTAAATATGCAATAGTAAATTTAGAATTTTTGAAAGCAGGAAAAAATAAAGTCCTACTTGTATGGAAAGAAAATAATACCTAAGTTGGAAATTAAATCAAAAGAGAATTTTAAAATATGCATAATTACCAATGAAAGTGTTCAGTGTCAAATTTTGTGGGAACACAGTTAAAGCAGTACCTAGCAGGAAATATATAGATTTTTAAAAAGTTAATCAAGATAGAAGAAAGGTTGAAAACTTAAACAGCAAAAGAGCATACCTCAAATATATCTTTTGAAATTGTATGTTCTATTCAGACATAATTTTTTTCCAGATCTGAAGGACATAAAAACCATATCCATGCAATCAAGAGTATCTATGCAATCAGATGTAACATGATGACACATCACTGTGTTCCATTTCTTTCTATTAGCCCCTCTAAGACTGTTAAATAGAAAAAAAAATGAGGTCAGTATTAAATAGATTTGGTCAAGCAGCATCTCAAATTTATATATAAGAGAAAACACTGTCTGGGCTCAGTTAGTAGTCTAAGATGAAAGATTCTCTGGTTAAACTATGGTTTGATAAAATCAATGTTTTAAAGAAAGACCTACACCCACCTAGAGCTGCCAGTTTAACACATCTTGTGCACATTTTGTTTTCAGCTAGGACAAACCCTGAGGAGCCCTTTCATCAAGTTTGTAGCCCATGCAGTTTTTTTTTACCATCTTCTTGGGACTGTTAGTGGTAAATGCATCTGACTGAGATGAAGGTGTTAAAACCCTGCCCAATGAAACCTTTACAGACTACCCAAAACAGATCTTCAGAGTGAAAACTACACAATTCTCCTGGGCAGAAATGCTCATCATGAAGTGGGTCTTATGTAAGCAAGTTGCTCTTTCTTTTTGTTCTCCCCCCCAAATTATAATAGGCCATTATTAAACTCTGATTTCTGAACTCAACCTCCCCTCATGAATATACTCTTGGCAGACAAAATAGCAAGTGGATGACCAACAAGAAAGTCAAAGTCAGCTTTTATGTGAGCTCATGTTTAAAATGCATAGGCTTGTAAAATAACTCCCAATTTTAAAAGAAAATGTTTGGGGAAATTTTTGTAAAGTATTTGTCATTAAAAATGTATTAAAAATGATTGAAAAGTGGTTTGCATGGGAAACCTTATTTTGATCATTTAAAAATAGTCTCCTGAAAGCCTTAAGAAATAAAGTTCTGCTTCTAAAAAAGGATAGAAAATTGTATAGTTTTAAAGATATTTTTGTTATGGCAGATACATAAAATCTTGATAATAAATATAAGTATACAATTTAGAGGGTAAAATTTTCTCATTATTTGTGTAAGAGGTTTATTTTGGTTCACACTTTTGGAGGCTAGGAAGTCCAAGATAAGGCAGCTGCATCTGCTTGACAGCCTTGTGCTATGTCAACTTGTGGTGGAACGTGTAAGGGCAAGTGGGCATGCACAAAGGAGAGAAAACACTAGGAGCAATGTCACTTTTATGAAACTTCACTTTCACAGTACCTAATCCAGTCCCACAGAGCAAGAACCCACTTGTGTGAGAAAGCATCAGTTCACTCATGAGGACCCCATAACCCAAATACCTAACTTGGGGCCCCATCTCCCAATACACTGGGGATCATGTGAGTTTTGAACCATACTCAATCATAGCTGTTGTCTTCCATTAAAGAGTGGGGCTGCAGTGTAGCTCAGTGGAGGAGCACTACCAGGCATGTGTGAGGCCCTGTGTTCAATCCTTAGTACACTACAAGGGGAAAAGATTAAAGAGGGTTTTACTTTATTCAGAAAGGATATTTGCACATCATTTTCATTCCTTTCCACTTGTTCTTAGAGTGGATCTGGAGAAGCTAAGGATTATTTACCTTTGTATTATGGAGATTCACTTCTGAGGTCTCTACTGAAAGTCCTGTTGGTCAGTAAAGACTCTCAGCTCTTATGGTCACAGCTCTAGAAACTGTCCAACTTATAGCTCCCTGACCATTGTCTTTGAAATCCACTTTTTGTTTTTATGACTTATTATTCAAGAACATTCAAATTCTTTAAATTTCTGGAATTTTTTGTTTGTTTCCTTCAGGGAGTTTTGTTGATTGGCTTGCTTGCTTGCTTGTGTTTGCACAGTACCCTTCTCTCTGGAGCTCTGTCTGAGCTCTAATCTCAGCCTCTTCACTCAGTGAGACTGCCTGCTCTGTTTCTGGGCCCCCTCCTATGCCTGGCAGACTGGAATGTGCTTCCAGAAAGACAGCCAGTGTCCTCATATGACTTATTTCGTGGTTCCCATTGCTTAGGAATCACAGACTTATGCTATCTCCAATGTCTAAAAATAATTTTCTTTTCTTCTGTTATTGCAGAGTGGCTGTTAACAGAAATCAGCATGGTTTTTTTAAAAGCATAATCAGAAAAACACTATCAGACTTAAAAGAAAATTAAAAACTTCTTAATGTCTTCATACATCCAATTAGTAACAAATGCCTCTGATTGAGAGAGGTATGTTGAATAAGTAACAGCATGACTTGCTTCCTCTTTTCCTTCAGATCTCTGTTCACATTTTAACTTTCAGAGTAATTGAGCAGATAGGAGCAGGTACACTTATCCCCCTTCTCTGATAAGGTAAAAAGCATTCTAGGCAGAAGGAACAGTATAGGTTAAAGCCTAGAATCCAAAACAAGCTGGATATGTTCAAAGAACATCAAGCAGACTAATGTGGCTTGAATACATAAATACAGAGGAGAAAAGTAGAGATGAAGGCAGGAGAAGAGCTTTGCAGAATTCTGGGCACAGAAATAATATCATGTGAATTCAGTAAAGAGTCAGTGACTGCTGTGTTAAGAACAGATGATTGTGGGACAAACAGCAGAAGCAACAGACCAGTTAGGAAGCCATGGCAATTATCCAAGTGGTAAATGATTAATTTAAGGGGGCAGGAGATGGTGATTATATTTTGAAGGTAAAATCCAATAATATTTACTATTATATTATATGTGGGATATGAAATAAAGAGAGCAAAGACAATTCCAAGTATTTTAGCTCAAGCAATGGGATAGCACAAAGCCATTTACTAAGATAGGAAAAGACAAAAATCAGTTTGGACAGGGAAGAGAAATGGAAATCAAGACTTCAGCTTGAGATATATGTATTAGACATTTAAGAGTAAACATCAAGTAACAAATGGATATATATATGTCTGAAGTTCAGAGGAGAAATGAGTATGGAAACAAAAAAATTGGATATACCGATATATTTAGGTAAATTATATGAGATCACCTTCACTTTAAATATAGACAGATGAATTGAGGATCAAGCCAATGGTTTAGATATGGAAAGATGTGAAGTATACAGAAAAAGAGATGAGGTAAAAGGATAACCAAGAGACCTTCTTCACAGACTTCTGGTGACCCAGAAGTAACTATATCAAGAACCAGGGAGTGATCCTTTATGTCAGACACTGCTGATGGATCAAATAACATGAGATCTACGGACCATCAGCTTTGGAAGCAAAGTTCCTGAACAGGTGGAGCAATGAGATCCAGGGTCCAATTAGAGTATTTGGCCTTAACAGGAACATGGAAACTTCATTTATTGTAACAGGAGGGAGGGTGAAGGTATAGTGCAGATGGTGTGTTGGGATGCAGTGATGGGAACATGTAGATGTTCTTTTCTGATATTTTATCCATTTTTCTCAGTAAATATGTTTTAGTTATCAAGCATTTGCATTAAGCATTTAGTTATTAAGGACTACTAAAGAAGCAACTATAAATAAGAGTAGTATTATCTTGTTCTAAATATCTTCTAGAGCTCTTTAATTATGAAAAAAATAATCATGATGAACTTTAAGAGATAACCTTTGTGTTCATACAAAAGGCTCTTTTTCTGGTCCATTATGAGATCTAACATGTATCTAATTCACTCTCTGCTCAGAAGTAGCAGAGCATAAAGTTGTACCAGACCCCTGCTGATGGCATCTTAGAATTCTGTTCCCAGACACTGCCAAGAAGGCCTTGAATCAGTTACAAAGACAACTGCACAAACCTCTCTCCCCATGACATATCACACTCATAACTGTAGTACTTCATACAGAATGGTTATGAAAAGACCCAAGTCATTGTTCCCTCTTTGCCAGAATTAGCTCTAGAATTGAAGAGAAGCTTAGGACCCAACAAGTCCAAACTGCTCAATGCAGGGGTGGAAATTTTAGCCATAGGAAGGTGAATCACCTTATCCAAGTATTCCAGTTTCTGCCATTCCCACTCACATGTCTCAATCTGTTCTCTGCACAAGATAAAGTGATCCATTTAAAAGGTACACAAGTCTTGTCACTTGACCTCAGAAACTCTTCAGTAGTTTCCCATCTCCCTCCGTGTGACAACTAATGTTATCACACAGCCCATGGTGCCCTCAACTCTCTGCCCCATCTCTATGGTTCCTCCTGCCACATTTCCTCTCACTCACCCTGTCTTAGGCCCACTGGTCTCCTTGCCTCACTGCTTCTGCCTCAGAAGTCCTGACTAGGCTTGGCCCCTGTGCCTGGAGAGTTCCTCCTGCAGGGAGCTGGGTGAGTCACTCCTTACTTCCTCAGGTCTTTGCTCAGAAGTCCCCCTTCTGAAAATAAGGCCTTTTTTGAGTCAACCTGTATAAAATTGCAAGTATCCCTACCCTACTTCCTCCTCTTCTGGTTTTCCTCCCTTCTCTGATTTTCTTCATAATAGTTACCACCTCTGACAAGACTATATGTATGCTCACTGTTTCTTGTCTAAATTAACATTATTATTTCTGCAGTCACACAGATTTGCAGCTGCTCTTTTCATATTCTATTTAATTGCAGTCCTCTCTCCATATGGACATTTAATTTTCTCAATGACCTATTTCAGTGGCCACATATAATGCAATACTCTACAATATTTCCCAGCCTCCTCCGATTGAGCATATTGATTATTCCTCTTCTGCTGTATCATTTCACAGGATGGTTAAACCCAATTAGAAATATGTTCTTCCTTCACTCCAAATGCTTTTCATGGTTATCAGCAGAATTTTAGAAACTTCTGTCAACCCAAGATATGTAAAGCATTGGATGGAGAGGTTAAGGCCATGCAGACACTAAGAATATATAGCCAGCAGGGTAGGAGAAAATCCAGGAGGACATAACATCAAGGATGTCAAGTAAGAAGCATGACTGAGTACGGAAGGACAAATTTACTGGTAGGCACATATATTCTGTAGAACTATATATTTGCAGAGTATGAAGTGAACCAGAGACTATAACTCCTTACAGCCTGAAGAATTCCCAATATCAGTGTCCTATTTTATTACCTGATTACACGCAGTAACTCTAGAGTAGTTGAAGAACTTATAATAAGCTTCTCAACTGGAGCATGTATCTGCTCATCAGGGGAGTATATAAAATGTTAGTAGTTCCCAGAAAGCCATTACAGTCTTGGAGGTCAGGAAACCTCGCCTAACGTGATACCTCCATATAGGAATAGAATCATTTCACTCTGCCCCAATCTCCTAGAAAAGCTGGCAGTGTATTCTTAAACAGATGCTACAGTACTGAACACTCAATTGGAATGAGATGTAAATGTCCAGTTCAGTAGCAAAACAAAAAAAGTGTTAGGGGAATGAGCTTGGTACCAGGTGTCAGGAATCCCATCCTGACTGTGTCCCCCTCTATTTAGTGGCCTTGCCTCTCTGGATTTCAGTTTCCACATCTGTAAAATATGAAAGTCTAGCTATTGCCTCACCCAAACCCACCTAGGATTATAAACTCTGAGGGCAGTGCTACATCTTAGCTCCAAAATCACACTCTTAGGCTTGACCAAGAGTAAAACTGTAAAATCATGTGCACTGAGTTATTTTAACGGACTCTGCTTACATCTAGGTAAGTTTTCCTATCAAAATATCCCAAACAATTTTCCAAAGTGTATTCCAGAAAGCCAGGCCATGTGGTTGCCCTGCGTATCACATTTATGGGCTTCCTAGGCACTCAGAATGAACCCCAGTTTCCTTAGCACTGCCTAAAAGAGAGCTTTTCAGTAACTTCACCTGAAGCTACTGCCTAACCCTTGAATCTTATGGAGCACCTCAGTTCCCTGGAAAGACCCACTCCCACTTATGTCTATGGCTACCATCTGGAACATTTTGCCAGCCCTTGCCCCTTCACCTAGTCAACCACTTGTCCCTTGCCCTAAGTTCCCCTTCATGAACTCACACCTTCACTGAGTCAATGGATATGTGGTATGCCAAGGTCATTTGACTGTAATGCTGACTTTCCTGAATATTCTTCATTACAACATCTGTCACCCTATAGCTCTGTGACCTGTGGACACATCTGTCTCCTGCACTAGACTTAAATTACTATGAAAATGTTACCAAAAGCTCAGTCCTTGTCCCCAATGCCAATCTAATAACAAGGACACAGATTTGAGGAAAAAGAAGTTTTATTTCTTACCTAGCAAATGAGAAACACAGTGGACTCTTGTCCTAGAGACAGCAATTCTGCTAATCAGCAGGAATAGGGCCTTTCAAAAAGGTGATGAAAAGGCTACATTACAAGTGTCCTCTGTTAAGTCACTTGTTAATTTGGGAGGCAGTCATTTCTGAGATTTCTGGTGCAATCCCCAAAGTCTAGATTACGTTGCTCCTATGGTGGATGTGTACTCAAGGACAGATAAATCTGCCTAAAATGGGGAAGAAAGGTAAATCAGTTTCCCAGAAACTAAGATTAGGCATGGGGAGAGATTAAAGAGGAGCAGGGAGAGAGGAAAAGAACAAAACATGTCCAGTCTAAAAATCAGTTGCCATGGCAGAATGGCAAGGGCTATATTCAAAAAATTAAAGTCAACCACTGTTACAAAAGACTACCATTATGTTGATTGTTGCATCCCCAGAATGGCGCCTGGCACAGAAGTGAAAGTCAACATCTGGTCCATGGATAAGTAAGTTGCTGACCCATCAGAGTAAGCTTGTACTTAGTGAAAGGCATAGTGGAGTCAGCACAGTGGATAACAAGAAGCCTGGACTGCCTGTGTGACTTTGCACACCTCACTTGCCACCTTTATATATGAGTTTCCTCACCTGTAGAGTGGAGATAATCATAGTACTATCTACTCAACTAGTATGAAGATGCAGTGTTTATAAAGTGCTTAGCACAGGACCTGGTATCTAGAAGGAACTCAATAATTGTTGGCTACTATAATTAGAAAAGAAGACAAAGAAGAGAAGGAATTTCTTGGGATACTTTTAAACCATGAAAGTGTCTAAGATCCAGAGATTTTCAAATGACTGGCTATTGAGATAGTGTTTGGATATTAGGGCCTGTAGATACAGAACTCTCAGGCATATTTGCCCTCCTGTGAGTTCACAGAACCTCGGTATCCTGGACCAATGATAAGAAATTGGCCTGAGGGAACAGAAAAGCAAATGTGGGGCCCTGAGATGGAGAAGAGGAACCCCTGGGAGCAATGACCATTTAAAGACTGGGCATATTTAAGCCACACAGAACTTCGAAGTGGAGCCCTTCTGAATGCCATCTGAGCCTGGATGGAAGTGAATGCTATTTTAGCTCTCAAACTCCATCTCCACAGCCTGCAGGTCATTATTCAGAAGCAATGTACATCAAGCTACTCATTTCCCCTGAGGCTTCCTGGCAAGTCCCAGCCTGTTCCTTGGCCTGGCCCCCTTCTTAATAATCTCAGACCTTGTTCTCTAAGCTCTAGGCATCCCTAAGTGATGAGAATTTGGCCTGAAGGAAGTTCACGTGCCCAGTATCCACAGCCCTTGAACTCTTGGGCTCTGGATACTTTGATTGGCATGCTGGAGGCAAAAGGCCCTGAGGCTCAGCTCCTGTATCAAATCCTAAACTACCCTTGGTAACTTGGAAGTAGGGGGCCTCATTTCACTCACTAAAGTAGTTAATTTTACACATTTCTTTTTCTATTAAGCATTTCTGCTGCTCAAACACTTGGGCCTGTTACTTTTACTTATGGCTTTGGAATAATTTAAATTAGTCTGGGAAAGTTAATATATAAATCTAGGAAAACTGATGCAGACATTTGACCACAGAGAAAGTGATTTGCAATGCCCAATGAGGTGTTACACTACCCATTAGGAAAATCAGTTTTCTGTACATAATTTGCATTTCAGATTCAAATAGCTTTTAAGTATTTGAAGTTACTCCAAAATCTCAATTCATTTATTTTACAAATATAAAATTTGAGGTCCCACAGCAAATCAAGGAACTTATCAAAAGTCACACTGTCATTAAATGTTGAAGCTATAACCTGACTCCAGGATTTCCTAAATTAAAGCCAATCACTCTAAGTGATAGTCTGTGATTCTCCTAAGGCTCAGCTAAAAGCAATTTAACTAAAACATTAGGAATTTTAATTTGGAGGTAGAGGAAATCAATAAACGTTTTCCAGCCTGTAATGGTTTTTCTAATAACATTTTAAAAATACCTATTTGGAAAGGCAAAATGAAAGTATATTTCAGTGTTTTAAGAAAATTATTATTTCATTGAATTATCATGCAAATTTTGAGAGGGTATGCTTTAGAAGTAGCTTTTTTAAAGCAGGGTGGAGGGATGGAGAGTGAGGGAGGCAGCGGTTGGGGGAAGTCTTGTAAACAGATCTGTAGTGTTTTGGGATATTTCCTATTGTGGGAACTCCAATTTGATCTTCAGCACACAATGCCATGACTCTTCTCTAAACAGCTGCTCTCAAATTATTTTTTGCTTAGAAAAACATTTCAATTCTTTTTATTTTATGGGCCATTTCCACCAGAAAAAAGAAAAATTCTGGCAAAACAGTTCCTGTTCAGAGTCCCAGAAGAGTATAGGCAATCAGCTCATCACTCACACAAGAGCAGAGTTGGGCCTATGACCAAGTCAGTCGAACTCTGGCTAGGGTAGTGCCACCATCATCCTCTCTCTGCTCAAGCATCATCTTTGACTCCAGGCTTTTCAGCAGCTGAACTCTCAAAGACCACTGTATTATGATGTGGGTATCTGTCAATGTGTGTGCATTTGAAGTGTAGTGAAAAGAAAAAAAAGTAAATAAGCAAATGACTGGGGGTTGAACTGTTGGGGACTGTTGGGTAGACCTGATCTGCTGGAGTGCAGAATGTATGGAGATAGAGGAAGATCGAAAAGATCAACAGTCTAGCTTTGGAATTTGGATGTTAAATAAGGGCTACATCGCAGGTGTTTGAAAATGAAAGGTAACCATAATGTTATCTGTACTTCATGAGGTAAGAGAATGGAGCTGAAAACCAAAAGGGCAGGAAGGATCTGAGAGTCTACCAGAGAAGGATGTGCAGAACTACTTTGATCACTGATGACAGCCAGAGGAGTCAGAGATGCAGTAGAGAATACTGGGCAATGGAGAGACAAAGTGAGGATGGGAAGGATAGGGAGGCCAGCTTGGAGTAGTTGGTATTTCTGCCACTGGCAAGACAGTCACTAACAGCAGTCTCCACAGGGTGGGAATTCAGCTTTGAAGCTCTTAAGAAGAACTAGGAAGATAGTCACCTGACACATATTTGCAAAGTATCTACAGTATTAGTGCAGATCTAAAAGAATACCCACCAAAGTATTAGCCCAGGCCACCTTACAGGGCTGAACTGGAAAAGGGATGGGGGAACTATTAACATAGTTTATGCCTTTAAAATCCAATAAATTATTTTTCAAAAACCAATAACTGAAAACTAAAAATTAATTGTTTTTTTAATAACTAATAACTGCTAAGTGGGGTGGCTCATGTCTGAAATCCCAGCAGCTTGAGAGGCTGGGGCAGGAGGATGGCAAGTTCAAAGCTATCCTCAGCAATTCATCATGGCCCTAACCAACTTAGCAAGACCCTGGCTCAAAATAAAAAAATAAAGGGCTGAGGATGTGGCTCAGTGGTTAAGCATCCCTTGGTTCAATTCCTGGTTCCAAAAAACACCTAATAACCACATACTAAAGCTCATTGAAACAGTTACAGAAATATAGAGGAAAGAATTCTAATCTGTAAATTAGAAAAACTGGGTTTTAGGTCATATGTGGTACCTTAAGAAATTCCTAGATTCAGTTTCCCTATATTTAATCAATGACTGAATGATCCCTTAAGACGTCTACCATGTGTAAATGTCAGCAATCATATTTCCCCTATTATGCCTCCAATAAACTATCAATGGTTAAGAACTCTTTCCTCTCTTCCAAAAAAGAAGATTGTCTGTAAGGACAGGGACCAGTGAGGTGTCTTCTCCCAATCTGAGGATCTCCTGATTCTAAGCCTTTCTTTGAAGGCACATTTCCCTTTGCTTCTGGTCATCAACATTCCTAGCGCCAAAGAGTTGACCTTTTCTATCATATCTCGGTTCCCTCCGTGCCCTCTTGTGGTTACAAACGCCAAAGAAACTGAAAACCGGGCCTGGTCCTCTCTGCCTCACGCAGGAATGATCTGGTCCTAATGTAAGGAGATCTGGGAGGAGGGGCCGCGGGAGTACGTGTTGCACCTGTGGAACCTCCTGGATTTCAGGATGCTGTCTATCTTCGTAGCCTCCTTCACCGCACGGTTCATGGCTTCCTGAAGGCCAGTGAGGCCCAGCTGTACGTGGACCAGTACGTGCAGGACATGCTGCACAATGTCTCACTTCCGCCGGAAGTGGCCTACTTCACCTACGGTGAGTCTGGTTCAGCCTGGGTGCATCTGAGCCCCTGCCCTGGCCCTTGACTAGGACGGTGTCACAGCCTGCAATTTGCAATTTGGCCAATTTGGGTCTTGTGGACTGACAGCCAGGTCAGAGGCCCCCAGAGTCCCCCAAAATACCTTCTTCCTTCAGTGCAACCAGCTGAACAGAACGTGGAGTTAATTAGTGAGTTAGAAATGCATCTTTCTGTATTAAGAAGAATGAGTTTGTTTTGGAAAGGTTGTTGGGGGTATTCCTGTAGGCTTTTGGCTTTGGTTTTTTAAAAACATTTTTTCTGATGTGAATCCAGTTCTAAAAGGAATGTATATACCAAAAAAATTTTCCTTCCATATTGGATCACTGCTTTGTACAAAGATAAGGCCTTCTTTGCTAGTTCAAAAGTTCTTTCCTCATGGATATAGGTCCTCTAAGTACCCTTTGAACCACAAAGCCATGTGGTTTGAAGCAGTAAATTGTTATTTTAAGAATAATAATGATAATAGTTATTGCATCCATTTATTGAGGACTTACTATGGCCAGGAATTGTGTAGATATCTGACTCACATAAAATCCAGTCCTTGTAATAGTACTACAAAATTAATCTGTTTTCTTTGTTCCTATTTTACAGCTGAAAAAGAAAGTTGTTTTCATGGCAGGGATAATACTATAATCAGAAATAAAGGATTGCTTTGTATAGCAGGGAATCCTGGCCTGAGATGAATTGAAAGTCAAGGTGAAGAGCCTCATACTTATGTCCCAGTCTTTAGTATTAACCAGAATTCAAATTCTAGTTCTGTAGCTTCCTATAACATGTGTTTACTTAACTATTCTGAGCTTCCATTTTTCTCATATGTAAAACAGAAATAATAAAACCTATGTCAAAATGATTGTTTTGAAGATTAAATAGTACCTGTGAAGAATTTAGCACTATGCCCTGAAAAATACTAAATTTTCACTAAATGGTAATAGTTTTATCAGTACATTCCCTTGGGTCATTTTTTTTTTCAAACACAATACTTTCTATGGTGAAAAAGAAAGATGAGAGAGTGAAGGAACAACAGCTATTTATTTTCACCAGTAAAATATAGCTGAATGCTTAATAAGTCTTCCTTAATGGCAGCCACTACACCTTGAAGGGTTTAAGTGTCGAATGTCTCTGTTACACGAAGCCATATGGCTGTTGTCTCTCCAAAATCTTCATGATCAGTACAACAATGATCTATAGAGGATTGTCACTTAAAAAGTCAATTTGCTCTTTACTATCAACATAAATTGTATTATGTGCAAATTTGGTAGGAAAACCCCCCCATTGAGAAATGAAGAGTCTTGTAGTATTACAAATCATCTACTCTTTCCTCGACTACCCACCCGGCTGACACACACATACCACTATTTGTTAATTTGGAAAATTCTGACTTTCTTAAAACACAATAAGCTTGTATATTTTCCCCTCCGTGTGGCTCAAGGTTCACCAAGGAAAGATGAGAGATGTTTCTTAATGCCACGATTCAGGCTGCAGTATTGTTCATTTGTGATTTTTATTTCTTTATGAATTGTATTAAGTCTCACCCAACCCAAAGCATAGCACATTATTGTCCTTGCTTTTTTGGTTCACCCCATGCCCTTGAAAATCATCTGCATCTCTCAGCGTTCACTTGTGCTCCAGTTATGGGAGAACAGAGCCCCCTTGTGGCCAGAAAACCAATGGTTCTCTCCAAGCTCTACAGCTGCAAATTTTCAGGTTGTGATAAAGCCATTTTCCTCATGAAAATGGCTCCTAGATGAAAACACCTAGGTCTAAATCATCATAGTGCTGCTGTTTTACACCCATTATAACTTTTACAGGTCATTCCAGACAGGATATTTTTCACTAAAAGTTCTGACCTGGTCACTAGGATCTGACAACAGCTAAATCTATCTTAATAGATTATTGGTGTAGCTTTTATAGTTATAGCTGAGGTTGAAAATGCTAAATAGGTGGGCAGGAAAAAATCCTTTTTAGTGTCTGTTTAATAGAAGAAGTCACATCCTATTTCATGTTATTCAAATGTGTTACTTATCCATGGAGAGTGACAGATATATTGGAAAACACATAATTTGTTCTCCTTCGTTGTCTTTCATGAACTTTTGAGTTATGGCCTTGATTAGAATATAAAATCTATAATGTTGTTATATTTCCAAATGTAATTTAGAATGTGCTACATGAAACTTTGTGGCCCTGCTTCCCTTACTTAAGGTTTCTTGCTTGCTCTCTATTATTATAATTATTTAACAGAATCTAGCTTTGAAAATGAAGAATAAAATTCTTCCTCTTCCATCTCCCTTGGGGTGCCAAGAATTGCTATGCAATATCCTTGCTAACTGCACTTACTAGGCTCTGAAAAGTACCCCATACCCCAAATCCAACCTTAAAAATGGCAATAATAATATCTACTCTACAGGGCTGTAGTAAAAATTACAGCTAATGTAAGTGTAAGAGCTAATTTAGTTTTCTCAATATTTCTCAATTTAAGTTTCACTTAGCATTTCTCAACAGTAACACTATTGGCTTCTTCAGCAGGGCAATTTCCATGGTGTGGAATTGTCTGGGGCATTGCAGTATATTAAGCATCCCAGAAATACTCCTACCTAGTTATTGTGATGACCACAGACAGCCCCACACACTTCTCTTGGGAGAGAGGTACTGCCCTCACTTGAGGATGACTATCCTGACACATAGTAGGCAGCTGATTTGTGATAGACACTGCTCCTTGTGGCATTAGAACTGCAGTAGAAGCACTTTGCCGGTCTGCTCTGCTGCAAGAATGCCCAGAAAGCAGTTGAAGTCCTGGTGGTCACCAGTGACTGCAAGCAGAGTCTCTGCAGCTCAGGATTGGTCCCAGCCTCTTACCCAGCCAGAATAGATAGCTGTTATGGCTAACATGCCTGACTGGTCACCACATTGTGCGGGGGCTTAGCTAAATAAGGAAGCAACATTCTTGGCACATACCACCTGGGGAACAAAACCCAAGAGTAATTTCTCAGGCATGATCTGATCATTCCTAGTTCTAACCCTGATCCTTATGTGAGCTCATTTGTTCCAACTTGTGGTTATTGTAAACTTGTGTTCATTTAGTCATTTAACAAGCATTCATCAACATCCACTATGTGCCAGGTGCCATGCTGAGCACTGAATATCAGATTTTATTTCATCTTCCTCATAGTACTGAGTTGATAGGATCCTTAATGTACAGATGAGGGGAACGAGGCTCCAGAAAATTAGTTGACCTACTCCAAACCCTTGCTCATAGGTGCTCCTGTGTTACCTCCTCATGCTGCTTCCCCAATGAGTGGTAGAGCACCTGGGTGTCAAGTGTAAACACTGGTAAGGGGGAAGGAATGCCTTCTAGTTATCCTCCAAAATCCTCCCTAAGGTGACCCCTTCCATGAAGCCATTCCTGGCGCTGCCAGGTGGAGTTCAGCAACTCCTCTGGCATGTTGCAGTGGTCACAGGGTGGTATGTGCCATCCTAACAAGCAAGCAAGTCTGCTTCAGTCCTAATAACTGAGGCATGGGAATTCCCATGATTGGCTGAGAGATGCCCCTAAACTTAGCGCAGTAATGGGCCAGCTCACAGCTATGCTGTCTTTTCCCTTGCATGAATGGTGCCTGAGATGGAGAGAACACACTGCAGCACCACATGTCTCCTGGGAGCTCTGAACTTCTCCTCCGCCAGGGGAGAGCACACGTAACCACCTACCTCACTGAACTATGACAAATGCCAGGGATTCTTGGCCACATTTATCTCTGATAAAATGAATAGCTGCAAATCCTTCCAGGTGAAACTCTTATGCACCTGCACCTGACACCCGACCCTCACATCCGAGCAGGAAGGGCCTTCTCCACCATGAGTGGCCCTGCCTGGCTGGGGCTCCCTCCCTCCTGCCTCCTTCACTCTTATTCCTCCTCTGCATGATATATCTGCCAAGCCTGGCCTGTGTCTTCACCCTCTTTCTTTCTACCTAATCCTTCCTGTCAGCATTTAAACATGTCCCTTGATCTTTTTTTAAAAAAAAGAACAACAACAACTAAAAAAATTCTCCCTGGATTTTTATTTTGAGCTCTCGGCTTTTATTTCCCCTGTTCTTTATTGCCAACCTTCTCCAGAGTTGTTTATGCTTCTCTCTGCCTCTCCCACTTGTTAACTCATACTCATTATCTATCCCAAGCATCCCTATTTAATCTGGCTGAGAACTGCTCAGCTCTAACATCAGCCATGGGGCAGCCTTCCCAGGCTCAGGCCAGGTCAGGGCCAGTATGAAATCCTTCCACTGATCTAGCACATCTCTCCATCAAAGGTATTTTAACAAATGTGTCATTGGCCATACCAGATGTTCCACCAGGGTGTGTTCTTCCCTAGCACTTGTCAGGCCCAGGGTAGGTGCTCAATAAATGTTTGCTAAATAACTGAAGGTTGAAAACTAGGCCTGTGATGGGTTATGGAAATTAAAATAATATTACCTGAGAGCTTACTCAGTGGCTGGCACTGTTAAATGTCTTTTTTTTGTATTAATTTCCTTCATCTCACAACTACCTATGAGTTAAGTGTTGAGAGCCTCCGCTGGTCAGAATGATCCCTGGCATTTGCCAGAGGGAATGTTTGAAAGGTGATACCAGCAAACCATTGAGATGATGATTTGAGTTAAGCTATATATAATTGCTGTGATGCTGGATTGATTGTATTGTATATTTGACCTTTTCTGTCTGACAATGTAGTGGCTCATGCTGCCTTGGGCGCCTGCTACTTTGGAGTTCTCATAGGAATTCCTGGAGAGTTCCCATTGGTTGGAGAAGTGCCAGAGGAGGGATTTCCGGTGTGGGGGGTTGCTGGAAGGGCTGCATGGGTGGCGTTGGCGAAAAAGCGTGTGTTCAGTGCCAGTGAGAGTTGAAATAAAGTAGTTGCTGTTTGAACCTACAAAACTTTGTGGTGGGTCAGTTATTAGTGTCCAGCAAGACTGTGGCATTTGGTGGCCCATAAGGGGAATGCCTGAGGGTAAGTGATAAGGTAAATTGCTCATCCCTGAGGGAAGGCAAGAGAATGGGTGACCATTTCAAAAAACAATGTGTTCTTCTTTTGATTTGTTTTGTTTTTGTTTCAAGCTGCCTATCCCTAGAACTTTCTCAGGCAAACTAGGAAAAATGGTTGGCTCAAGGTTTGAATTTGCTCAGCCCTGAGGAAGAGATAGAGATAGATCACGAATACACATTTCAGAAAAACAGAAAAATTGGTACAATTTTTTGTTCTGTTTTTGTTTCATTTTGCTTTGGTTTGGTTTTGAGTTATCTGTTTGAGTTGTGTTATCCTTGTAGCAGAAATATGGGGTCAGAAATTAGCAAAAAACAAACCAAAAGAATGTTAAGTAAATTGTTAGAGGAAGGAGGCACCCCAGTAAAACCAAAAAAAGTCAGGGCATATGTTGATACAATACAAAAAAGTAGCCCATGGCTTTTTAAAGAGGAGTTGTTGAATATATCACAATGGGATTATCATGGTGAAGATTTAAGGGACAGGGAAAAGAAAAACCCAGGAACTCTGCCAGTTGGCACATTGCCATTGTGGATGATGATACGATTTTGTTTGCCTAGTCCAAATCTTTCAGTTCACATTATGGTAGAAGACATATTAGATCAGGAAAAAGAGGAGGCCTCTCGAGATAGTCAGAAAGTAGAAGAAAGTTTAGAGCAGAAAAAGTGATCAGGGGAAAAGTTACAACAGGAGGCTGCTACTAACACCTTTCTATCACCAGATGGCATAAGTGTCCAACCAAAAGCTCCGCCAATGGAGACAAAATATGCTGAGTGGCCCTCAACCCCATAGTTGATAGATGGGAACATGAGACAGGACCTCAAAGATTAGCATGCCCTGTATTTGAGGCGGCAGGAGGGCAGCGAAATCACTATGTTTTAGATTTAAAAACAGTGAAGCAGCTAAAAGGGGATGTAACAACCTATGGTCCTCAAGCACCCTTCACCATAAGCTTGGTCGAATCCATTACCAACTTGAACATGACACCAGCAGATTGGACTAGTATGTGTAAAGCTGTGCTAAATGGAGGACAATACCTATTATGAAAGGTTGCCAATGAGGATTTTTTTTTCTTTTTCTTTTTTATTGGTTGTTCAAAACATTACAAAGCTCATGATATATCATCTTTCATACATTTGACTCAATTGGGTTTTGAACTCCCATTTTTACCCCAAATACAAATTGCAGAATCACATTGGTTACACACTCACCTTTTTACATAATGCCATATTAGTGACTGTTGTATTCTGCTACCTTTCCTATCCCCTACTATCCCCCTCCCCTCCCATCTTTCCTCTTGCTTCGGCAGCACATATACTAAAATTTGAACGATACAGAGAAGATTAGCATGGCCCCTGCGCCAATGAGGAATTTTGCACAGAGACAACTAGGTGAAATGCAGTAGCTGGTTATCCTCAGATAAATCTAGATATGTTGTTAGGAAAAGGACCTTATGATGGTCAGCTGCAACAAATTGCATATAATCCTGCTATATATTCACAAATTGCTGCAGATGCAGTTAGGGCATGGAAGACTTTACAAGGATATGGTCATAATTACAAGGTCAATTATCTAAGCTAATACAAGGAGCTAATGAACCTTACGCTGAATTTGTAGATATGCTTATTCAAAGAGCTACCAGAGTATTTGGGAATACAGAACAAGCAATGCCATTAATTAAACAGCTAGCCTTTGAGCAAGCAAACATATGGTGCAAGGAGGCCATTAGACCATGGAAACATGGAGATTTAAACACATAAATATCAAATTATGTAGAGACATTAATGAACAAGGGAAAGTCCTGGCAGCTGCAGTAAAACAGGCTTTAGATGCCAAGCCAAAAACATGCTACAATTGTGAAGAAACAGGACATTTTAAAAGGAGTTGCCCCGTAGGAGGAGGGTTTTAAAAAGCTAGGTATCAAAGGAGTAGAATACTGGGTATTTGCCCATGATTCCATGAAAGGAGACATTGGGCTAATGAATGCCATTCTCAAACCACCATAGAGGGTACTCCGTTATCAAAAAATGGAAAAGGACCAGGTATTTAACCATGATATCATGGAGAAAAGCATTGGGCTCCATTGCCAAAAAATGGACAGGGGGGGGGCTAATGCTCTGGGGCCCACAACCACAAATATATGGGGCAATGGAGGAACCCAGCAATACCATCAGGGTAGTTCACAGGACACATTATCCATTAGATCCCTCATCAAAGAAATCAGAGGGAGTGCAGGATTGGACATCTACGCCTCCACCAGAGCAGTACTAACTCCAGAGATGAAAGTTCAAATCATTCCCACAGGAGTAAAAGGACCTCTTCCCCAAGGAACAGTAGGCTTATTATTGGGACACAGTTTTTCTACACTAAAAGGACTTATGATAAGTCCTGGGGAAATTGATCCCGATTATGAAGGTGAAATAAAAATTATAGCTAGTTCTCCAAGAGGTATATCAGTAATTTCACCAGGAGATAGAATAGCACAGTTATTAACAATACCCAACCTGCATGATAAATATTCCAGTCTTACTGTACAAAGAGGACCCAGGGGATTAGGCTCCACAGGTGTAGATTGGGCTACACTGTCTTTAAATTTAGATTCTCACCCCATGTAAAACTAAATATTCAAGGACATGAATTTAATGGGCTATTTGATACAGGTACAGACTTTAGCATCATATCTCATCAAGAATGGCCAAAACATTGGCCATTACAACGAGCCACTCAAATGCTTCGAGGCCTAATTCCCATAGAAGTTCAATGGTATTAGATTGGAAGGATCATGAGAGATGTTAAGGAACTCTACAGCCATATGTATTGGATTATCTTCCTATAAATTTATGGGAACGAGATTTACCAAATCAATTAGGTTTGACATTAACAAATAACATCAATCAAAATTCACCCACTATTAGGGCTAGACAAGGTTCTAGGAAAGAAAAAAGATTAGGAGAACAAGAACAAGGTAGAGCAGCACCAATTCAATTAGATCAAGGAATAAATAGACATGGATTATGTTTTCAGACGGGTCACTGAGACAATAAAAATTACTTGGAAATCAGAAAGACCAGTATGGGTTCCTCAGTGGCCCCTGATTAAAGAAAAGATACAAGCAGCCCATGACCCGGTCAAACAACAATTAGTGAAGGGACATATACAACCTTCTGTATCTCCCCATAATACTCCCATTTTTGTCATCAAAAAGAAATCTGGTAAATGGAGATTATTGCAAGATTTAAGAGCCATTAATAATGAGATGGTTATTATGGGACCAGCTCAATCGGGGATTCCCCAATTGTCTGTTTTGCCAAAAACCTGGTATGTTTTAGCTATAGATATTAAAGATTGTTTTTTTTTTCAATTCCAATTCATATTGAGGATAGTCTACATTTTGCATTTACTATCCCTGCAGTAAATCATGAAGGTCCTGATCAGAGATATGAATGGAAAGTACTCCCTCAAGGGATGGCTAAGAACCCAACTATGTGTCAAATTTATGTTAACAAAGTAATCCAGCCACTTAGAAATCAAAATCCTGAACTACAAGTATATCAATATATGGATGATGTATTGTTAGCGCCTAAAGGTAAAAACACATTGCTAGAATGTTGTACCACACTTACAAACTTTTAAAAAAATTATAATCTAGAGATAGCAATAGATAAAGTACAATTAAATCTTCCAATTAATTATGTAGGAGTTCTATTATTCACAACCATAGTCCATCCACCAAAAATTCAAATACAAGTAGATCAACTCAAATCACTTAATGACTTTCAAAAGTTATTAGGAGACATAAATTGGATAAGGCCTTATCTAGGCATACCAACAGGAGAGTTGGGACCTTTATTTGATATCCTAAAAGGTCCATCAGATCCAAATTCACCTTGCATGTTAGCGCCTGAAGCAAAAATGTCATTAAAAATTATTGAAGCATATATGGAAAATATGCATTTAAATAGAATTGATATAAGTTTGCCTTTATTATTTCTTGTAATACCAACAAAAAATATTCCTACAGGAGTATTTTGGCAAGAAGGTCCATTATTGTGGACACATTTATTTTATTCTCCTAACACTAGTCTTACTAGTTATCCTGAGACTGTAGGACAATTAATACTCAAAGGAATAAAAGCAGCAAATTACTCCCAAAAAAATTATTACTCCTTATACTATGGATCAAATTGATGAGTTAGCTAATGAGTTAAATACTTGGGCAATAATCAGTGTAAATCTAATGTCTCATTTGATAATCACTTACCATCTAATCCTTTGTTGTCTTTTTGGTCTTCATATCCTGTAGTTTTTCCAAAAATGACAAGAAAACCATCTATCATGAATGCTCCAAATATATTCACTGATGGGTCAAGTAATGGTACAGCAGCAGTAGTTGCCCCTGATCAAAGTTTTACATTTTTAGTAACAATCAGCTCAAAATGTAGAGCCTAATGCAGTATTACAAGCTTTTGTGATGTTTAACGATTCTGTATTTAATTTATTTTTTGATATTCAGTATATTGTTAATGCTATAGTATCTCTTGAAGATGCTGGTAGGATTTCCCCTTCCTCTACTATTTTCTCTTTTTTTTCCACTATATAAAGCCTAATCTGGGACAGAAAAGATCCATTTTTTATAGGGCATATCAGGGCACATACAGGATTGCCTGGAGCCCTTAGTTTGGGCAATGATTTAGCAGATAAAACTACGCATGACATACATATTTTCTCTACAATAGAAGAAGTTATAAATTTTCATAAAAGGTTCCATGTCAATGCTAATACTTTACAAATGCATTTTAAAATAACTAAGGAACAAGGTAGACAAATAATAAAACTATGTCAAAATTGTGTGACCTTTTTATCACAAGTTAATCTTGGAGTCAATCCTATAGGACTGAGCTCATCAAACTATTAAAATGTGCTTACTAAAGCAAAAAGAGGTAATTGGAAATGGGGTATATATTCCCCAAAGATAAACTTAAAATAACCCTTTTTACTCTAAACTTTTAAAATTTGGATTCATCAGGGCTTAGTGCTGCAGAAAGACATATGTATCCCAAAAATGTACATAAGCCTAAGGTACTTTGGAAGGATATTTTAACAGGACAATGGAAAGGTCCTGACCCAGTGATTGTCTGGAGTCGGGGTTCTGTTTGTGTGTTTCCACAGGGAGAACAGCAGCCAATTTGGGTTCCAGAGAGACTAACTAAAGTGATTTCTATAGACCAAAAAGCAGATGATTTGACTCAAATACATAACAGTTGGTATTCAGAGCTCCAGCTTTGCTACTCTTACATCTGAAACAGTGTTTCTCCAACACCTGGAGGCTAATGAATAATGAACACCATTAAAGTCTATTCCAAACGTAAAAACCCTTGGGGTTTGCTTGTGGGAATACCTTCAGATCCAAAATGCAAGTTACAGAAAAAAGGATGGGATATTCAAAAAAGACTCAAACCCAGTTGGTAACCAGGATGTCTTTTTCAATATCTATTTTATTATTGCCCTTTCCCACATCATAAAGTTCTATTTTATTTTTTGAACTCATACAGACCTATATTAATATTTTTCTGATCAGTTCTATTTTTTGAGTGTGGAGTTTTTAAACATTGCAGTGGAAATTTCACCTGTGTAAAGCTACAAGACCTTTACTATTGCTTTATGTGTTGTATGTTATGTGTACACACTTGTGTTTTGTGTTGTATGTCTGTATGTGCATATGTCCATATATCATATATGAGGAACGCTCATGAATAAATGGATCCAAATATTTTTATTATTCACGTGATTTAAATGGTTTAATTTAAATTGGGTAAACAGCTGTTGAGGATTGTTTTAATATGTGAACAAATAAGGAGGTTAACAGATCTGTTTGTTTACTTTCACCTTTCCATTTCATTATATCTAAATCTATTCAGGATACTAAATTGTTTAGAAAATTGCTTTCTTTTAGTGCCTGCTGGAATGTTACATACTTTTTAGCCATCATTGCCAGTATTCCTATATTCATTCCAGTGCCACTGAAGACAAAGATAAAACCAAACTACAGCTTCTGCGATAGCTATCACAACAAACTGTATAAACTGATGGATCAATGAATAATGTAACTGAACAAGTGATGCTCAATCAAGGAGTTAATTTACTTTGGGAGGAAATGAACATATTAATAGATTCCTCTGCTTTGAACTGCTTGCAGAACTTTCCTGTACTATGTATCACTTGTACACATTGTGAACTATCTGTTGGTGCAGCAAATTGTGGTAGTGCTGTAGTATCTTTGATGATGGTGTCACCGGTGGTACAATTCTTCCAAAAAGAGCTGTCATTTGGCTTGGTGTCATGGCATTTTGCATCCTCCTCCCTTCTGCTGCCACCAAGGCCAAATTTGGGGGCCAACAGAGGTGAGGCAAAGAACCTCACCCCCCCACTGGTGCAAAGGCCTATCCACAAGTACGGCTGTATGCTGGACCAGTAGTCAGTGACAGATAAGATCCAATTGCAGTGGTACAAACCTAAGACAGGAGGCTGACACCTTGAGGTCAGCTCATCTGATGACAGGTAATGACCATATATAGTATTGGACAACCTAACAGACACAGTCCCTAAGCCACATTGCTTGTTGTTTAATTAAACAGAAGAGGGGAGATGTTGAGAGCCATGGCTGGTCAGAATGACGCTTGGCATTTGCCAGAGGGAATGTTTGAAAGGTGAAGCCAGAGAACAATTGAGATGATGATTTGAGTTAAGCTATATATAATTGCTGTGATGCTGGATTGATTGTATTGTATATTTGACCTTTACTTTCGGGCAATGGGGCGGCTCTTGCTGCCTCGGGCGCCCGCTACTTTGGAGTTCTCGTGGAGATTCCCGGAGATTTTCCATGGGTTGGGAAGTGCTGGGGGAGGGATTTCCGGTTTGGGGGGGTTGCTGGAAGGGCCACATGGGTGGCGTTGGTGGAAAAGCACATGTGCAGTGCCGGTGAGAGTTGAAATAAAGTAGTTGCTGTTTGAACCTACAAGACTTTATGGCGGCTCAGTTATTCATGCCCAGCCACACTGCACAGTAAAGTACTATTATTCTCATTTTACAAATGAGGTAACTGAGGCCTAGAATCAGCTGCCATTTTTCACAGCTAGAGAGGTGCAGAAGCAGGATTTGAACCCAAGCAGATTCGACAGCCCATGCTCTTACCACTATACCACCCATCCTCTCAGTAAAGGTGTTCCAGTATACTGTTAGACAAGGAGTGACCCAGCCCTCACAAAGCTTCCAGTCTAAAGATCCATATAGGATGATGCTGAGTAGACTAGGCCAGGTGTTGACCCTCAATAAAAGCAAAGAGGTTGAGCCTACTGGTTATAACCTCATACCTCCATGGTACATCCCAGAAGTCTTCTGTGGACACTTGCTGGCCTCACAGCCCTTTGGAGAGTACCTATTGCCTATGGAACCAAGTATGCCCACCCAAAGACCCTGTGAGGAAACTGTGATGTCTTCATTTTCTGTATAAGCAAGCTTAAGACTCACCCAAATTCACACAGCTAATAAAGGATTTTGAAACAAGATCTATGGTTTCTGATTCTAAACCCTATCCTCAAATGAGTGAGATCATGAATAATTATAAATAAAAAATGTATATTTAAAAAAAAAAACACCTCAAATCCTATCCTTTTTTCCCTGTACTTTAACTTCTCTCTTAGGAGAGAGGTTTCAGGAGCCTATCTATAGGAAAAAATACACCACTACCCTTCAGGGAGCCACTGAGCATTCTGGGATTGACACCAAGTCAGAAAAAAATACTCATTTTTAATCTAACCCACCCTCTCCCCCAGAAAAAGAATGCAGCTGGATCACCTCCTACAAACCATGGTCTGGTTTTGTTCTCCTTGAGTGACATATGCTAGATCTCTTAACATGCCGCCCCCAGAACTGCTCTGACCAATAAGAAATATGCTTTTTTAATATACACTTTGTTGTCCAGTGTGGTAACTCACTAATCACATTTATCTAAAGAGCACTTGAAATGAAGCTAGTCCAGACTGAGATGTGCTCTAAGTATAAAATCCATGCCAGATTTCAAAACTTAGTATGCAAAGAAAATGGAAAGCTCTCTCATGAATTTTTTTTTCTAGTGTTGCCAGAGATTACACCCAGCTGTTGGGCATGATAAGCATACATTCTACCACCCAGCAATATTTCTATAATGATTAATTGTTGAAATGACAATATTTTAAATCTATTAGATTAAATAAAGTATATCAGTGAAAATAATTTTACCTGTTTAATTTTGTTTTTATAATAAGGCCTGTAGAAAATTTAAACTTTAAATGGCTCACTTTCATGGATCATGATACATTTTTTTCAAATTCTTTTTTTAAAATTTATTCTAATTTGTTATATATGACAGCAGAATGAATTACAATTCATAATACACATAGAGCACAATTTTAATATTTCTGGTTGTACACTAAGTAGAGTCACACCATTCATGTCTTCATACATGTACTTAGGATAATGATATCCATCTCATTCCACCATGTTTTCTACCCCCATGTCCCCTCCTTTCCCCTCCCACCTCTTTGCCTTATCTAGAGTTTGTCTAATCCTCCCATGCTCCCCTCTCCAAGCCCATTGTGAATCAGCATGCTTATGTTAGACAAAACATTCAGTATTTGGCTTTTTGGAATTGGCTAACTTCACTTAGCATTATATTCTCTACCTCCATCTATTTGCCTGCAAATGCCATGATTTTATTCTCTTTTAATGCTGAATAATATTCCACTGTGTATATACACCACATTTTCTTTATCCAATCATCTACTGAAGGGCATCTAGGTTGGTTCCACAGTTTACCTATTGTGAATTCACAATACATTTCTATTGGGCAGCACTTCTGTAAACAATCAATAAATACCTTGATGCTGCACTAGTTGGTGAATCTGCTAACAGAACTATAAAAATTAATCGATAGCAAGACGACGTGGCAGGGAGAAAAGTTTTTTGGTAAGCTGCAAGGGGAGAATGTTGGTGAAAACACTCCATAGGAAATAGGGGAGGGTAGCATACACTGGCCAAGGCTCTTCCACCATGAAGAATTTCAGGGAGGTAGGTGGAGAGCTTTAAGACTGATGAATGCAGGTGGTCTTAGAGAGAACAAGCCCCATCTTTATGCTATCTGTAGAGACAGTGAACA
This sequence comes from Callospermophilus lateralis, assembly GCF_048772815.1. Classification (NCBI taxonomy): domain Eukaryota; kingdom Metazoa; phylum Chordata; class Mammalia; order Rodentia; family Sciuridae; genus Callospermophilus; species Callospermophilus lateralis. The sequence goes on along the minus strand of NW_027514663.1, from coordinate 1,819,217 downwards.
TCCACAAGAGCTCACAAGTCCTGTTTAGAAGTCTGTACTCAGAATGCATAGACTGTATCTCTGTTTGTCACACTGAGCTCCGTTGTTAGGTCCTGGCCTTTGATGGCATATCATTGATTCTTTTGTTCCACAGGAGGATGCAGACGTGGAATGGAAATTTGCCCGAGCAAAACTCTGAAAGAACTCTACCTGCTCCTTTTAATCTAGTGCCAAGTACTAAATCATTTTATTATCTCATGATGAAAATCAAGATGTGCCTCATAAAACTCTGCAAATCTAAGGCCAAAAGCTGTGAAAATGACCTTGAAATGGGCATGCTAAATTCCAAATTCAGGGTAGGTAGTATCTGGTTTATGGGGCTAGAAAAAGCATCAGGTGGGGGAGGGAATTGTGTATCTTCAATTTGGATAGTGGCCCCTTACACAAGGGAAGCCTGGAGCTGTGAGGGGCTAGTGTCTTTTAGAATCTACTGGACACATCCACAAAGGCCCAACTCATCAGAGGCTACCTGCAGTACTGTCCCTCCTCCCTTGGAGAGTGCTCTGCTGGGGACCTAGCACACTGCCTGCTGCCTGCAGCCTGGCTGAGGCATGACCCCAGTGACCAGGGACTCTTCAGTGGATTGGAAATGGAATAGCTTTCCCCAGAAAGTATCTAAAGAATGGTCTCTGGGCAAGTTTCCCTACCCACTCTCCCCTCCTGTAGATTCTCAATGACCATTATCAGAAGCTCTGAGGAATCCTCGAGAAAAGATATCCACATAACTTTAACTTAGAGCTTCCCAAATCTGGTTGACCAGACAACATTCTTTAACCCTTGTGAACATCCCACAGAACTAAATTTCCCATGGATCTATAAAGCAAAGCAGCAGGGGCAAAACGGCTTCCAGAAAGTTCCTATAGAGTCACCCCATATGTGGATATTGTTCATTCAAATCCTGCCATAAGTGTATATATGTTTGTTTGTTTTTTCCCCAGAAGACTCGGGACCAGGCTGGCATGAGGAATTCTGAAAACCTGACAGCAAATAGGACTTTCAGCAAGCCCACCAGATACCAGGTAACCACCCTTTTCCTAAGCATGGGCAGGAGCAGACACCACAAAGACACAGATTTAGTCACATGGCTATGTCATGCCCTCAGAGCACAGCTCCCTATCTTCCTTCCTTTACTGATCAAATATTTATTGAGTGCCTGCTACATGCCAGGCACTGTGCTGCTTACTGAGAGTACAGATGTGGTTCATAACTTACAGCACCTCCAGGCTGGCTAGTGACAGGAGAGACAATTAATGAATAAACACACAGATAAGGATATGCCATCAAATTGGCTAAAGAGCCTAGAGGAAAACAATAGGGTTTAAAATAGAGAAAACTAGGGAAACCCTAATTGAAAGGGCATCTTCAAGTAGAGGACTCTTGGCCAAGACCTCACGGATAAGAAAAGGGCAGCCATGGAGGACTTCCAGGCAGAGGCAGAGCATTTGTAGAGATCCATTGGAGAAGCTTGATAGGTCCTTAGTGGCTGGAAGAGAGAGCAGAGGGAGATGAGGGCAGTGGAAAGGCAGCATCTGGCCACTATGGATGCAGAGTGTATTATAGTAATCTAAGAAGGTCTGAGGGGCAGGACGGGAATTTTGCTGGGAGAAGCGATGATAAAATCATATTTATGCTTTAATGAGAAGACACAGGAGATCAGTGAAGAGAATTTGACAGTCGTTTGGGCATAAGGGATGTGAGCAGGACAGTGGAGAAAAGCAGACAGGATAAGTGTACATTCTGGACAACCAACCAAGAACTGATGCTGGGGTGGACATGCTGGAGCACCCAGCATGACTCCCAGGTATGGTTCTTAAGCAACAAGATAGATGTTGTTGTCTTCATTGGGCACCTGCCAGCTAGCCCAGTCTGTTAGAAAAATTGGAGAAAAAAAACCCTCTGAGCTTGTAATTCTTGCATTACTTCTAGAAAAGAATGCTAAATCTCTGTATTCATTTGAACCAGCTCATGAGCTAGTGATGAATGCTAATTACAGGTACTAGATTATAAAAGTTCAGGCCATTCTTTTCCTACCTCCCACTTCTCCTCCATCAGGAGTTTCATCCACACTGATCATTTCTTGTCAGATGTGAATTTAAAGGTGTCCTGAGCATTCCTTTAGGCTGAGGTGACATGTCCCTGGTGCCACCTTCCCACAGGGAGCAATTACAGACTTAGCATCTTCCAGACACAGGTATCTAATTAAATCTTTCCATTCATATTTCAGAAGCCAGCTGTGCAGTGAGGAGGATTTAATTGTACAATTAAGAAACAGTTTATCCCTCAAAGCACTTATAGTTTTATCAAATGACATGGACTGTGGCCACAAAATTGCAGAACAAGAGAGTGTACATCTGGTTCACAGTAGACCTCCTGCCATCCAGAGAGTGACTGTCCATAAATGACATCAAATAGCAAGGAAAAATAGAAGGGAGAAGAGGAGATAGGAGGAGGAGGGAGAAGAAAAGAGAGGTAAGGAAAGGGTATAGCATAATGTTGACCCTGGGTCAAGCTCACCCCTGATGCTGTGCTTCCTACTGGATCTTTCTTAAACCCTGTGATCTGTTCCAGACGACCTTTCAGTTCACCACCAAATAAACTCCATTTTTTCTTAAGCTAATTTGAATTGGTTTTCTGTTACTTACCTCCTCAGACTCCTGATGAACACAGATGTGATTCTGGGGCTTCTTTTCCTCACCCTTTCCTTGGGTCTGGTCTTCAGCTTCTGTGATTAGAAGTGTCAAGGCCAAAATCTGCCAGGACTGTTAGTCTTGAGATGCAGTGAGATTCTGGACAATGAGGAGGTCCAGGTTAAACTGCTTAAGAGAGAATTACCAAGGCATGGTGCCTGACAGGACTGCTATAGGACCCAGGGACACCAGTCCCTCCATACCTGGGAGAAGAGTCTTCCTACTCTGCCCAGGCTACAGCTTTGGAAAGATCCAGAACTAGCACGTTGGTCATTCCTGTGAGGTATCTCTCCACCGCTATGGAGGCAGCAGATAAGAATGTGGCCAACAAGAATACAAAGGAAAGGTGGGACAAGGATGCTGGCATGGTGACCACAGTTATTGTGCTTATTGGTGAGCGTGAACCCTCAGAGACTTCAGAAATAGCCAGTAAACACTTTGAGTATAACCAATTTCTAGCCGGTGAGGTTGCTGCTATAAATAGGAAATACATAGCTTTATTTCTTAGGTTCAGTTTGGCGATGTGGAACTATTTCAGTTACATAAATGCAACCTAATATTGGATTTCTGGGGACTTCTCCTGCTTTCCATGAGCATGGATCATTGGGAGCAGCATGAATCCCAACAGCTATACCACTGACTTAGATGCTAGGGGGAGAGCAGAGACCACCCCAGACCTGAGAAAGAAAGGAAATGGCTTTTTGGATCATTTTAATGATAGACAAAATACAACTCCAGGATTTTATGCTCTGCTCAAATCAACCACACAAAGGACACTGCAGCAAGGAAGAGCCCCTGGTGCCTTCCCAATCCACAGAACTAACCTCAATGCCCCTGAATCCTGGCCAGCCATGTGGAAGGGGAGCATGCTGTCTCTCTGACACCAGGCTGTTTTTTTTCAGATGCAGCTTCACATAAAGCTGTTCACAGAATTCTCATTGTTGGTGACATGAGCATGAGGAGAATGCATATTCTGTGCTTCAGCAAAGATTATAGAGTGTCATCTCATGACCCTGCTCCTTCTGAAATCCACAGGATTTTCTGTGCCCTAGGCCCCCTGAACCTCTTAGTCTCCAAGCCTGAGTTCAGAGGCAAGTGACTTCCCTTGTGCTAAGAATGCAGTGTGAGGATGCTACAGATAAGTATTCTAGTCACTCTGTAGATTCTCAGTGTTTTTCCCAAAGGGTAGAAATACCATTTTCCTGATTCTTAAAGACCTTTGATCTGCCCTCCCCTGCAAACATATGATATGGAAAATTCAGCTTGAGGCAAAACATAGGGATACTTTCTGAAAAAGGGAGCTAACAGCTTAACCCAGACATGTGAAAAAACCAAGGGAATTATTGTTCTGCACCCAGCCTGAAAGCCATAGGTCAACTCTCAGAGACTGAAAATGTTCCCCAAGCCCATGGAATGTAGCTGATTACCTCTGGTCTCTGCTGCATGGGCAGAAATAAGGAGGTGGAGTTGGAGGTGAGAATAGGACTGGGCCCAAGCCTCCAACACAGAGGCACAAAAAAAGAGGAGGAGGGGAAAAGTGGGCCCATAAGTGTTCCCACATAAGCCCACTTGGATGCCACCTGAGGACATATATAGCAGATGTCAACGGCTTCACCTTCTTGATGGGCAGAGACTCCTGTAGGACTCACTATAATGCACACCAGAAAACCATGAGCAAAAGGCAGAATCATGTGAGGATGCTCTATGGAAAAGAGAAAATCACACAGAATCTGAATGGCCCAGACCTTGATGTCTCCTCCTTATGAGCTATGGTTACCCACAGGAACAAAGCACTACTAGTGCAGAGTAGGGAAGTCTGAATTTGGGTGGCCTCTCTGTGTCACACCATAGGCCTCTAAGTTCAGGATTGGTGGGGCCAGTACACTGGTCCCAGTTAAAAGAGATTTGCTCTCTGGGAGCAGATGCTCTATGTGCCCAGCATGACCACCATTCTGTTCTGTGAAGAGCTGGCATGATTTTACAAGAAAGAAAAATACAGTTGTGCTGAACTATTGTATCTGTGGCCCCAGTGAGTGATGATACATGCACTGTGCACTTCCTCCTGCATGGCCACTAAGCATGGTCATGGGACTTGCTTTAATTTATTGGGCATTAGCAAATATAGCACAAGCATTGGCTTCATAAATACATGCCCACTGGATCATGTTCTACAGCATGCCACCTGCCATGTTGTAATGGAGTTCAACTACACTACTGAATGTGCAGAGGCATATGGAGAGAAACCTCAGAGGACCAGAGGCCTCACATACTTTCCAGCCTCATTGAGCCTCCAGTTTAGAGCAGCCACAAGAGTGATTCAGCTATGTGGAACAGAAGAGCTGCCCAGCTGGGCCTTTCCAACTACAGAACCATGAGAAATAGTAGTGCTGTCACTTCAGACCCCTTAGTTTTGTGGTAATAGGCTACCCCATAATAGATAACTAAAACACAGGGGCTTAGGATGGTTCAGGAACTTTTCACATCATACTCAGTCCATTTATAGGAGAGAATTTCTTACCCATGCATTCCCCCAAAATGATCTACTCCTGAATCCTCAGGCCTGATGCCTCAACCAATAATATCTAACAAATGCAAGTGAGCAGGTGTTAATGAAACTGCATTCAGGGTTTCCACCTACCCAGGCCAGCTGTGCTCCACTTAGAAACCCTGTTTCTAGACACTAGTAGAACCTCTGCCCTGCCCTGAAAACTAGCTTCAGCCATCTTATGGGAGGATGAACAAGCTGAATGCGACCAGTTAACCCTGGCTTCAGCTCAGTCACAGGTCACAGCACATGAAGGACAGGATGGGTTCCGGAATTCCCACTCTGAGAACCTTGCAGCCCCACTGTAGAGAACAGAGTGATCCTGGGACAGAGAAGTGGATTTCTAAGAGATTTTTTTCTCCTCTGAAATATATTGAACCACATTACATTAAAATATAATGCACCACATTTTTATTGGTGCACTATAGTTATGTATAGTGGTGGGATTCGTTGTTGTATATGCATATACACACAATATAATACCATAATTGGGTCAATATTATTCTTCAGTATTTCTCCTTTCTCTCCCTTCTTCCATCTCCCTCATCCCTTTCCTTTACTCTACTGATCTCCCTTCTATTTTCATGAGATAACCCCCACATTTCTTCTCCTCTTTTCTCTCTACAGAGAAAAAAGAAAAAAAAGCTTTTTTCTTGTTGAGAGGAAAAAGAGCTTTCATATATAAGAGAAAACATATGACCATTAACATGATCCTGGGTTTGACTTGTATTGCTTAACATCATTTTCTCAAGTTCCATCCATTTTCCTGCAAATGACAAAATTTCATTTTTATGGCTGAATAAAATTCCATTATGTGTGCATACCACATTTTCTTTTTTCTTTCATCCATTGATAGACACCTATACTGGTTCCATAGTTTTACTATTGTGAATTATGCTGCTACAAATATGGCTATGCATTTATCATCATTGTATGATGACTTTAATTCTTTAGGATAAACACCAGGAAAAGTATAGCCTAGTCATATAGTGGTTCCATACCTAGTTTTCTAAGGAACTTCCATACTGATTTACCTGGTGGTTGTACTAATTTACAACCCCTCCAGTAATGTAAGTGTTCCTTTTTCTCCACATTCTCTCCAACTTTTATTATATTTGTATTCTTGAAGGTCGCCATTCTAACTCAAGTAAGATGAAATCTCAGTGTAGTTTTGATTTTCATTTCCCTAATTGTTAATGATGTGAAACGGTTTTTCATATATTTGTTGGCCATTTGTATTTCTTATTTTCAGAAGTGTTCATTAGGTTATTTGGAGGAGTTTTGGTGCTAAGTTTTTGGAGTTCTTTATATATTGTAGATATTAATCCTCTACAGAACAGTATCTAGCAAAGATTTTCTCCTATTCTGTAGGTTCCCTCTTCACATTCTTGTTTCCTTTTCTGTGCAGAAGCTTTTTAATAAGAGTGGGGTGGGCAATAGAAAGGAGATGTCACAAGGAAATCAGTGGGTTACTCTCTGCTATAGTTTGTTGAATGCCTCTCAATGGCCCATGTGTTAAAGACTTGGTCTCCAGGATGGCACTATTGAGAGGTGGTAGAATCTTTAGGACAGGAGTTCTAGTGGGAGTCCTTAGGTCACTGGGGATGTGACCTCAAAGGGGATTGTGGGATCCCAGACCCTGCCTCTTTCCCTTTTCTCCATGGCTCATAAAGTAAGTTGTTCTGCACTGCCTTCCTCCTGCCATGCTGTGCAGACTTGACACAGGCCCAAAAAACTGAGTCCAATCATTCATGAACTGGAACTTCCAAAACTGTGAGCCAAAATAAACCTTTTCTTGTATAAGTTAATCATCTCAGGTATTTTATAATAGTGACAGAAAGCTGATTAAGATATTACTCACTGGTAATTGGTAACTTCCCCTTAGAAATTCCAGTCTTATAGGTATCTGAGCACTTTCACATACTTTATCTCATTTAACTGGAACAACAATTAAGGCATAATTCATTACCTTCTTCTAATAGACACAGCTTAAGTAGAGGGGCTGGGAATATAGCTCAGTTGGTTGAGTGCTTGCCTCACATGCACAAGGCCCTGGGTTCAATCCCCAGCACCACCAAAAAAAAAAAAAAAGTTTAAGTAGAACAGGGGTATCTTCCAATGGGATCCCCTAAGAACTGAAGGCTCAACTAGCCTGGGTGAAGAGTAGCAGCAAATGAACAGACTGAATGGTAGAAATGCCCTTAGGCTGAGCAAGGAGTACATAGCAGTGTCCCTAGAAGGCAGCCTGGAGAGAAGAAGCACTGGTTGATGAGTATTTCTCAAAATGGCCCTGGGACTTCCAGCTGAGGATCCCCTAGGACATACATTACTAAGATAGATCCACAGAGTGAGGTTGGGTTAAAATGCTCTCATCCGATGGCCAACTATATTTGACAATATTGCCATAGAGGTCTCCTGTAGGATGGCATGGTTATCAGGTCATCTGACTGGTAGGTGGTAGAGATAGGACTGGACCCAAAGCCGGGTGAGAGCTCTATCTAGCTCAAGGCAGAACTATTTAGGATTTGGGCATGCAGGAAAGATAGGGAATAAAATATGAAGGCAACAGAAAAGTAAAGGAAAAGAAAAGAAATCGAGGTGGAGAGCTCACACACCCCCATCCACCTTATCCTATGCAGCATCTCCATCATCAGACAGCCTTGCTATGAAGTGAAAACTCACAGTGAAAGAGACAGTAAACATCAGAGTCCAAGGATGACTTAACTCGGATTATGTCTCCAGTTTCTTGGAGCTGAGGAAGTGTCATCCATGTACAGAGACATGGGCAGCGTCCTCTCCCACTTCTGTCCTGGATCTTAGGACTCACCTGGAGTCTGAGCAGAGTCCTGAGACAGACTACCAAGGCATCCTGGGACTAGACCAGCTGGGGTACGTGAAGAGGGGCTTCATCTCTATCATGCCTTTTGGTTCCTGGGATAAAGATGGTGGAATGAGAAGGTCCAACAGGCTGAGCAAGTGAGGTGGGGGTGAGAGACAGGGGTGGGATGGGGTCCATTCCTCTTCTTACCCCAATTTGTAGGAGACACAGGAGCTGGCTATTCATACCAGAGATTTACTTTTTTTTCTCTCTTTCTCACCCTTTCCTACTCTTTGTGACTGAAACTGAGCCACTTCCATTCTGCATCAGGAGAAAATGTGCTGTTTAAATGCATTCATAATTAGAGCCAGGTAATTCGCTCTTTAATAATCAGCAGGCTGCTCCCTCTAGCCTACTAAACCTCCTCTTATCTCTTTGCTTCTATTTTCATCTCCATCCCCCCCAGGTGTGGATTCCTTAAAGGGGCCCTGCTGGCCTGTCATCTATTCCCTCCATTTCTAAATGGTCCTGGTGGGGCCCTCAGGGTGGCCCTTTTCCTCTGTCGTGATTCAGAATGAAGCTCTGAGCTAGGCTCTGTGGGGCCAGAGAAGCAGATTTTGAGAAAGGGCTCTATTTTGGGAGTGTAAATATGAAAGAGCCCAGCCCACTCATCTTTGGGCTCAGCAGAGCCAGCCCTGGACCATCCCAAGCAAAATGATAAGTTTCTCTTTTACCCTGGTTGTCCTCTCAAGTGGGCACAAGGAGGGTGGAAAAGTATCCTCAGTGATGTGACTGTCATCATCATCATGAGTTGGGGCCCACAGTCTTCCTCCCGGAAGCCCTTGCCATGCAGGCAGAGGGGCTGGAGGTGGCAGGTGGATGAGGCCCTTGAGGAATGAGGAAGGCCACAAGAGAGGGAAAAGAAGAAAAAAGCAAATTGCTTTTACTGTTTTGTTTTATACTGTTTTCTTAAAATATTATTCTCATTACAAAAATAAACCATGGTCACTGGAGTAATTTTCTAAAAGCCTCAGCAACTAAAAAAAAATGAAAATCACCTCTTAATCCAATCATCCAGGGATAACAATTAGTGGATATTTGCTTGAGGCTTCCTTTGCATATTTATATAAAAATCTGCAAACACAAGTGAGGGAGAAGTGTAAGGTTTGGTTTGGTTTTAATCTCTGTCAAGAGCTCCCACACCCCCACCCCCACCATTCCTCCAAGACGGGAAAAATCTCAGCAGGGCTGGAGAGCCCACCCAGCATATCTAGCACAGCTGTAACCTCCGTGGCTATGGTCACTGCCTCCCACCCACTGGCCTCTATGTCTACACCGGCATCATCATACCCCTCTTCCAATCTGCTTCCTAAGGGTTGGGCCTGCAGGCTGCTGCTACGTGGACCAGTATGTGACCTCTCAGCATGGCTGTACATGGTCAGCCAGAGAACCTCTTGGCCTCCTCCCAGAGATCCACCTAGAGCTAAGGTTTCCTTATCTCCCTATCAATTCTCCTTACCTCCCACTCTAACCTGTCCCAAGAGGCAGGAGATAGTTTATAACTTTGGCGATGAAAATATTTGCCCCTACTCAGGCTGCCACATAAGGTTGAGCAGTGTGTGCATCATGCAAAGATGTCTGACTAAACTGGATGCAACAGGAAGCCAATTATAATTCACCCATGGGTGTCATATGCACTAGACACAGCCCTGCCTTTTCTCATCATGTGTTGTTCTAATCCTCAGCCTGGACTTCTGAAATGCCAATAATTTGATTCATTTGTTAGCTGAATGTTGCAATATCTTCAAATGCCCTTAACACCCCTGAGTGTGGTCTTTGGTTCCACCCGCTCACTGGTGCAGCCCAGTGCCATTCCTGGGGGAGTGTGATCTTAAAGGCTTTTTCCAAGAAGGGGCCGGATGACTCCAAGACATCATTGTGCCTTCCCTGAGGCAATTACTGTTGAACAGTCTGGCTGTTGCTGACTGACTGCAAGAAAGAATCACAGGTATCAGCAAATGCAGGAGGAACACCCTGGTTTATGACGGTCTCATACTCACCCACACAGGTGGATATGTTCATACTGCAAATGCACAGCACATTCACAGCTCCAAATGCTGAGTTTGGATCTTAAGGTTCAGAACAAAAACCTGAGTTTCAAAAAGTATGACAGATAATCTGAAGGAGCTAGTGTACAGAAAGCCCCATGAGGAGAAACTAGGGATAGTCCCTGGAGAATGCTAGCCCCAGCCTTTCAGCACCCATTGGGGGATCTGCAGGACACTGCCTTTCTCGCCTAGGTAGGTGAATTCAAGAACAGTATAGCGAGACTGGATGGCAGCCTGTCATATCTTGAAATGCCCTTAAAACCCCCGAGTGTCTTCTTTGGTTCCACCCGCTCACTGGTGCGGCCCAGTACCATTCCTGGGGGAGTTTGATCTTAAAGGCTTTTTCCAAGAAGGGGCCAGATGACTCCAAGTCATTCAGACCACTTCTTCCATCCCCCAGACATGGGCCCGCAGGGGAGGGAGAGGCTCCTTCCCCAATAAAGCTAGGGTACAGAATACCACATGTACCTCACCAGAGGAAGAGACAACCTAAGGTCCCTTCTAGACCTGAGAGGAGGAGGACCATAGATTCCTACAGCCTCTGCATAAAATGGCAATGCTAATGGAGTTTCCAATTTAGATTTTAAAATGCCACTTAAAGGACAGCTCTGGTTCTCTCACTCAAAACTTTTTCACATTTCCTCATGAATCACGCCACGGGCCTCTGGGTTCCTCCCCCCCTCTCTCCCTATGAAGGAGTAACAAAGCAAAAGGGATCATGTTTCTGGATTCTTGCTTACCATGAGCTGCTTCTTTGTCAGGGGACTTTTTCTGCCCCTCCCCACATCTACAGTCCCTTCTGCCCAGGCCTCAGGGCCACCAGTTATGGCCCTGCCACTCCCAGAGGGAGAAATAAGCCCTGCACAAGAAGAACAAGGATAGAAAGGAGAGCTCCTTTAGATGGTGGCCAAAGGGAAGGTTTGCAGCAGGGGACTGTTAGTAGGTAGTCTTATCCAAACACAGGAGGATGAAGTCCATCTTTGGTCATTCCCCCAATATCTCCAAGTGATAGGTTCCAGGACCCCCCACCCCCCTATCCCGCCCATAGCAAAATCCTTGCATGCTCAAGTCTCTAATATAAACAGGTGTATAACCTCTCCATGTGCCTCCTCTCATGTGCTTGAAATCATCTCTAGATGAATTAAAATACCTAATTTGTTATAAATGCTATGGACATCATTGTTAGGACTACATTTCTTATAGAATAACAAGGACAAAAATGCCTGAACATGCTCAATACAGGCCCCGTTTTTTGGTTTGGGATGTTTTCCACCTGCAGTTGGTTGACTCTCCTGATGCAGAACCTGCAGCTACAGAAGGCCGACTGGAGTTCTGTGGGAGAGAAACTCAGTTGTTGTTGTTTTATAACTTTGGGGAGAAAAAAACAGATATATATTTTCAAATCCTGGGGGAATGTGCTTCTGAGTTTTGGAAACTTGGATGTTTTTCCTCTTTCTAGTCAGGGGGTTGTTTCGGAACCTAAAGAAGGTTGAGTCAGATGTCCTTTCCCAGTCCTCCCTTGGTGGCTGGAAGCCAATCCAGATATGGTGGTTTTGTTGGCTTTTATATTTGGAATCTTTGTCAATTTTTTATGTTTTCAATTTATTTTGATTCTGTTTCTTGTACTAAATAAGTATTCAATTTAAAACCTTATTCAGGAATCTCATTCTATGTCTATTCTCTGTAGTCATATTCTACAGTCTTATGAGCTTGTACAACTTAGAGGTCTTTTGAGAATAATCTACAGACAACCCAGATATCCCCTTGAGGTTGGACCATGGAGTGAGCAAAGGGCAGGAGACTGTTGTCTTTTCAGTATCCAGTATCAGGACTTTGGGCCTGGCAATAGCTGCACCAGTAGAAATACTTATGGCAGGAAGAGAAATAAGGCCAGCAAGGACCTGAAGCCTGCAACATATCTGGGCTTCACATCACCTAAGAGAGCAGTGAGTCACTGGCTTCAAGGGGGAGCTGGCAAACCTCCTGGACTCTGACCTCAGCCCAGACTTAGAGGTCAAACCTATGACTGGAAGCCTAGGAATGCAGAATCTGAGGAACATGGTCAGATCCAGCAGAGGGCAGCTGGGACTGTCTCAAGGTGTAATCAGCCCAAGAGAGTGCAGGAAGGAAGGGTAAGCTGGGGCCAGAGCCTGGGAGAGGGGAATTATGAGGAGAGGTGAGTCTTGCTGAGTCTTCAACCCCTGGCACTTGCCTCTTCCTCCAGGACTGGACAGCCTTCTGCAAAGAGTCACCAGCCCAAGCCTCAGCAGAGGAAAGAGGATCCTGCCCTGAATTAGTGAGCCCAGTGCTGCCACCAGCTTCATACATCCTGCCTGACAGGGGATTACTAAAAGCATCTGTAGGCCAGGAAGAGAAACTTTTAACTTGAGGCTCTTCCTACCAAGTCCTCCCCTCCCCTCCTCTCCTAAAGCCTCCCATCAGCACCGTGGTCTGAAGCCTCCCTGTTGCCTGGTGCTTCAGGTATTTCCTCAATGAGTTCTTTGGCCCCAGCCTTGCTACTTGACCTCAGAGCTGTCCTTGAAGCCATTCTCCCTCAGTGCCACGGAGAGGAGGAGCCTCTTCCTCCACTAAGCTCCACTCTCCCCTTCCTTGCTACCTGTCTCTGTGTTGGAAAACTTCCTCTGGCTCCCAGCCTCCTCCAAGCAGAACCTCCCAAGTCAGGCACATAGGAGCATAGGGACAGGGAACTTAAACTAGACTACTAGGTGCCCCTGAGACAAGCTACTAATCCCAAACAACCCTCCTGTTACCAAGTCCCCCCGTTTCTTTTGTCACATGCTAGCTCTATCCCAGCTCCAGCCAACTGCCTAATTAGTGGTCAGAGTGGTGGCCTGTCTCTTAGTGTGCAGTGATCCCATTCATGATTCCACCCAAGCATCCCTGATTGGGCCCAGGCTGCTGGAGGGAAAGTATAGTTTCACTACCCTTCAAAACCCCCACCCATCCCTGAGAAGGGAGGTGATGGGGTTCTGGCTGGTGATGATCAGTCAACTCTCAGTCTCAGTGACCTGGAAGCCTTGTATCACTGGGACCCATTTGGCTTGAAGCCACACATCTGAAGGGATCCAGAGAGGCAGGCAAGGTCACATGTCATTCAAACCAATAAGAAAAATGTTGAGGAAATATCCAGTAGGTGGGGAGATTTAGTCCAAAAAGTTGCACACCCAGTAACAGCCATCACAAGAGTTAGAGCCAAACCTTTGGCCTGCAAGTCCAATTTTGTGCCCTCTTCTAGTGCCCCTGTCACTCATATCAAGACTGACTCTCCATCCCACTATCTGATCAGCCAGAGACCCACAGACTGATGGACTGGATGACAGAGCCAGAGATGCTGTTTCTGACATAGGAGACTACATCATTTTGTGGTTTCTCTCCTCATAGTACCATCTCTCCCTCACACCCCATCTTTTCTCCAATTGCCCCACTTCACTATCCAAACTACAGCCACCTTGAACACCTAGCATGACCATTTCCCAAATCCTTTATTGCCTACTCTCATCGGGAAAAGTTTCATTTTGGAATCTAGCCTTGGGCTACTTGCTATTTAGTTCTTAAATTGGCCATTCGAAAATATAACCTTAAATCACCAACCACGGCAATTGCCAAAGTAACCTGTAAAAACAGAAGGAGGAGGAGGAGGAGGAGGAGGAGGAAGAGAAAAGCCATTGCCAGGGATGATGGTTTTAAAAAAAAAGTTTCAGAAAACAAGAGCACTGGCAACATTCACAGAGAGGGAGGGGTCATTCCATTTTAGAGCAGTCTAACCCCACCCTCTCTCCATACACAGGGACACCAAATGCATCAGCATCCAACTCCAGCCTTGAGATAGTCACTCTTAAGCTTGACCTTCAGTCCCAGCCTCTATGTGACAATTAGTGGTTTAACTCCCAGAGCATGGGGAAGAAACTGAAATGGCTGTACTGAATACCACAGGCCTGTGAAGCACAGTTTACAAAATCCTGGGGCTCCAATGCTCCCTGTCTGTCTCCAAAGTTTCCACTCAACAGCTGCCAAATGGCTCTCATGTGGCAGGAAAGTGCCCTTGCCTTGCTTCCCTGGGCTTCTCTCAGACAGGCAGAACAGGAAGGCACGTGTGTGTCACTCAACAACTACATAATGGGAAAGAGGTGGCTCTAAGGTCCCAGTACTGTGACCTCTACCTGTCAAAGCTGACCTCTGAGCCCCTTTTATAATCTTTCCAAAGATTTAAATGTATGAGTACACAATGCTTCCTTAATGGAAGGTCACTTGGTTTGTATAAAAAGTTGTGTAAACTTCATCTCTGCATTTACTCAGTACTGGCCTTGTTTAATTTCCTGCCAGGGATGTGCAGGGAATGTGACTGCCCTCTCATGGCTCTGTACATCTTTCAAAAAAGAAATTGTGCCCTTTCTACTTCAGGACCAAAAGACACCCCACACACACAAAGGGGCGATATAATTTCTCCAACTTTGCCAAAAGGAAAGGCATTTTGACCACACATTCTTCCTCAGGAGAAAAAGCAGCTAAGACTGAGTGACTGAGCACAGGATGCAAGTTTGTGGCTTGCTTGCTCCACCACCCAACTCCAAGAGCTTGCCAAGTAACACCACTTCTTGGGGTTCGAGCTTCCTCCTGGGGAAAGTGGGAATGATAGCAGTGCCTTCACAGGCTGCTATAGGGGAAAAGATGAATTCTGAAGCCTGGTGCTCTGCTTATGATAAAAGGGCCATGAATAGCATCTACCAGAACTGCTCCTTCATGGGAAGCTTTGTCATAGTGGTCAAGTGCATGGACTCCAGAACTGGGGAAGCCCAGGTTCAAGCCTCAGCTCCTCCATTCCTAGATGCAGCGTGGGGATTAAAAGCAGCTTTGGGGAAGAAATAAGCAGTGTTAGGAACCCCCAGGTTCAGAAATTGTCCTGCCACCAGTGGAACTTTCAACCACATCTATACCAAACCCTCTGCAGACTCCCTGTTCCACAATCATTTCCTGGATGATCACAGCTTGTTTCCAGAGCAGGACTGGAAGCCAACTACCTTCACTCCTTGTTCAACAGTCCAGTGAGTTGAGGCCTGCACAGATTCCATATGGACCTTTCAACTAAGCCACCCATCTCTTATCTTGTATCATGGATGGAGTTGAAAAGAAGTAGGGAAAAGGGCCTTGTTACTACCCATATAGACTCCAGGAAAAAATTCCAGGCCAACCCCCAAACTGAGCTACTCAAGCTCTGCATTCAAACTAGGACCCAGAAGTTACTGACAGTTTGTAATCCTTGTCCATATATGGCCCATATGCTGTCGCTCCCCATAGTTGAAAGAGCCAATGAGGCCTGCTCTGGTTTTACAAAATTTCCTGTAGGATCCTGCTGTTTGAGTGTCCAAATAGGTCAGATCTTTAGAGAAAGGGACTCCTTCTCACAGCTATTGCTGCTACCACATCAGTGTTACATGGTAACTGTCCTGTGATAATAAGAATAAGACCTGTCCCCTCTCAGAGCCAGTTTTCCCATCACAAAAATGAGGTATTAACCTAAGCAGTAGCCAAGAGTAGGGCCAGCAGCTTTTCAGGACCAAGGTAGGCTCTGTCTGGGTTGGTGACTGAGCAGATGGGACCATGCTGAGTTCTGCTGGGTCCTGCCCTCCTTGCAATGCCCCCCTGGCTGGGGAGGCCCTCAGGGACCTACCCATGGAATTAAATGGAAAACACTACACAGAACCTCTTAGAGCAAATTTTTTGCATCTTGTTCAGCAGCCAAACATTTTGAAGTCAGTACTTGGGACCACAGTTTTAAAGACAGATGAAGAGTTGACAGAGGTATCTTCTGGGTATCACAGGGATTTGTGAGGATGAGCTGTGGCCTGGAACAACTTGGTGGTTCTTACTGTACTGGTGACCAGGCACAAAATGCAGAGGGGAGAGGGGAATAAGTAATTCATCTCTTCATCATTCAGCGAATGTCACCAAGCTCTCCCCAGGTACTTTCCCTAGAGGAAGAAGAAAGGGGCAGAGAGACACAGATATGAACTTGGCTGATTCAATGAGAGTCTCAGACTAGTGACCAGGCAACAGGGCTATGATTACAGTGAGGCATGGGACATCTACGGTGCAAACCTGAAGGAGATGCCTGCTCCTGACCCTGACCTTGCAGGAACCTGAGAGCAAGTCTCCTTTAGATTGGTTCCTTAGGCTTCTTACCTGGTGCCTCCAGTTTTGATCTTGCTGGACAATGATCTCCAGCGCTTACAAAGAAGAAGCACGGGATCCATGGTGGACCAGGGCAGGGTTCACCTTCTGGCTTGGGGGTTGGAAGATTTCTAGCAGGAAGTGAGGAGTTTGGAGTCCTGGAAAAGGGGACTTAGCCACTCCCAGTTCAACTGACTGCTCACCTCTGTCCTGGCCACCAGTCCTTTCCAGGGGTTCCCAAAGTGGGTGGGTCATGGCCAGCACCATGTCCTCCTCTTACCCCTCTATTTTTTAGCAGGGCTGCAAATGCTGTTGAGCAAGTGAGCTCCTGGTGGAGAAGCACACGTACCCACAGGCTCCAGTTTGAACAAAAGTCTGTGCCTTTACTCAGGTGTGCCCTGCCTAAGCTATCCAGCAGCCAGTGGGGGCTTCACCCAAACCGGCTCTGCCTGGAAAGAAGACATCAAGTGAACAAAGCAGGTGTCCATGCTCTGCTAAACCTTGTTTCTGAGTTTGCATCCCTCAACTGTCTGTTTTCCCTGTGGCTCTGTTCCTAAGTCTATAGCTATGTCTTTGACCCTCCCTCTTTCTGCGACCCTATGTGCGTGCTTGCTAGCTTGCTCTGGATCCCCCTGCCCCCCATACCAGCCCCGACCTCCGTACCAACCCTCCCCCTACACCCTTCCCCCCCCCCATGCCCCAGATCAGCTTTCTTGCTCTTCCGTATTCTGTGTTCCTGAGTGATGTGAGGCGGGCAGTGGGCAGTCACAGCCGTGTCCTCCCTCGCCCTCATTGGTTTGCAGCTTCTCCCAGGGAGCAGCCACCACCAATCCCGTCCCCCACACACACCAAAGAGCGCCCAGAGATGCCTCAGAGCTATCTCCAGCTCAAACAGGAGCCAAGTAGCCAGAGGGAGTGAGGACAAGCTGGCCACACACACCGGGATGTCTTGACAAGGACGCGGGATTGCAGGACTGCCTTGATAGCTGCCAAGGCGGTGGCGCCAGAGCCTGAGGACTCCGTGCCACCCTCCCTCGGTGCACTCTGTGTCCAGTGCGGAGCTGCGGCAGCACTCACTCAGCACCTCTCACTGTCGCTGCAACCCAGATGTGCGCCTGAAACCCAGAGCTCCCTCAAGCTGAGGGTCAGAGCCGAGAGAGCGGCTGTGAAACCGTGAGACAATCAGAGTCTTGGGATCTCTCTCTTGCTGGCAACACCGATAAACAAGGAAAGCTTGAAGGGCGCAGGCAGGGAGCTGTGCAGCTCCGAGGGCAGAGGTCCACCGCGGCGTGGCAAAGGCAGATGAGCACCTAGAAGAGTGAGCGGAGGGTCCCGGGATCTGTGCTTTCCCCTCTGTTCGAAGGCACCGACTCTCCAGATGAGCGCAGGGCAGGAGGAGAGCTCCACGGAAGCGCTGGCTAGCTCAGGTCAGCGCGAGCCAAGTGAGGAGGTCCTACTGGGATCGCTGGGACCCGCGGGCCATGTATGGAGATGAGTTCAACGCCATGGGCATGGGCGGCCCCCACCCCCAGGCGGTCGGTGGTGCTCTGGCTCCAGGAGCCACCTTCAAGGCAGAGGACGCTTTGCCTCTAGAGCTGGCCACCACACAGTATGTGGGATGGCAAGGCCACAAAGGCTGACCTGCCCACCTACCTGCTGCTCTTCTTCCTGCTGCTGCTTTCTGTGGCGCTTGTCGTCCTCTTCATCGGCTGCCAGCTGGCCACTGGGCCTTTGCCACACTGCCCCAGGTCAGTGCGCGACACCTGTGCTCCCTGGAAGACGTGGCAGATGTAGCGTTGAACTAAGCCAAGGCCGCCAGCACCGTCCTGGCCTCCCCAAGACACTCCAACATGAACTGGGCAGAGCGGGATTGACATTGGAGGTTGCTGGTCCCTGGAAACACTTTGCTCAGACCTTTTCCCACGAAGATAGGTAACCGGAAAGTAAAAACGGTTGGAGACGTTAGGAGGCTGCACAGGATCCCTAGCCCAGTACCTGAAAGGGTGTCTTTCTTCCCCTAAACAGAGGGTCCAGTCGGGGAACCATCCTGAAAGACAGTGTGCCACCTGGGCTCAGAAGCCTTGTCTGCCACGGGTTGAATTCCTTACTTTGCCACAGAAGGGGCAGGAACCACCAGGGCACAACTAGCCAGGAACTTCCAGTCCCGAATCCCTGGCCCTGTGGCTTTCTCCCCAAAGATGCTACCGCCTTTCTTGCTCCTTGGCACTGAGGATCCCACTAGGATCCTAGCACGAACTCTGCCGGACCTTGGAATGATGTTCATAGAGGACCTTGTCCCCTTAGGGAAATGACACGACGCCCGAGTTTCAGTGGATCCCGCCTAAGTCCAAATAGCCAATTCCTTCTGTGGGCAGAGATGGAGAGGGGTTCGATGGAGAGGTGCAGTCTCACTTGCAGGGCACGGCTGTGGGGATCAGTATCTCACATCTCCATGAGCCACATTTCTACAATAAAAACTCACGGAATTAGATCCAAGCACTGAGAACACTCTGGTTATTGGTTGTGCCGCTGTGGAAAAGGGAATAAAGGCTGGTCCATCCGAGCAGGAAGAGACCCAAATTTGATCTGCCTTCAGGCGCTGTGGCACAGGTCAGTTTAATGATAACCTCCTCCTCCTCTCTAGGTTTCCCCAGTTACTTGCTCTGGGGAGTTTTTTCAGATGGTCTCTAGGGAAACTTGCTGCCTGACCTGCTGAATAAATTCTTGTTAACAGGACTCCCTGGAGACTCTCTGCGGGCAGTTCCTTCCACCCGCCATCCTCCCCTTTTCTCCCAGGACCTGAAGCCTCCCAAAGAGCGTCCCTTGACCTGAAGTCTCCCAAGTGCCATCCTGAGCCAGAAAGGGTTAAAGGTCAGGTAGAGAGGGCAGCGCTCTGGCACTTCCTCCCGTATAGACAGGAACTTGCCCTGGAGAACCCCACAGGAAAGAAATGATGACTAAACCCCTCCAGGAGAAAGAATTTCAAAGAATCTAAAGGGAATATAGAACTTTGTGATAACCTTGACCAGTTTCAAAGTTAGCCTTATTCTAAGGTGTCTTTCTTTTTATTAAATATTTTTGGGAGTCATCTGGCTCAATGTGACACTAGAACTTAGAGAAGTTTGGACTGAAAAAAAAATGACAGATTATCTAATTCAGTAATTCAAAAACATTTAGGGTCACTGGGCTTTGAGAATTGGAACAAGATTAGGACTCTTGTCCCTGGCAAGATGCATATAGCCATGCAATTCTGCAACATTTATAAGGGTTGACAGACATTGAAACATTCTGAAGGCCAAGCTTGGGGTGCAGAAAAGACTAGCCAGGGCTCCCATCACCACTTCTCAGCATAAAATTGACCCTGGGTTCCTATTCTGGGAAGCAATGGAGAAGTGTAATAGAAACCAAGAACCCCAATTCTGCGGACATCTTACAGAGCATCATAACTTAGTCTTTGGAACCATATCCAAATTTCTCCAGTCTACAGTAAGGGTGACCCAGTTCATTTGCACCAACTTTGGTTGCAGAGAGGATTAGATGGGAAAAAAGGTACAAAATACAATCCCCTGGCTGGTGTACCAAAAGCACATGCTGTTGATCTGGGGGATCCTTCAGCATTGATGTGGGATTATGAGAGGTAGGAGACTAATGTATGAACAGGATGTTCTTCCACCATATCACAGACTTGAAGGTAGTATGAAAGATGGCTCAGAAGACAAGCTCTAGAGTCTAACCATCTAGCTTTAGATTCCAGCTTCACCTCTCAATAGCTATGTGACCTTGAGCAAATTATTTAACCTGAGCTTGTTTCCTCAGCTGTGAAATGGATATTATACTGTCTACTTCTACAGGGTTGAATATTAAGTAGTATGACCAATGTGACATGCTAGCACAATGCTTGTACAAAGCGACCACCCAAGTGTAAGCTATCGTTATAATTGAGCTGCAGACTTGAGGCAGCACTACTGATGGGAAAAGCTGAACCCCAAACATGATACAGTCTCACAAAAGCCCACTGCCTTTTGTGACCACAAACAAATGCAAGAGCTGGTCCTTTCATGGGAGAAAGGTTTCAATGGCTTAGAAATCCCTTGTAGTTCCTAGACCATTATCCTCTAGAATCAGAGTGATCCAGGAGACTCTTGGGATTCCTTAAAGTAAGCCAAAAAGTGCTAAGATGTATACAATTTGGAAGGTATCTGATATCTCTGTTGGGTTACAGTGACCCCAACACCTAAGCAAAGGCTTGGCCACTTCAAATAAACAGACTCTTCTGAAATAAATTCCTGGGTAATTGAACTTGCATAGAACTTGAATCTAGAAAGCAAGCCGATTTTGTAAGAGTGCTGTTTGCCAGCACTATGAACCTGAGTAACTTCATTTCCTTTTCTAGGATAGTGTTGGACTAGCTGAGTGGCAGTGGGTTTTTCCTCATATTGGATCCAGCCTTAGATTCTCCCCTAAACAAGTGACATGGCAAGTTCATGTCTGCCACTAAATACAATATAGTGATGACACATTCAGACCATGTTATAGACCAAAACTATACAAATGTTCTTCCAAAATTCCTATGTTAAAACCCCAACTCCCAAAACAACTATATTAATTAAGGTCACATATTGTCATAGGATGGGGCCATGATCCTATAGGATTAGTGTCCTTATGAAACCTGGGACATAGTGGGACAGAACATAGTGAGATGTTGGCCATTCATAAACCAGGAAAATGGCCCTCAGAAACTGAATCATCTAGAATTGTAATCTTAGACTTGCTTCTAGAACTGTAAAAATTAAATTTCTGTTGTTTAAGTCACCCAGTGTATGGTGTTTTTTTCTGGCAACTCAAGTTAAGATAGATGGCTATCTGGGACATTGATCTGAACACACACTTTCCTGCCTTTTGCTACCCTAATAATTCCAGGATGCCTTGGAACCATCTTTATGCAGTTGGGGATGGCAAGTTAAGAATAGGAATAGAATTGCCATAGGTATCTGGGGTCCTCTGGTAAAACCAGCCACTACAAGCAGGCAGGGGGGTTAAGGAGAAGACACTTTTGATAAGTGATGGGTGGGTGAGAGGTTCGAAATTGGAACAGCAAAGTGATTGTAGATACTTGTGTAAGCTATCGTTATAATTGAGCTGCAGACTTGAGAGAGGCAAAAGGCTGATTCCTGGGACTAGGTGACCTGAGCTTGACCATCTACTCTAGGTCTCCATCATGTTTCTGAATTTCTGCTAACCTGTTTCTTCAGCTGTAAAATGGAGATAATAATACTAACTGCCTCATAGGATTTTCAACACTGAGTGAGACATTGTAGGTGAAGTGTTAACTCATGTTTGATATACAGGAAGTGCTCTGAATGTGAGCAATCATCATTAAATAGGATGATCATTTATAAGCGCTTGCAGCAGTACAAACAGTAACTGCTTTCTATCAGTGACTTGCAGTCCTTTTTCAGGAATGTGCTATCACAAGACAGTACAGAGGTCTGCCACTGCACAGCCACTGTACCCAGAGTTGGAGATCTCTTCTGGATCTCATCCATTCTCATGGCTTCAGTTGCTTTTCAGATGACTTTTGCTACACAAGCCCACTCAATATCTCTATTGGCTATCTCACAGGAAACCTCAGACTCAACAAGTCTAAAACTCTTCATCTTTCTTAATTAGATGCTCCTTCAGTCTTCTCAATTTCAATAAATTGCAACATATGACTGCCCAAAGGAGATTTTAAAAAAAAAAGCATGGGGGTCATTCTTAACACCAACCTCTTCTGCATCCTCCCATATGCAATCATCACCTGCACTCCATTCTACCCCATCAAATCCATACCGTCTCCACCATCACGACCCTACCTCAAAGCCCTACATTCACTTTTACGTCTCTAATCAAAACACACATCTGATCATGGTATCTGCCTCCAGCAGCCTCCACTCTAATGGTTTTTCCTAGTACTTGTGATTAAATACAAAACCCTAATCTTAGCCTATGAGGCCTAGAATCATCTGGCCCCACCCACATCTCCTCACATCCCTCTTGTACTCCAGGCTACAGTGACAGTGGCCTTTTTGGTCCTTAAGTTACCTTGCCTAAGTTATTTTCTTTCACCTTCCTTTGGTTAATGCCTTTTCATCCTTTAGAACTCTACTTAAATTTTTCTTCCTCATAAAGGACTTTCCTGAAATCTCTAATAGCCCCAAATCATCTCTGTATTCATAGCTATTAAATGACAATGCAATTATAAGCATACTTATATAAGTATACTTTCTTCCTACTAATATGTAAATTATATGAAGTCAGGGACAACATCTTCTTTTCACTGTTTATTGAGAAACTATGTTTTAACCACAAAACAGGTACTTGGTATTTGTTGAAAGCAACATGGTGGGAAAACAGTGCTAGAGCTTTATCTGTATATTCTTCATCTGAACATATCTCCTTTGATTTTCCACCTTAAACAAAAACTTTATCAGATGAAATATTGACTTGAACTCTTCCTTACTTATTGGTCTTCCAAGTAGCCAGATTCCTGGGGCAGTAATCCAAAAAGTTGTCAGCAAGTAACATTTCCTGTCTCCATCTGTGCAACAACTCAGGTATTACTGTTATCTCCTGAAGAGACTAAAGAACATTCATTTTTTAAAGTTTGTACCTTTAGCTATTTCTGCATGAAATACTTTTTCCCATTGCAAAGCACAGACCTTAGCAATATCATTCACATGCTTGTCAATTGCCTTGAATAAAAAATCTGTTTAATCTACTTCACATATCATCTTACCTTTTTCTGCACTTAAACTAGATTCTAATTAGATCTTCCCTGGGTGCTTTGCCTAAAATTGCAATTACTCTCCTCTCTCACCCTGACATCTCCTTTTCCTTAGAATTCACCAGTAAATTTACTATGCATGTTATTTACCTTTTTTGGTATATCCATCAACCAAAATAAAAAAACTATCAGGAAAATTGCTTTTGTTTTATCCTATTTATCCTCAACTTGACATCTAACAGCTCTCAAATATTAACTGAAAGAATAAACAACCTGATACTGCTCAGGGTTAAACAAAACAAAACCCACAGATATTCCACAACAAAGGAGGGTGCTCCTTTGGTGGCACCCTCCCAAACTGATCAGATTAATCCCTAACTAGCCAAGAATTAAATACTCCATGTTATAGCTTTGCTTTCAATGAGGCAGGAACTTCAACTCCAGCTCTACCATCTAGCATGAGGCTTGATTTGAACAAAGCACTTGACAGTTCGATGAGAGTAACTGAAAGAGTAAGTAGTTTCAACTAGCTCATAGTCTAAGTAGTTGAAACAATATCACTGTGGTGCAGGGTTGTGGGGTCCTTTCTTACAGTAACCTCCCAGGGGCAGCAAAACTCTGAAATATTCATCCTTTGGCTTCCATATCCACTTTTACTTCCCAAAGTCATATCTGCTTTCTAGCCATTGTAAAGGAGAAAGAACATTCCTCTTCCAAGCAGAAGTGGCACATATCATTTCTGCTTATATTCTATTGGCTAGAATTCATTCACATGTGGTCAGAATTCAGGCATATGACTTAACCTAACTCGAAGCCCCAAGGACTGAAAAAATGTGTTTTCCAGATGAATGTAGGTGGTCTACAATTAAAGAAGGGGTGAACAGGGATTTGTAAAACTTCTAGCAGTTTATCACACAATAAAGGGCCTTTTCATATAAACATCATTTCTGAACTATTTATATATTCTAAATCTCTGCTTGCATTCATCATCTTCATATCCACTGACATCACTAACTTGGCCTAAACAACTCTAGGTTAATGAAAACCACATTTCACAGTTTATGTAAAAAGAAAAGGCAATAAGGGACTGTTTACCATTAATTATGTTTTTAATTAATATTGACATAACTGTAGATGGGGATAAAAATATGTCAAAGCCCTCCAGACCCCAGTGCTTTTCTTCTTGCCAATTTTCTTCCCCTGTATCACCCACACACACTCTTCAGCAAAAATAATCTTTTATTCTCAAGTGCAAAATATGAGTCACATATTTGGTCTGTCATATGTTCTCTCTCTCAAAGGCATTCCCCAAAGTGGCCCACCTGAGTGCAACAGGCCTGTCCATCACATATAATAGTCAGGGAAGAACATTATGGGGCCTAGGCCAGGACAACAAAATCAAACTAAAAGTTTGTTTTTTAAAACCCTCACCTCTGTAAGCTCTGAAATACAGTGCACCATTTGGGTTATTTTCTGTTGTCTTCTACATCGAAGAAACTGTCCTTTCTCCTTTTTTTCTGGAAAAATATTAAATGGCAACAGGTTAAAGCTCCAACTCGACTGGCAATTTTATATGTTATCTGAGCAAAAAATTCAGGAACTTGATTACCTGACCCAAAAGTTCAAAAACAAAGAATTTAAGAGTGTTATAATTTTTTAGTTGAATTTCCAGCTTTCTCATGAGTTATGGTAATAACTAATAAATTACTGAGCCAGAATCAATTAAACTAGCAGTTGTCATATTACATTTAAAAAAGTGAATTATATTATTAAAAAGGAAAACCCACTCTGCTCAGTCAACAAGTCCTGGTGTACTGACTTACTACGTGTCAGGAATTGCTCTAGCAGAGACAAAGATCTGTCCTTAGATCTTATGTTCTCATGAGGTGACAAAAGGGTAAAGAGATATATTTTATGTGTGAAATAGTGAGAAAAGCTATGCAGAATGATCTCTTGGTTATATTGGAGGAAAAACTTGGAAACCAAGTCAATTTCTCTGAGAATCCTTTCAAATTAAGGAGCAATAGCCCCACCCATGATCGGCTATATATTTGTTAAAGAACATTAAAACAAATGCAAAACAAACAAACAAATGCAGACTACCAGATCTGGTTTGAAAGGAATGTGCATAGTCAGGCATGATGGCACACACCAGTGACCAGTCACTTAGTGACTCAGGAGGCTGAGGCAGGAAGACTGCAAGTTCAAGGTTAGCCTCAGCCACTTAGCAAGATTCTCAGATACTTAGTGAGTGATAACACAACTCAAAATAAAAAGGGCGAGGATGTAGTTCAGTGGTAAAATATCCCTAGTTCAATTCCCAGTATTGACAAAACAAACAAAATTTGTAAATGTCTAGTGGTTAGCTATTGGAAGAAAGGTTTTAGTTTATGCTTTTCTGTTCTGTTAAATCCTCACCATTTATCTCAGATAAAAAGTATTTTTTTAAAATGAGCTAATGGGTGAGATTTATTGTATGGAGAAGGTATAAGAGATTAAGAAAGTTTAAGGAGTTTTCAAAAATCCATGCCCAAACATGAATAAACTGCCTCACCAGGAATTACATTCACATAATTTGGTACAATATGGATTCTAAGAGTCTTAACCACCAGATTAAAATCACCCCTTTCCCACCTCCCATCTGACATACTGTAAGATGGAGCTGGTTCAGCAAGCTGGCCAAAAGCTCTTCTTTAAAATTTCCCAATAGCCCCACTACCCTAAGCTTCAAAATATGGTGATAAAAATGATTGAGGCTGAATTTTTTTAAACTTTATTGAAGAATTATAAATTTGACAACAAAAATCACAGTAATATTTTATAATGTTAATTGTGGGAAGGTTTTTAAAAAATACTTCCTCCCTCTAACCATATATAGACTATGATAACCTTTAAATAATTACTTTCTTATAGGCATTGTCCAATCTGACAGACTTCTTATAAGTGTTTATAAAATAGAGACGTGCACCAAAATTGCATTCTGGATTTTAATAGGGAATAGTAATAGTCATTGAGTCTCACCATCTGTACTCATCATCTGAATGTTTGGGCTTCAGCAGTTTGAAAACTAATTACCTTAAATCTGAAATCTTTTGCTAGGAAAAGTGATTTTTTTTAAAGGAATGCCTCTAAAATAGCCAATGAAGTTGCTACCAAGAACCTCACTAAATGCCTTTCAAAGGAAATGACAGAATGAACTGATTTGCAATAATTGATTCTTGTAATGAAGTCTTTTCTCTAAAGACAAGAATAAGAGCTTTCATATTTATTCTTTTGAGTCAAAATATTTAGTTTAGCTTTCTCTACTTTTCTAGTCAGGGTGCATGCCACTCCCTGCCCCCAGCCACTTGGAATGAGTTTGTACCTGTTGTGTATGTAATCCAGAGGGTGGTAAAAGTATGCATCACAGTGAGGGAGATAAAAAAGCTAGTCTATGATTTACATTTTTTTTCAAAACAGGATAATCAGAAACTAAAAGCACAGCTAATTCACAAAGTGGAAAATCAAGTGTTGATCTACCAAGGACAAGCAGCCTCAGAAATAATTACTCTAAATCAAAGAAATAATAGAAATGTAAAAGATATTAATTTCTAAATGAGTTCTTTTATGCCAGGTTGTTCTAAGTACTTTTATTGTTATTACTTCATTTTTCTATAAAGCGAACTTTTGTTTTACAGATGAGGAAAACTGAGGCAGAGTCGTAAAGCAACCTGCAAAAGGGCACAGAAGTATGCAGCCCAGGACTCAAATGCAGATTCTAGAGTCAGCTCTGTAAAATCTGTCTTCCTATTCTGCCTCCCAATCACCCAGCCAAACCCTCTCATTTACAATGACATCTAGAGAAGGAAAATTTAGTGATTAAACTAAAAAAAAAAAACAAAAAACAAAACCAGAGTCTAGGTTCAAATCCTCTATCAAAACATAACAAAGAAAAACACATCAATTCCCTTACAAAGAGAAAGAAAAACAATCAATTATACTGAGCAACCCTCACGCTTAGTGAAAAGGCATGGTATATCATATTTTCTATCACTAGCACACAGATAATTCAGCAGGTTGTATCAACCGATAATCCCATCCCTCTTCTATAACTCCATTCAATGAACATAAATCAGAAAAAATTACCAAAAAGAAAAAAGACACATTAAGCAGATTTTGAGGTTTATTAAAATAAAGTATTAGCAAACAAAATGCAAAAACAAATTTAAGAGTTATGGCTTTGAAACGCACAGTATAGTAAAACATAATATATTTTTATAAGTATCAAAAGGATAGCAGAATTGAAGCATCATGCTATAATTTCGTTTTCTATAACATGAACAGAAGCAGAACAAGAACAAATAAAAAACAGTCCTACAGTGCAGCCATTGGTTTGGTCTTTATCATTTACATATGAAAGATCTTTTTTAAACAGAGTGTAGGTAAGTACATACATTCAGTTTCAATGATCTTAACCAAATTTAAAATAAGTGAATTTTGAATTTCAACTTTAAACAACCAGGTTAAAAAGAATATCTCTAGCCCAATCATCATCCTCAAGAGTTCCTCTAGTAAAGTCAAAGCAACATCATTTCCAATAGTATTATACAGAAGAATCTGACACTATAAGACTTTTTCTTTTACAAAACACTTGGAATTCTTTGGCTTAACTGGAGTTCTCTTATAGCTAACACCAGTTAGTTTTAAGACAGGCAATATCTACCAATAGGGGGTGGGGATTTATTTATACAAAATTCTGAACTTTTAAAAATTACAGCAACTTCAAATAAATCCTTAAATGATAATGGTTCATGATTATTTTAGAAATTTTAAGAACTGAGTATATGGACAAGAACCATAAAACCCTTTTAACACTGACATGATCAAAGATCCTGCTATTTTCAACAAAATAACTCATTACTTATTTTACAGCAAATGCTACCAAAAATATTACAGCATGTACTCTTACAAAATAACAATAAACAAAATCAGAATATATGAAATCTTGATTATTAGTTTGCATATACCACCTTAGTTTAGAGTGTCGCTTCAATTATAATGCAGTTGTATTTTGTTTTGGAGATGAGTTTCATCGTATTTTTCTCCCCACCCACCCATGGGTTGATCTAATCCAGGGTCTCCCATATGCTAGCAAATGTCTACCACTGACCACCATTCACAGCCAGGAAAGCAAATTTCTTTTATCAATAATCCAGTTTAACAAAGGCTTTATAATACTTTTACCTCCTGTAATCAGGACATACTAAACTGCAATCCAGTGAATTCTAAAGAACTATCCAAATTTCTCTCCAGCAAGATTTGTTTATGCAGGGGAGGAAAAAAATGCCTTGCAAGTACATTCAAGAATATCACCTCTATCAATGAAGAAAATAATATTGTTCAAATAATGCTGTTGGGGAGAACAGGCAGCAAAAGAAAAATTACCCTCAAAATAGATGTCTTAGTTAATATCTGAGAAAATCACTTAGGAAAACTCACTCCCATATAAACCATTAAACAATTCTAAGACCACCACACTATCTCACCTTAAAAGATACTTGCTTATCTTGCTGATGAAAAAAAATCAGAATGAACACTTATATTCATACTCCAGACATCAAGAGTTCTTAAAATAGGTCCAAAACTGCAACTCATCAATGAAGGCTGAATTCAATAATTATCAAAGGATTCTTCCTTCTTCAGGAAGTAAAAAGGATAATATATTTAAACGAGAAAGATGACAGTAACTCAAAGTACCATTAAGCAAATAAGTAGAAAAATTATTAAAAAATGGACCCAGAGTGGAGTATGAGATGCTCTCTAGAACACAAGTGCAGCACTTTAATACATACTACCAAACTTTTTAGAGTTCCTCTGCTATCAGTAGAATTCTGTTATTTTGTAAACTTTTTCCTCCAAAAGGACACTATTACAAGGGAAGGAAAGGTTTCTCACAGGTACCCTCAGGTAATAACAGGGAAGGTTTTATAAGGTGAACCCTAGTTCTTATCTTGTAAATAGCCTTCAGATTTGAAGACTTAGTAATTGTTTTACATCCCCTAAAGGACGTCTTACTCTCAAAGTTATGAAAAGCATAAATTTGTAATTCTAGGTGTAGCTTGTTGAATGGAATCTTATTCTGGGTTTAACCTCAGCAACACAGCCAGTTCAACTGCTGGGTTATACAGCAACCATGAAATGTTGACATATATATATATATATATATATATATATATATATATATATATATATATATATATATATATTCATATTCTAATGAAGATATCTTTATTTTGGTGATGCTGCAGGGATTGAACCCAGAGTCTCAAGAACACCAGGAAAGCTCTCTTCCATTGAGCTATGCTCCCAGGCCCTGTATTTGACATTTTTGATGTCTTCCTTAAATTTTCTCTAGAGAAAAGTGTCAAATTCAGTATATCAGTACATGCCTACTAGTTTATATTCCATATATTAGCCATGAAATCAATAAGATGTTAGTCAAATGCACTTTTTATAACCTGCTTTTTTGGCAATCAAGATCTTGTTACTTCAATTCATTATGAGATTAATTTGATTCTGTTCTGCTTTTTGCATTTACCAAACTGGCTGCAATTTCAGTATTCCCAGATTCTGTCTTTTAACTGGCATGTATTAATATAGTCTATCTGCTATAAAATGTGATTATGTAGTCTAATATTAAATAAAATCTTAATATTGTACCTTTTTGAAATAGTTTCTTTTAGAGATACTTTCTTATTGTTAGCCAGAATTTTACTTTGCTTTTTCTTTTTTCATCTTATTAATAATTTTTATCTCATGTATGTATAATATATATATTACACATACATATACATATATCCTTAGGGTTTATAAGAATAGTAGAACTGAATAAAATTTTTATTTAAAGGCCACAGGTGAAAAATTGACAATCTTTAGGAAATATAACAGGTTTCTACTTCATGAAATTCTTAACAGTTAACAGCTTCAGTACTGTCATTCAAAAGATAATACTTCTTAAAAAAATAAACAGAGAAAAAGCCAATCACATAATACCTGCTAAGTATCTAAAAGCTGGAACAGGGTGTCTGCAAACAAAACATTTTTTAACTTGCAGCTAAAAACATCTATAAACCTATTTGATGACTAACATAATCACTAAAGTTGACTATATGTATCTGTCATTCAACTTGAGCAAATTCTTTTTCATAAATTTGTGCCATGAACCTGTTAAGTAAAAGAATGATAAAAAAATACCTACGTTCTATCACTAAACAAATAATTCTCTTTCATGTGGCTCATACAACTTAGAATACATGTTACATAATACTTACGTTGAAGGCTCAGGTGACTGTCTGAAATTATTCTTCTTACGCAACAAAGAATTCTAAGCTGAAACACAAATGACACTTCACCTGAAGGCACTAAAATCATCCAATGGCTGCACTTTGAAAAAGCAATAGATAATGACACAAAACGCTAAAGGAATAGCAAAATGCTTTCCTAAAAAATATTTTTGTGTTTTTTTCCTCATAAAAGCAGAAAGGGCAAAGCAGAAAGTCAAATCAAAAATAACATTTTTAACAGCTGAATAGCATGGCTCCAGATACTTACAAAGGCACTAGAAAACAAAGCTTCTCATTCTGATTAGGTACATTAGGTCATTTTTCTTTTCAAATTAATTTCTGGTTTCTTGTGCCATAACTAAATGTCCATCTGACTATTCCCTAGAAAAGTTGGTTAATACTTTCAAAGTAAAAACATGACTGATTAAATGGATATTTCAAAGTTGTCATCTTTCCTTTAGAAGACTGTGTTCTGGGAGATTAGCAGCCATGTAGATACTAAAAAAGTAGAAAAAGAGCATTGATGATAAGTTATAGAACAGTCTTTGATACGTAAATGTTTTGAAATCAGCTATCCCAACACCTACTGCCAATTCATTTAATATCAGACCAGTAGCCTCACCCTTGAGGCCCAATCAAAGAGACTCCTCTGGCTACAGTGCATAGGACCTTGCATGGGGAGACCAATACAAGTGAGAACAATGACATTAAGTACATGATTGTCCAACATTAATAAGACCCACAAGCCTGTAGAAATTAAAAAGGCACCTTAGTCGGAGCTATAGAAGAACAATCTTATAACCTAGATTGAAAATAAAATACTAGAAAAAGGCATAACTTCCTAAAACTGTAAACTATAAATTGTAGTTTGTTAATACAAAAAGGGTAACAAGGAATTGAAGTTAAGCATCTAAGTCCAAGTCACTTGAGTGTTTTACCAAAGATTACACTAAAAACTGTCACCCATAAAAGTGAAAAATAAAAGATTAATACATGTCAAAATTACAATCCTTGCAACATTGGCCAAAAGCAGTAAACATAGCTGAACAAGGCCATGCATGCACTGTCACTAGCTAAAAAGTAGTATTTATGACAAGATTTTGAGTAAATGACATACTCTAGAGATCAATTACTTGGCATTTTTTTTTAAAAAAGGAAATGCTTTACAAAAGATATTGAGCATGAAGTCACATTATACTGACAAACATTTAGCTATATAAATGTAAATTTTATGTCATCTAGAAAACTCACGTTGCTTTTACTGAACACTAATTGTTAGAGCAGTGCATAGTGTTCCATCATATAAAAAGATTATTTTAGAGTTCCTTTTAAGCCCCGACCATAGGCTTTTTAAAAACTATGTGTTAAGCTTTTTTAAAGTTGGTGGGACAAAGAAATTGTTGGAAGTATAGTTTCTGGAAAATCCACAAAAGGAAGACTATTTTTCCTTATTTATAACCTCTATATCATGTGATGCATACTTTAAAAAAATTAACAAATAAAAAACCTGTTGGGATGATAATCTAAAGCATGTTTCAGTTTAAAATCAATACCAAAATTCAGAACATGGGCATAATACTTAGTCCACATCTTTTACAATACCTTTGAGAGTTAATCACATGAACATGAATACAAACAAATGCAGATTCATCACAAAATACAAATGTGTTGGTCACAATTATGTAGGAAAAAAAAGCTATAAAATCTGTTTTTCCATGTCGGCTCACAGTATTTGTACTGGAAGTTTCTCTAAAATTAAAATAAGTCCAGTAATAAAAATTGAAAAGAATATTTCTGCACTATGAAACGGAAGATATGGGATTTAAAAAAGATCCCATCAGAGTAAAGACTTTATCCAGTCACTGAAGAGGCCCCTGGAGATGCATCTCAATCCAACATGGGGTGCTGGTAACATTCTGTCGGTGATATTCTGCTCCCCAGCCCTATGAAAATGAACAGATATCATAGTCAATCTCTCTTTAAGTTGTCAACAAGTCAAAAGCAATTATAATAACAAACAGATAGTTTAACAGTAAAGATATAAAGAATACTTAAATAACTATCACAAAACCAATCTTGATATTCACCATGGAATTATAAGAAAAGATGTACAATGTTCAGAGATATATGAATTTTTGAATAACATATACTTCTCCTAATAGAAACGCATGACACCAGGTGTTCCAGCATATTCTTTTAATTTTAGAAACATTATAAAGTACACTATCTCATAATTAAAATATTATTTATTTCTTGTATGAGATATTTTCTCACTTATTAGGATAAATAAAACCCATAAATAGCCTCACATAACTTCATGTCAGATTATATGACCAAAAAAGTTTGTTTTCAGGTTTTGTTTTTGTTACTAGGGATTGAACCCAGAGTGCTCTATCACTAAGCTATACCCCCAGTCCTCTTTATTTGTCAAGATAGGGCCTCGATAAGTTGTGGAGACTGTCCTGGAAATTTCTATCCTCTTCAGTCACTGGGATTTACAAGCATGTGCCACTGTGTCTGATGTGTTTTGATATTTTTAAAATTTTGCTTTGTTTTTATTTTTTTCCTGTCACATAAGGCACTGTAGATACTGATAAACACATTTATAAATAATTTAATGTAGTGATTACATAGCCATTATCCTTAAAGCTGGGAAAATAATGAGATGAAATGAACTAAAATGCTAGATTAAAACTACAAACAAAAACAAAAAGGAAATTTTTCACTTTTCTTCCATCTGAATTTATCAAGCTCTCTGTGTTACTGCTTATTCTAGCCCTGGTCCAGGAAAATTATGGGAGGAAAGAGGAAAAAGAATGGAGAAAATGGGGAATGCAGATAAACTAAATATACAAAAGTCTCATTTCTATAGAGGGAGGGGAAATAACTTTAGGGTGATTGATAATTCAATGTACACATCAGATCTACAGTAAAGTATCAAGAAAACACTGGATGAATGGATGGATGGATGGAAGAATGGAAGGAAGGAAGGAAAGAAACACTAGATAGGGAGTGAATGCCAAAAAGAAAAAAAATTCACACATGGCATATGATAGTTGTTGTTCTTGGGCTAAAAATCTTTATGTGAATATAGTATATGTTTCTTAAATATATCACAAATTCTTTTAAAATTCTGTTCAAGAACCATGTTCGGAATATTCAATAAAATCAGGCCAAGAGGGTAAATGATGAACTTGAACTTTGCAAATTTTTAATAACAAAGCTCAGTTCAAGGAAAATAATTTTAGAACTCCAAATAATTGTCAAGTCAGTCTAATAGAATCTAATAATAATCAAAACTATCGATGCTGAGGGACTCAATAAGCAATTTTAATATTAAATGTTTTCAAATACTTTAATCATTTAACTGACATTCTTTGTAAAAACTTTGATGTTTACTAAACATAGAACAATAGTGGCAACACTCCTAGTGGCTTTGTTCTTGTCAAATTTCTCAGTGCCTTCTCAAGAGAATGGTATGAACTCAAACAATGTTCCTGCATTGAATATCATTTTATCAGTCAATTTTCTGATAGTTAAGAAAAAAATCTTCCAGACTTTATGGGTGCTTCCTCTATATCAAATGGGTTTGTTGATTTAAAAAATCCTATGATTTTTTTTTCTTGGTGGTGGTGGTTGGGGAGGTGCTGGGGATAGAACCCAGGGCCTTTTGCATGCAAGGTAAACACTCTGCCAACTTAGCTATACTCCCAGCCCTATCAGAGAAGCTCTTAATAAAATAAGGCTTAATATAACTATAGTCAAGAGTTTTCAAGTTAGAATTACATCAGTTATCCTAATCTTTAGGTAAAAGGAAAAAAGGAGAACTATAAATGAGCTCTCAGTTTGACAGTCTAACATTTGAATAACCTGTTTGTAAGTAAATTTATTCTTTAGCTCATGAAATAATGTTAATTTTACTAAAAAATAAAGTGCCCAGATTTTAAGTATTAATGAAACCCTAAAATTACTGTTTAAAACTAACATCATGCTGACTTCTAGGGAACTTTTGATTACATGAGGACTATTTATCTTTTTTAATATGGAAAGCAGTTGTTTAGGAAAGTCATTTTTGGTTGATTTGTGACACCCAAGTCTCTAAGCACACCCACGTCACACTGGCAGCTATGGGACATGTGTCCACCACAGTGCTCTCCTACAACGGGGGTAGCAGCAGACCTTCTCTCTCTCTCTCTCTCTCTCTCTCTCTCTCTCTCTCTCTCTCTCTCTCTCTCACACACACACACACACACACACACACACACACACACTATTCCCAAAGCATGAACACACTGCATGACTCCAGTTTGCTGTCACACAGCGCATACCAAAAGTGCGTTACAGTGACAGTGCAGCAGACACCCTTGTGGCACCCAGCAGTTTCCAACGAGGGAATGACAGACACGTCACCACCTCCTCTCTGCCTGCTCCCTGGCCACATGCACGCACACACATGCACGCACACACATGCACGCACATGGGAAAGAACTCCCTCCCCCCGCTCCTGGATGTCACCTCCCTGTGCTTCTCCGGGGCTGGGCCAGGCCAGGCTGGCTGTGGGACCCTGACTCCAGAGCTGGCTGAGCTGGGGATGCCCTTTCCTGGAAGGGTGTGGGTTCGGCCTCAGCTGATCAAACCCATGCTCGGAGGTCCCCATTGAAATGGCAGCTCAAGGGGTGGCTGGGTTGTGGTCCCCAGCAGCAGCTGGCTGAGGTGGAATACCCCACTGGGGAGGGCTTTTGGGATGGACTTGGGTGGGTGGGGACCTGGCAGGGCTCAAGCTGAGTTAGGGTGAGGGGGCATCCAGGGTCCAGGCTGCTGGGGTGGGGAGGGGAAGCCTCTGAAGGCCTTGCCAGCAGGGACCCGAGACAGAAGCTGAGTCATGAGGTGAGGGGAGTGTTGTGGCGGGAAGGTTGGTGGACAGAGGGACAAGGTGGAAGGAGACGCTGCAGGCTCCTCGAGGCTCTCACCTGAGGAAGATGAAAGCGACAGGGATTGGGAGACGAGACAGGGTGAGCCAGGGCTGTGAGGTGGCCCAGGACAAGGTTTTCAAATGAGACTTTCAGGGAGAGGCTGGGACAGCAGACAAAGAAACGCACTCAGAGGCGAAGTGGTGACACCCAGCACATCCCCACCACACACCAGCAGTGGACACCCAAGTCTCCAAGTACACTCGCATCACACTGCAGCTATGGGACATGTCCCCACCACACTACTCTCCTATAAAACGGGCACATTATAGACACAAAGGGGGCACCCTGGTTGGCCAGATGATGCAGTGGAGAATTAGACATTAGTCAGGAAAAAGAAGATCCACTGATAAGAAATGAAGGTGTGAAGCAGTTGGCCATCTGGGGACAGTAGCCAGGCTTCAGACACAGGGCCTTTGTACATCCTGCAGGCGGAGGATGTCAGAAAGATATGCAGCTCTTCCAAACTCCCAACTCAGACAAAACCCTCCTCTGACTCTGTGTCATCCAGAAGGACGGGATCCACAGTGCCCTGTGATGGGTGGGGAAGAATCAGCCTGGTCAAATCAAGTTCAGGTCTCAGTAGGACCAAAAGGTGGGAGGACAAGAAGGAGGGGGTATTTTGGCCTTTTGGGTAATCACCTGGTTCAAGATGTCTCCAGGAAGTTGACTCAAACCCCATAATTGACATACATACATGTGACACAGGCCAAGGGACATAAATGAACTCTCCTGTCCCACTCCTCACAAGCAGAACACATATGGTCTCAGAACTGAGCTTTAAATTTCGGTCCCCAGCCACCCCTGAACCACCAAATACTTTGACAATGTTATCTCCAAGAGGCAATCCCCAGAGTTGGGTGTTGACACAGTCTCCAAGAACTGAGTCTCACCTCCCTCACTCTCTCCCTCTCTCCCTCTCACCCACACATATCCAGCATTTTCCAGTTCCCAAAGCATGATCTCATTCAAGTCCAATAATAACCCTGTGAGGATGGCAGAGCAGGGAGTATTAACCTTATTTTCAGATGAGGAAACGGAGTCCCAGAAAAGCAAAGCGATTACCAAGGTCATACCACCTGCAAGTCCACCCACCACTTCCAAATCCAGCATCTGGGTAACAAGGATGCCTGGGCACCTTAATCATAGAATGTGGACTTTTTCAGACTCAGTGGGAAGAGACTCAGATGTCATCATAAGGTAAGAAGCATCCCCTCCTGGGAAGGTTCCTGGTAGGGGATTCAGGCATGTTTGCTCTCTTCTGAAAGGGATAGGAATATGGGAACATAGACAAATGCTTCTCGAACATCTGTCTACCAGGGGCCAAGTAGTGTACTAGGTACCTTGTGTATATTATCTCATTTAATCCTGATAAAATCAGTAAGATAGTCTCTCATTTTACAGAGGAAGAAACTGAGGTTCAGAGAGTGACATTTCTAGGCCTGAAGTCACACAGTGAGTAAGTATTGGAATTAGGACTTGGCTCTGTTTATGATTTTAAAAGCCATGTTTTGAGGCAAGATTCTGTGTCCCCTACTCTTGCCATGTGACCAGTTGCCTAGGTACCCTTCCACTTGGTACAGAAAGTTTGTCCCTACAAAGACTTTAGTGAGTGGCCTTCAGAACTGAGGTTGTTAGGGTCGGGCAAATGTCGGAGGAAGAGACCACC
This sequence comes from Callospermophilus lateralis, assembly GCF_048772815.1. NCBI lineage: Eukaryota > Metazoa > Chordata > Mammalia > Rodentia > Sciuridae > Callospermophilus > Callospermophilus lateralis. Next base: position 1,782,104 of record NW_027514663.1, on the reverse strand, counting down.
AAGAGACTTGTCTCATGCAAAAGCAAAGGGTTTATTGGAGGGGAACCAGCATGCTGAGGCTCAGAGTTCTCCTGAGAGAAGCTGGGCACTGAATGCAGCTTAAGCAGAGTTTTTATGCAGTGTTTAAACAGGGAAGTTCATATGGCAGTTAGGGTGTGAGGGTGGGATTGTTACAAAATAACCATTACAGAATAATCATGCATTTTGTCAGGGGGTGTTGGGTCAGGGTACATTTTGACATAAGTAACTGTTTTTAACATAAGTTTCGGGTTCCAGGAAAACAGAACTTAAACTTACAGAAAAGCAAAACTTAAACTGAACAGGAGAGAAAAACTTAAATTTAACCTTTACAAGGTGAGGGCCTAGAAAGGGGAACTGCAGGGGAGGCAAGAGCTCTGAGAGTTTGTGGGAGAAATCAGATTCCTCCGGGGAATTTTCAGCAGGGTCCCTTCTGTCTTTCCTTCCTCTTCCCCTCCTTCTGATGACAGCCTGCCAGGGGAAGGGAAACAATATCCCTGGAGGGCATCCTCTTGCAGATGCAGGGCCAGAGGCAGCGCCACAGAGGCCCACATCCCAGGTCGCCTCCCACTCAGAAACACAAGAAATCTGTACAAGAACTCCAGCATTTCTCCAAACCACGAGGCTGTGTTGCCTGTTGGCTGCCCTGACCTACTCTTCTCATTTCCTTCCTGTTGGCCTTGGAGATGGTTCCCAGGTTTTCTTAAATATTTTTTTTTAGTTGTAGATGGACAGAATATTTATTTAGTTTTTTATGTGGTGCTGAGAATTGAATCCAGGGTCTCATGTGTGCAAGGCAAGTGCTCTACCACTGAGCCACCACCCCAGCCCACATCCCAAGGTTTTACTAGACAAATCTACTTCCTGTCCCTGCCTGGCAAGGTAAAGGTTCAGACTCCCAAAGCCATTCATCATCCTTCCTTGACACCAGTGGGGGCCTTCTTTTGTTCTGAGCCATCTCAAAGGCAAGATATTTCATTGCCTTCCTGACATCACCTTCCAGTGTGGCCTGCCCCACCATCATGACACTCTTCATAACCCCCAACTTGAGTCCCTGATGCAAATTCTTCTCCATTTCACTTTAGTGGAAATGGGGGACACTACTTCCTATATTCACACACCCCCAATAACAAATGAGATCAGGGGAACCCAGCTTCGATTTTGAAAACCAACAGCTGCACAGTAGCTTTATTTATTTGTCCCATTTTCTAATTCCACAGAGATGGTGAAACATGGAAAGTAAAGTCAAAGTAAGATAGAGGGTATAACAAAAATCATTGGAGGAAGAGGAAGAGGGATGATAAGAGGTGTAGGAAGTAGGCCTCTTAGATCCTCGGTTATCAGATCATCACCATCATTGCCCTCTGTAATTGCTCTACTTGTCATCACCACTGCCACTACCATCTCTCTCCTCAACGCCATTTGTATTGCTATCACAACCATTAGCATTGTCATTATCACCTCCAATTCCACTATCCTGACACTGTCTCATTCACTGCTCTCAATGTCCCAGACATCTGCGTCAGTCAGCACCATCAGCACTGCTACGACAACAAGCACCACAGCCGCCATCATCACCACCTTCATTGACACCATCACCACATCTGCACTCTTATCCCCATGTCTGCCATCACCACCGTTGTTACTATCTCAATCATCCTTTTCACCCTCGTCCTTTCCCTTGCTGCCATTTCTACCTCTAACATCACCGTCATCACCTCCACCACCATCATCCCTTCTACCTTCATCACCTCCACCAGCATCGTCCCTTTTACCTTCATCATCTCCACCAACATCATCTCCACCAACATCACCTCCACCATCACCTCCACCATCACCTCCACCATCATCACTACCTCTGTCAACATTACCAAGTCCATTAACACCATTACCATCAGCACACTAATCACCACTCTCATCATCTCCATCACCAACTTTGTTGTTATCCTCACCATGACCTTCATCACCACCGCCACCATCAATGCCATTGTTACTGACACTTTCATCTCTACCATTGACACTTTCAGCATGCTTATTGGTGGTAATTACCATCATTCCTGAGAATGACAAAAGTCATCACTATTTTTATCATTAATGAGATAGATCAATTTGGTCCCTGCATTCAAAGGCCTAGAGAAAATTGATAGGTTCTAAGACAGAAAATAAAGACAGTGAGGATCAATACCCAGAGTGGGGGAGTATGGAGGCCTCTGATGTCCACATCAACTATGGTCAAGGAAGGCATCCTTTGCTGGAGTGCAGGTCTATCCTGGAGAGTGCATGGAAGTGGGACAGGACTGCAAACAGTGAGGGCAGTGGTCTACCATCCAGATGACCCTCAGCAGAGCCTCAGAAGTGATGAGGGCCCATAGTCAGGATAATGATGGTGCCCTGAGACATGGAAGCCCCAGGAGAGGGCCTGACAGTGGGACAGTGTCCTGGAGGAGAATTGGGGCTAGAACTAGGTTGTCTGGCTCCCGGATTCTGTTCTGGATTAAGGATCATGTCTCCCACATATTCTGGTACCCCCGAGTCACCCTGCAGTTCTGGTTACCCTTCATGTTCTCAGCTGCAGTCCAGGCATTGGAGGTGGCCCGTAAGACGGCCCTGTGGCTCTGAGGGGCTCTAAGGGAAGCCTATAGGGGACAGCAGCAGGTGAAGGGGGAGGGGGAGGGGTCCTTTCTCTTCCCTTCTGACTTCTCCCCACCCCCTGCTCTCTGCTGCTCCTTGTTGCTCTTTAGCCTCTTGCAGTCTCTCCTCCCCGCAGCCCTGCAAACTCTCCACCTTTGCCAGCCCGTGCTGCAGCCTGCCTGCCCACCCTCTCTGGCTCTCCTTCCCTCTCCAGGATAAGCCAAGGTTTGATGTGCTCGGGTGAGAGCCACAGAGATCCTTGGGAGAAACTCAGGCTGCCCTGCCGTATGCTGCTTCTTGAGTCTCCAGCTCAACAGTCCTCTGCCCACTCCACCCCATTCCTTCTGCTGCTCAGGGGGAAGACAGTCAGTGAACCACCAGCTGCTGCTGGACACAGTGGCACACACTTGTGATCCCACCATCTTGGAAAGGCTGAGGCAGGAAGATGACAAGTTTGGGGGCAGCTTCAGCCACTCAGTGAGACCCTATCTTCAAACTAAAAGGTACTGGGGGCATGGCTCATTGGTAAAGTGTCTCTGGGATTAAGTCACAGTATTTTTTTTAAAGAGAGAGTGAGAGAGGAGAGAGAGAGAGAGAGAGAGAGAGAGAGAGAGAGAGAGAGAGAGAGAATTTTAATATTTATTTTTTAGTATTTGGCGGACACAACATCTTTGTTTGTATGTGGTGCTGAGGATCGAACCCGGGCCGCACGCATGCCAGGTGAGTGCGCTACCACTTGAGCAACATCCCCAGCCCTAAGTCACAGTATTAAAAAAAAAAGGTCAACAGACACTTCTAGCAAAGTTTCAGCAGCTCCCAGATCACGCTGTGCCTGAAGCTACCTGTGCCCCTGCTCTTTGAGTTTTCCTTACCAAGGGGCGTCCCCAGGGGCTACCCAATCCTTCTAGACTCATAATCATACAACATTCCACAACAGCAAGCACCTGCACACGCTTGTACTCCCACTCGGGCACCACCATGTGCCCCTGACCGGCAAGATGCTCCACACCCTAATGATCATTCTCAGCATCAGCCACTATCCCCTACAGGGCACTCAGCATGTGTTGTTCACATAGTAGGAGTTTGATCGACACTGGAGCATTTAAAGCTCCCTAAATCCCTGTGAGTTTGGTATTTGAAATGTGTTTCCCTTTTTGACAGGAAGCAAAGCTAGGACTTCCATTGATTGAGGGACCAAGGTGACACCATGAGAAAGTGCAGAGCTGGGACTCAAGTCTGGGTCACTCTGACTTCTGAGTATGCGCCCCAGATTCTGAATGACTGTGCTTTCCTGCCTGCACCCAACCCCCTGGGGACAAACAGAGCAGCATGTCATGCACACTGCTGCCCACATGTAACACATACAATACACACACTCCATGCCCAAGGTGCAGCCATTTCACACACACGCACACACATGCACATGTAGACATGCAAGAAGACACTTTTAGGAAGAACACACTTCCTCAATCTACTCATTTAATCAATATCTACTGTGTGCTGATCTGACTAGTTCTGTTGAACCTTAGGCACGATGGTCACCCAAGAGAGGCAGGAAATGTCACATCCTGAGTTTCTAGCATAGCCAGACTCTATGCCAAAGGAAGTCTGTGGTCATGGAAATGTGTGCAAGACTGCACATATATGCATGCGTGCACACACACACAGAGCGCAGTCTAGGTAGAATTTGTCCTGGGCCTGTCACTGTTTGGTCCATGAGACTTAGTGACACTGGGACAGGTATCTGAGAGTGCATTATTTGATATAGGTGGCTAGGGGAGGTGGAAATGTTGGAGGTTATTGATCCTACTAGTTCAAAAGAACCTAGACTGCCCAAGTGGGAGGAAGGCCCCAGAGACCCAGCGCTGCCAATAATTTGTGGTTTGGAGCAGTGGAGATCCAGCCTGGGGGTGGCATATCCTGCCAGCCTCCACAGGCTCCAGGGGCCCAAACTACCTCTCTGGGCTCCAGGGACCCAGGGTGAGCATCTCTGAGCTTTCCCCCACTAATCTATCACTACTGGCCTGACTTAGCTCCACTTAACTCCCTCGTATGGGAAATGGATAGGAAATTAAAGATAACTAGGCAGTTTGAGAGGATTAAAGATCGGGAAAACAACATAATTCTGTCATAGTAGCTATCGGACAGGAGAACACACCAAAGGAAATGGAAAAGGCCTCAGACCAGTCCATTACAAGGACAAGGGCAAGGCCAATAAGCAGATCACAGAGTCCTGAGTGGGGAACAGAAACGTCAATCACCCAGGAAGGTGGCAACTGCAGCCCAGCCTAGCAAGGCCATGGGCCCAAGGAGAGGAAGGCAGACAAGGCTGTTGAAAGGCCTAAATGGTACAAAAAAGCTATTCTGTGTCTGCTGGCTGGGTAGAGCCTTGGAGAGGGAGGAGGTGTCCCTGGGCTTGGCAGTGGGCCTTCCTTGCCTAGGGAGCTAAGCCCATTCCTCCTAAGTCCTACTTTAGGAAGAACTCAAAGCCCAAGGACTACAAGCATGGGAGAATCCCTGGTCAGTTGTTGAGAGCAGCGACCCAGTCAGAATGACGCCTGGCATTTGCCAGAGGGAATGGTTGAAAGGTGATGCCAGCGAACCATTGAGATGATGATTTGATTTAAGCTGTATATAATTGCTGTGATGCTGGATTAATTTTATAGTATATTTGACCTTTACTGTCGGGCAATAGGGCGGCTCTTGCTGCCTAGGGCACCCACTACTTTGGAGTTTCTGTGAGTTCCCCGGAAGTTGGGGGAGATTGGATGGAGCCCGCTGGAAGGAGTGTGTTCCCATGTGGTGTGTGAAGTGCCAATGAGAATTGGGGAATAAAGAGTTGCTGTTTGAATCTACACGGCTTTGTGGCGGCTTGGTTATTTGTACCCAGTCAGACTGCAGCAGTCAGTATCACATTCTAGAAAGTTCCTGGAGCTGAAAGTTCAACTCCCAGTTCTGAACCATCCTAGCTGTGTGACCTTGGACCAGTCACTTCCCCTCTCTGGAGTTGGATCCTCATGTTCACAATGAATGAGCTGTTGGAAGAATTAAATGAAGTGGAGTAAGAGCAGCTATTATTTACTGGGTAATTCACCTATGAACTAGCACAAGAGTTGGCAGATTTTCTTTCTGCCTGGGACCAGAGAATAGACATCTTATGCTTCACAGGCTATAGAGTTAATGTTGCAACCACTCTTCTCTGGTGCAGCACAAATCAGCCATGGATGATGGGTAAGCTAATCCATATGGCTGTGTCCAATAAAACTTTATTTATAAACACAGGCAGCAAAACAGACTTGCCCAGCAGTTGTAGTTTGTGGACCATTGAACTAGCCACTGTGGTAAGCACTTTTAACTTATTTGATTCTCACACAATCCTGGTAAGTGGATACTGTTATTATTCCCATTTAGCAGGTGGAGAAACTGAGGTCTCAAGCTAACAAGTAACTTGCCTGCTGTTATACAGCCAGGAAGTGGCTGAGCCAGCATTTTAACCCAAGTAGTTTGGCTTCTGAGCCTCTGGTGTTAATCTTTACAGGATACCCTCCCTCCCAGAATAAGAACAATGCTAAATATAAGAACAATGCTAGTCATTGCTTGCATTTGCATGGGACTTTACACATTCCTGAAAGAGCAATCAGAAACACCAGCAGTTCTCCCTAAGGAGCCGCAGTGCACTGGTGTGTCCTCATTGGTTGTACTGTGTCAAAAGTCATTTGTTGCTAATAGTTTTTAAAATGATTTACTGCTGTTTTAATAAGCAACAGTTGACCCAACGTTATCCCTCTAATAATGTCCCTCTCACTCCCTTTCTTTCAGATATATTTCCTGGAAAGAGCACAAAAGGGTGGGGGTTTCAGCTGCCTCCCCAAGAATGCCTGGAGGATGGCAGTCCAAGGCACATGGTCTATGAGTCACTCAGAGGGATGGCAACCAGTGGTCAATCCAATCTGGTTGTCATCAAGGGTGGGGCAAGTGGGATAATTGCTCCCATCAGATAGCTGAAGAAAGCAAGGCCCTAGAAATATAGAGAAGAGCCTGACATCCCAAGGCTAGAGTCAGACAGAAGCTATCATCTGTGGGAAGGGGCAAGTGTTACATCAGAGAAAAACAGGAGGAACCAGACAGATGATGTTCAGACCCTGACTCACCCATTCTGTGTGACCATAATGGCTCTCATCTGGCCTCAGTTTCAACATATGTAAAATGGGTATCTTGCCAATACCACATCTGATAGTGCTTGTTGTGAGGATCAAAGGAAATAATAAGGAACGTCTAAGGTTGCTGGAACAGAAGACTCAGAGAGAAGAAAGGGGGAAAGAACAATATTTAAACTATCTACCAGGACAACTCCCAAAGGTACCTCAGGAAAATGACTCTCAACAATTTAGAGATGGAAACAACTATCTCCATTTTACAAAGAAAGAAACCAAGTCCTGCCATCCTTTAGCTAAAAAGCAATGTGGCTAGAGAGTAATGTGGCTAGTCAGACATAGTGAGAGAGGCCTGTGACTGGGGAGGCTGAGGCAGTAGGACTGCAAGTTGGAGACCAGCCTCAGAAACTTTTTGAGGCCCTGTCTCAAAATAAAAAAAATAAAGAGTGCTGGGGATGTGGCTCAGTTGAAGAGCAAACCTGGGTTCAATCCCCAGTGCTAAAAGAAAGAGAGAAAGAACAAGAAAAGGAAAAGAAAAAAGAAAATAGGGAGGGAAGGAGTTGAAGAAGGAAGAAAGGAAGGGTGGAGGGAGGAAGGATATAACAGAACTCTCAGTCCAGAGCACCAGGAGAATTGTCAGCTTTCGGTGATGTGAGTGGAAAATCAGATTGGAACGCAGAGAGAGTCATACACCCAACAAATATTTATTGAACACTTACTTTGTGCCAGGCATGGATCTCATGTATGAGGACACAACCCTGATCAAGACAAACCCATTCCTCAAAATTCAAGTGAGTAACTAAATCAACTCTAGGGTCCATTCCATGTTATGGTGCCATTCTAACTCTGCCATGATCCTGAGCCAAATAACTGCTCCTTACCTTGGTCTCCTCTCATTCAAAACCCTTCCCAAGGGAAATCAAAAGGGAAATTGTCTACCCAATGCTTGCCTTCCATCCAACCCTGTGTGGCTTCCTGCCCAGCCAAGAACAAAGGCTGGAAGGACTGTTTCTCTGGGACATCCTGTGCCGCCCTATAGGGTGTGGGGGCTGAGGACCCCAACCTGTCCTAGGCCTGGCCCTAGTGAGCTGTCTCTGGAAACAATGGTCAGAGGCATCTCCCTCAAGATCTCCATCAAGAATGGGAAGTGGAGCGTAGGGTGGGCTGACCTGGGCATTGTTTGGACGCACATTTCCTGGTCAAGTTGGCAGACAAGCTCCTGGGATACTGGGTGGACCCAGGAGGGACAGCATCTTTCTTCCTCTTGTCTAAAACGCAGCGACTGTTTCTGTTCCCATCTTCCCTTGCAGGAGGCCTTAGAGCTGCAGAGCTGAGCCCTGCCTCTCCAGCCACCCAGGCCAGTGCACAGCCCTCCTGCCACACAGGAGTCCCTGTCCTGGGCCAAGAGGATGACACCCCTGCTCCCTAGCACAGGCCGCTTTTTATGCACGCAAGGGGTGGGCAAAACCCAGGCAGTGGGACACGTCAGACACTTGTGCCATCAGGGGCCAGCAGAAGAGTTCTCCAATTATCGGCCCAGGAATCGAGGGGCCCTGTGGGTGCACATGCCACCAAGAGGCAAGGTGGCACTCGGGAGGCAGAGTGTTGCCCAGCTGCTCAGGTGGGTGGCCTGCTAATGCACTCTGTGGCCAGCCAGGTAGGTGGCATGCTCTTCTTTCCTACTGGGCCTGAGTGGGGACTGTGGGCACCGCTCTGCAATTAGTACAGGGGAGGGGTGAAGACCAACGCCGCCCAGCAACCAAGAGAAAAGAGCAAACCCTCCGCAACCAAGGACCTCGCCCCAGCCCCTGCCCACCCAGCCCTGTTCTCCATCACACATGCACAAGCCCTCCACATGGCCACATTGCTTCTGCAACCCCCTCCCCATGCCACGTCTGGGAAGGGCCTTGCTGGGCCATGGGGCCTCCCCTGTGTGTGAACCTCTGCTTTGATCATGTCAGCCACAAGGTGGGAGAGCACTTGGGAGGGGAAGTGGAGGAGAATGATCGACCTTTCTCTGCCCCTCCTTGTACACCTCTTGGGGGCTCCAAAGAGTCCAGCTGCTTGCAGAAGATCCTCCAGCCACACATGAACCCAGCGTTCTGAGTCCTGACCCTCCATGGGCCAAGGCCTCAAGGAATCCCACTGTATCAAGTGGAAAGGACTTGGGAATGGGCCCCCAGATGACAGAGAAGCAAAAAGCCACCTGTTTCTTCTCCACCCAAGCTATGTAGATAAATACAACACCCCTCCTATGACAGCCCCTGACTGTTCACAAAGCACTCCCAATGTGCTTCTTCATCTCATCTTCCCAACAACCCTGAGAGGAAGGGATTATTCTTGTCCCCATTGTACAGATGAGGAAACTGAGGTTTCCACAAGCAAAGTGACTTCCTTGCTCCAAGTTGTCCAGCGAGGAAGAGGTGGCACCAGGACTTGATGTTAGGCCCATGGATCTCAAATGTCTCCTTCCTTTGTAATGGAGAACTTGGAGTCTGCACTGGAGAAGACTTGGCCTGATGCAAAATGAGCTTGACGTTGCAACATAATCCATACTTATGGACTCCTTGGTTTCTGAGGTGTGGTCATGTTATGCTGAGGCTAGCCTGCCAGGCTTCTGAGGAGTCCCCAGTCCTGACAGTTTGTCCACAGCACCTCTAGCTCTGACCCTGCTCCTTGTCACTCTCACTGGAATGCCACCTGGCTGGCAACAGGAGTCGGGCCTGGGCCTGCCTCCACGGCCCTCTGGCTCATGGGTCTTCACGGCCCTCAGTTCCTCTGTTGCTCAGCATATGGTGTGACTCCGGGTTAAGGGTGAGGGATCTGGGAAGGGAAGCCTGAGTCACCCCCAGGCTAGAAAGCACAGCACTTGGCATGGTTCCTGCCCCAGTGGAGGAAAGAGAAGGTGCATCGAGTTACCAAGGCTGGCCTAGGGCAGGGAAGAAGTAGGAGGGAAAGGGGTGTCATGAGCCTGTGGAGATGGGGGAGCACACTGCCAACCAGGTTCCATGGCTCCAGCCAGGGGAAGGCCCCAGGGAGAACTGGGAGCACCTGGAGGGGTGGGGACTACAGAGAGAGGCCAGCAGGACCTCTACTCTGTCCAGCCTCCCTTCCCAAGCCAAATCCCCAGCCAGGCCCTCTCTCCCCACAGAGGTGTGTGACAGCTGGGGCAGTTCCAGAGGAGGGATCCCCCTGAACCCCACAGGGGGAGGGCGCCACCTCCCAATACCTTGCTCCATCTCCTCCTGTCACGTCTTTGGCCACCAGTGTTTCAAAATAAACTGGTTCCTAACTGGCTGTTGACTTAGGAATCCAAAACATCAGGTTTCAAATCCATTCCCACATTTTTAGCTCTCACCTCTCGGCAGACCATTCCAGTCCAAACTGCTCCTTTTGAGCTCCTGCCCCACAGAGTGGACAGCCTCCTGCATGTGTCCTCCAGGGTGACCCTCAGACACCTCCAGCTCAACTGGTTCTAAAGCAAAGCTCTTCTTTCCCCTACCCCACAGCCCCACTCCTAAAACACAATTCATCCTTGAACCCTAAAAATAATGTCACCACCCATCAGCTGGACATCATTTTTGATATTCCTCGCCTTACTTTGTCTCTTCAACATATATGAACAGGTGGTACCAGGTACTGCCTGAGGAGATGGGGGACAGCAGTGAGCAAGTCACAATCCCTGCACCCACTTCAGTTTATAGTCTCATCCAATAAGTAACAAGAAAATCACTGATCAGTTGACAAGAAGTTGAGATGGGTGTAATTCCAGGGGCTGAGGGAACCCAGAAGAGGAGTATCGGGGCAGGCACAATGGTTCATGTATGTAATCTCAGTGACTCAGGAGGCTGAGGCAGGAAGATTGCAAGTTTGAGACCAGCCTCAACAACTTAGTGAGACTCTTGTCTTAAAATACAAAATACAAAGGACTGGGGATGTAGCTTAGTGGTAGAGTATCCCTGAGTTCAATTCCCATTATCAAAGAAGGAAAGAGGAAAGAAGGAAGGAAGGAAGGGAAGGAAGGAAGCAATTAATCAAATCCTGTATGTGGATCATTGAAGTCCTCTCACAGAGGTAAGAGTATGCACAAAGGCAGAACATTGAGCAATTGCGAAATGATCACATGACGCTGTGGATATAGAGAGGCAAAGCTATTAATTGGGGGATAGGGTCTTACCTGGTAGGAGATAAGCCTGCAGAAATTGCTAGGCACCTGAGCACCTAGGCCTTACTGGCTATTGGAGAGAATTTAGCCTGTATTCTAAGAATGCTGGGAGACAAGTGAGCAAATAAAACTGTGCCATAAATATCCAAAAGATTGCTCAGTCTTCCTCACTTCCTCACCTTGACATTCAAACTGCTTCATTAACCCAGGTGCAGTGGCTCAGGAGGCTGAGGCAGGAGTATCTAAAGTTCAAGGGCAACTTCATCAACTTAGCAAGACTGTGTCTCAAAATTTAAAAATAAAAAAAAATAAGGCTCGTGGATGTGGTTAAGTGGTTAAGCACCCCTGGCTACAATCTCTGCTACAAAAAAAAAAAAAAAAAAAAAATTCTAGTTCTTTCCTGGCCATCTCACAAACCTTATGAACTGAGACCTTTGTGCCAGTCTGCAGATGGTACTTCATCTTCAGGTCTTCAACCCTTCATGCCCCAAGCCAGCCTCCAAACAAGAAAACCTTGAAGGCAAAAAAAATGTTTATATATATGGAATATATATAAAATATGGGACCGGGGATTGAACCACATCCTGACGCTTTTTATTTATTTTTTTATTTAGAGACCAGGTCTTACTAAGTTGCTGGGGCTGGGTTTAAACTTGCAATCCACCTACATCAGCCTCCCAGGTCACTGAGATTACAGATGGGCACTGTAACACCCAGACATATGTCTCCAATTTGTCATCTCACTTACCTACTGTCCTTCAATTTCAGAGAGTTCCCAACTTATGGTGATTCAACTAATGCTTTTTTTGGCTTTATGATGGTGCAAAGCTGATACACATTTGGTAGATACTGCACTTCAAATTGTGATCTTTCTCTGGGAAGGTGGTATGCAATACAATATCCTCCATGATGCTGGGCAGGGCCAGTGAGCAGAAGCCTCTGCTCAGTCACATGAACATGAGAGGAAACAACTGATCCTCTACAGTGTGCTGTGTTGCTAAGTTACAATGTTATGAAGGCCCAGTGAGTGCATATTTGACTTAGGATTCTTTTCCACTCACAGGGCATTTATTGGGCCCTGACCATTGTAAGTCAAGGAGCACCTACACATCCGTAGCTCCCAGCAGCTTTCAGGATAAAGATGTGAATCTGCCTGTCACCTTCTGTTTCTGCCCCTGCTCTGTCCCTCTGGCAACAGCTTGCCCATTGAGGCCCCAGGAATCTTCCTGAAACCCAGATCAGGCCTGGCCTATGCATTTCTCTGCAGGCTCTGAGCAGACCCTGGATGAACTGTGGTTTCTCTGGTCTCCAATCCTAGCAGCCCTTGGCTTTGCAAGATCTTCCTGGGCCAAGTGTCCTATCAAAGTGTGACCCTACTTCCCAGGCCTTCCTTGCTCTCAACACTTGGCAACCCAGCAGCATCAGAAGGAACTTTCTAGTTTTTTCTCTGGATTTGCCTAGCCAAGGTAAGGAAAGGAGGCTGCTGGAGGGATGTTCCTGGAAGAGAAAGCCTGCACTCCATGATCGATACCCAGGTCCAACTTGGCAAGAGGAAGGGGAGCCAGTTCAGCTGGATCTGCTCCCGGGAAGTCGCTGTTTTAGATGGAAGGGTGGCATTTGTCCCCTGGTGAAGAAACCCAACTTCCCTCATGGCCCCCTATGCCTTCCTTTCCCTGGCCAGGGAGGCTGTGTGGACTTAGGGGCTGATCAGATTCAAGGCACACAGAGAGCTTCCCACACATTCCCCAAAAAAGGGACAGCTGGGGGTTCCCTCCCCTTCTCCTTAATATCCACATGCAGAGCCCCTTTCCTTGTAAAAACATGGGGCCTCTGGACTGCTTTCAGGAAGTGGGGTGCTTCTGTACAGCCTAGCTTGGGGGGAGGGTGGAAGAGATGGCTTGGTATGGATTTTTGTGGTTGGAGGTGATTGGAATCCCAGCTGTGCTCTCAGCCCCCTCACCTTGTCTGCATCAGCACCCCTCCTCCTTCAAAGATGGGCAGGAAGAAGGAAGGGAGAGAAGAGGGGGGCAGAGCTGGCCTCTCAGGGCTGGGAGGTGCCCCATACACTCAGCAGCCAGACTTGCCAAAATGATCAGCAAGCCTCAGAGCTTGATAGGGAGACAGACATTTAAGGAAAAAGCTTTCCTAGGTGACTGGAACACATCTTCAGGGTCTATTCTTATAAAGTCTCCCCAAAAAGGAGATTCTCAATCCTGGCTTCACATTGGAATCACCTGGAGAGCTCATAAAAATGCCATTGCCTGGGCCCGAGGCCCAGAAGCTCTGTTCTAACTTATCTTGGCTGGAGCTCAAATGTTGGTGTGCTTCAAAATTTCATTAGCAACTCAGGAGGCCTAGGCAGGAGGATCACAAGTTTGAGGCCAGCCTCAGCAATTTAGAGAGGCCCCATCCCCCCAAAAAAATAAATAGATAAATTGATAAATAAATAAATAAATGAATAGAACCGGAGATGTAGCTCAGATGTACAGAAACCCCAGGTTCTATCCCTAGTACCCCCGACCCCTGAAATACTTTCCTTAAGGCCTTGATCATAGATAAACATCCAAGAAGGAGAGAAAGAAGAAAGGAAGGGGTAGGAAAAGGAAAGGAGAGCTGAGGAGGTGAGAGAAGGGGAGGTGGGGGAAGGGAGGCAGAACAGGTGAGAGACTGAAACAGTGGTCAGAGGGTTGGGGAGAAGAGCAAGTGTGTACTTGAGCCCCATCTTTTCTCTGGCTCTCCTGGGTTTCTTCTCTGAGCACAGAGACGGTCTGACTCAGTGATCTTCAAGATTCATCTTGTTCTCGGGGCACGGTGTCTGATGAAACAAGAGAGCAGCAAAGGTTTCTGGGAACCCAGAAAGTCCCCAGATTCTAGGAATCAGAAGAGGCATTGCAGCTCTGAAGAATAAGGAGGATTTGCACAGGCCCAGGAGGTGAGAAGGGGTGGAAGTGGGGTGTCAGGGAAGCACTGGGTGAATGAACATTCCAGGCCAATGAATCAGAGTGAGGAAAAAACAGAACCAGGAAAACATCAGGAGTGTTTTGGAAATCCTGAGTAGTCAGTGTGTCATGGCCAGAGACAATGGGTGTGGTCTGGTGGTTTCGAATCCTGTGTCTGTCCCACAGCTGTGTGACCTGAGAGAAGTCACTGACACAGCCTCGTTTTTCTCGTTGGTTCCAACACTCATTCTCCCCCCTGGAGAAGGGATGGAAGAAGAAACAGAATTTTGGGGCTGGGTTTCTAGAAAGGTCCTACACGTGGGGAATAACAGTGATCTCCAAGTGTGAGCCAAATGACCAAGGAGTCACTCACAGAGACTCTGGTTTCTTCCTTCATTCTAGTCAACTAAGCTTCCAAGTCAAGGGGACCGAGCCAAGAGAATCAAAACTCTGGACTCGAATGCAGGCAAGCATGGTAGAGATCCCCAAAAGGCAATGGCCAGCCACCCTCTGCCTCTCTCAGAGAGCCACCGAGGGAGGGAAAGGTAGGAAGGGGCCTTGGATTTCCTGGTGTGTACCACAGCCACACCTTTGCCCAGCCACCCCATTTCACAGATGAGAAAAGGGCCAAGTGGCCTGGAAGCAGCAGAACCAGGCCAGAACCAGGACTATCTGACTCCTAAACCCACACTTGCAACTGCCACTCCAGCAACTGTGTCACTTGGCTCTGAGAAGGCCCCATTTGTGACTGCGTGTCTGAACAGCCTCTGTTGGCTCCCTCTGCTCAAGATGGCCAATGGGCTCCCTTCTGGCCCTCCCTCTTCTTCCCTTCATCTGTTCTGTCCTTCTCTGGCATGCACTCTCTACAGCCATCCCTGAAGTCTGTGTCTGTCCTCTTCACTGGGACCCAGGCAGATGACATTGGGATAGTTGAAGTGTCCTTCTTATGACCTTGAGTTCTGGCAAGACTGACTTCCCTTGTGGTGATTGGAGCTGACGACAGCTGAGTGGCACAAGGACACATACACACAGACACACATCAATGAGCCATATCAGAATAGGTATGGACAGGATCCCCCAGTTGCCTGCCAGGGCAGCTTCCCACCACCACAATGCAGACAGCTTGGAATACACCAATCAAATGACAGGGCTCCACCTCCATCCTACCTCCTTTTCCCAGCCAGGAACATGCCTGCTGACTGATGGGGCACAGTCATTCCCTACAGCTTCACACACATCTCCACGTCACCCCTGCGAACAGGTGGGACACAGCCACCTCGTCAAGACATAAACAACATGGGCAAGTTGCACATAGAATTGCAAGGGACACTCTGGGTCCCCAGGCTGCATAGATAGATACCAGTTTCTTCAGGACTTGGAAATTGATGAACACCAGTGTTACCAGGCCCCTATTCCATGTCCTCGCTGTGTGACAAATATAGCAGGAATTCAGGTATTGGAGCTGCCTGGCTGTGTCTTTCTAGTCTGGGGGCTTCCATGGCCCAGTACACACTTGCAGTCCAGGCTGCCTCTGGGGGCAAGCATATGCACATGTACACATGTGCTCACACATGCACCCACAGGCCTCCAGCTCTCATAGGTCTCCTTTTGTTGTTATTGTGTTGTTGTACCAGGGAGTTGCTTGCATTCCAAATACAGGTCTGAACACATACCTAAACCAGGCACTGGGATAACAGACAGAAATCAGAAAACCATTCCCCGTGGAGCTATTAAGCTAGAAGAGACCCCCAAAGAGACCCCCCCCAAAGCTGGGGCTGGGGTTGTGGCTCAGCGGTAGAGCACTCGCCTAGCACATGCGAGGCACAGGGTTCAATCCTCAGCATCTTCGATCCTCAGCACCACATAAAAATAAATAAATAAAAATAAAGGTATTGTGTCCAACTACAACAAGAAACTAAATATTAAAAAAGGTGACAGCTGTAAGACCTATTGTGTCTGGAAGGAGCAAGGTGATGTTCTGGCCCTCTGAGTCCTTGCCAAGACCATACCTGGGAGACTTTGTCCAGTGACAGGCCTCAACCAGTGAGGGACCATGGAGCAGGCTCTGTAAGAACAGGCTGAGCAGAAGGGACCATTTGGCTTGGAATAGAGTCAACTTGGGATGGAGCCATCTGAAGGGCTGTCACAGGGCACAGGCCATGTGTAGCCACAGGAGACAGAGCTAGTTTGACCATGTTGGTGGAAGCCACAGGAAGACCACTTGGCATGACTGATCCCAGAATGCCAGTGGAAGGAAGGAGCCTTCCATCAGTAGAGGTGTGCCAGCAGAGCTCAACTGACCCCTGGGTGGAGGCTGAGCTAGATGACCTTGAAAGATACATTCAACCTGAGATTCCCTGACTCTGTCATTTGAATTCAACTTATTCATGCTACAGATGAGGAAACTGAGGCCCTGAGAGAGGCATGGAATGTTTGAGGTCACACAAAGCGTTATTGGTGCTCTGAGATCTAGACTCACGATTCCTCATGCTCCATCTTGGATCCTCCCACTCCTTGGATGTTTGGGCCAGAACAAACCTCCTGGTCAGGAGATCCAGAAGCTCCTCTCTTCCTTTGGCATCCTGGGTGGTATGACACCATGTGGTCTTTCCCAGCCCCTGCCTGGACTCAGCTGGTGGATGAACTCCTTGTTGGACTGCCTCTGGCTCCAGCTCTGGCTCTACATATGGGTGCTCTCAGGCTGAAAGGAGATCAACATTTGACCCAGAGCCAGATGTGGAGCAAAGAGAAGTGGGAAAATGGGAGATCCAGGGACTTGAGGGTGGCTGCAGAGCCTGAGGGCTATGGCTGGGATCCATAGACCTGGCACATAGTAGGTGTTCCATAGATCACATGGAGACAAGTAGGAAAAAATCTTCCTCTGGAGCAGGGACATTGGGAATGCCAGTGGATGAAGCTAAGGGTCCTGCAGACTCTTAGCTTAAATCCCAAGGCGTGGGACATGGGTCTTGGAAATAGCCCTCATCCTGGACCCCACCAACACCCCAGCCTTTCTCCCCTGAGAAGAACTCCCCAGTGTAGCCTTTCCCCTCTGCCCTTGCTTGGGAAACCCGGATGACTTCTGTCCTACCCATCAGGGCAAGGCGACTTGCTAAAGTGCCAAGAGATTTCTGCAGAAGAGGGGCTTCTTGTTGCTAAGAATGCCGCAAAACAGAAGACTCCACCCACAAACTAAGCCCTTCATGAGTCAGTGAAATTATCATAGGGGCTTAGGGGGTGGGGGAACATAAAGGTCTAACCCCAGGTGGCCTAGGGACAAACCTGGAGTATTGACCTCCAGTCTCCCAGTGCACAGATATTTTCTCACCTGCCCTTTGCATGTTCTGGTGACAAACTACTTTCTGCTGTTTCATGGGCCCTTTGCAATTACAAATGAGGCAACCATTATTACCCTCGCTTTAAGAAAAAGTACTAAAGACAAGAGAGGCACAGCATCTTTCCAACAATCTTTCCTTAAAAATCAAGAATGTGGTGAGTTAATTGGGGGCAGGGGAGTTGGTAATAGAAATGGTGACTTAGGAAAGCAAACCTGATGATGGAGTTCCAGGCCCATTTCAAGGCCATGAGGGACATTTGTGAAGCAGTGAGTTCAAAACATCACTATGGATAGGCTGCCTAAGACCCACTTGAGCAATTAGCATGTGTGTGTGTGTGTCTGTGTGTGTGTGTGTGTGTGTGTGTGTGTGTGTGTCAAATTGAGCTTTGAGGAGAGGTCTGAGGTGGAGAGGTGGGAATATGGGGATAAAGGCCACTTAGTCGTGATTATCAAGTCAAGTATCCTGTGGGTGTCCCCTGCCTCCCAGCAGGGGAGTGGCAGCTGGTGCCTGCTCTGACTCCATCAGCCATTAATTAAAACTTGACAAGAAGTTTAATATACAGGGGACAATTTTAATTAGAGACTCCTGGAACGTTAGTGCTGGCATGGCCTAAAGAGACCATGTCTTCCGGCCTCCTTATTGTATAGATGGAGAAACTGAGGTAGACACAGGGAGCAACTGGCCTAAGTTTCTTCAAGGAGTCTGGGGCTAAGTGGTCAAGGTGTCCCATGTGATTTCCTGGTCAAAACTCTTTCTCTGCCCTAGTATCACATACTTAGGGGATAGTTTTAATTAACTTATTATACCATTCAACTTGTCACTGATTCCCAGGGCCTCAGCAAAGGCTACACCTCGAGATCTCTTTTGTATACACTCTGCTTGTTTCCAGGAGGCTGATGGAATGAGGGTAAATTGAGGAGCCCAGGGAAGCTGAGTCTGATCACCTCCCAGGGTTCAAGTCAGTTAGGGTGCTGAGCTGGGGGGATAGTCAGCCTGAGGACATTGCCTGGGCCTTCTTCATGAGAGGGGGTGGAAATGTCACTCATCCATTATCCCAGCCCCTCAACTTGCAAAGTGCTGTCTGAAATATTAACTGAGATCCACACTCCCAACCAAAGAGAAGGCTTTATTCCTTTTCAAAACATTTCTATTTTTCTTTCAATGAGACACATTCTTTGTAACAACATCCACAGAACACTTTAGTGCATAAGGTCAAAATCCACTTCTCCTCATCCACCCTACCAATACCCAGTAATAGTCATTGGAAAGAGTTTCTTGTCAAACCTTCTAGAGTTCTCTTTCCCCACACCTTTAGGTCGGTTGCATGTCCCCTATTTTCACATGGGGACATTGTTGCATCCCTGGTGCCTCTCTTTGGTGGGAGCACCAGGAAACAGTGGGGAGCATGAGGGAGGAGGTCCACATTGGGATCCTCCCTTCCCTATGCCCTTCTAGTTGACTGTCCTCTGTCTCAGTCGGCTGTCCAGTCAAAGCCCCAAGCTGGCCCACAAGGTGCCTAGTGCCAACTGGAAAAGCATGTCCCTCTAGGCACATAATTTAGCAGGAGGTGCCTATTCTTGAGGGTGGATGTTCCTTTCCTCTAGGTCAGTGTGAGGAACACCAGAGACCTTGCCTTCATGGCCATAATGTCTCCATCTCTGCCCTGTATGTCCACCGCCATTGTCACTGCCTTGAACCAGGCTTCCTCCCAGAGACTGCAGCGGCCCCTGTCTCCCCACCAGCGTTCCTGCTTTGCATTGTTCCCTCCAAGGTCCCCTGCTCCCTGTAGCCAGATGGATTGATGTCACAAGCAAAGTAGATTACATCCCTTCTGGGCTAAGCCCCTCAATCACTTCCTCTTGCCTCCAGTCAAGGGCACCCTCCTTGAGGATGGCACTTAAGGACCTTTACCTATGAGCACGTGACTGGACTAGGCCCAAGGCCTGTGTGCAGCAGGCTCCCTCGCTGTATGAATTCTGCTTCTACCTCTTGCTGGTTGTGCGGCCTCTGGCAATCCAGAGAACCTGGCTGGCTCTCCACTTCCTTATCTGGAAAATGGGAATGATGATGATAACAGCATCTGCTCGCTGCATTACACAGAATAGGAAATCAGGTAATTTGGGTCAAAGAGCTCAGAACAGTACCTATGAGGTGAGGCCCCGGTGGCACATGAGCACTTGAAGATCAGTGTCCCAAAGGGCCCTCCACCTGAGACTTGAGCCCAGCTCCAGGAAAGTGGGGAACGGAAGCTGTGGGTGATAGAGACAGGGACATAGGTCACTATGAGACCGCTCACCCTGGATTCACTTCTAGGAGCTGAAAGGAAGATCTGACTGTGGCCAGTCACTTCCTGGAATGAGTCCACTGAAGGGGACAGAGCTATAAGAACACACCCCCAAGGTCCCTTTAGCTCTGCCCTAGGGCCTGGGAGAGAAGGAGGCCAGGAGACTTAGGGGACCACAGAAGCTCCTGAGCCTCAGGTCTCTCATCCACAAAATGAAGGTCTGAATGACATCACAGAGTGACTGTGGAACTTAAGGGAATAACTCTTGGAAATACCACCACAATGCCTGGAATATAGTAGGTGCTCAATAAACCCTTGGGGTAGGAAGAAAAGGGAAGACTGTGGACCCTCAGTCCAGAGTGAAGCATGAAATGCTCTGGGCCACCTGTAGCCTAGGGGGAAGGTGACAAGACAAAGACCTTCCCAAGTACTATAGGAGTGCTGCTTGCTTTCTGTTTGAGCCTCATGGGCAAGGTGGGGTAGAGGGAATACAGCAGTACTCCGATGCCCAGGAGACATAGGGAGAGGGCAGCTGGGCTTTTCACTCGCTGCTCCTCAATGTCCATATCTGGAAAGTGGGGATCATCTTGGCAGGTGCACCAGCCTATTGTAAACCTGAACAAAGCTATTGAGTGGGAAAGTCAACCATAGTGAATGTGAACAGTTATTGGTTCCTCATCAGCCAGAGAAGCCATTTGGAGTCATGATTCACAGTGCTGCCTTTGGAGTCTGGTTGAGGTAGGTACAATTGTGGTTTCTGCTTCCTCAACCAGCAAACCAAGGCAAATAACTCAACACCTGTTAGTGACAATTTCTTTGTCTCTAGAATAGCAATAATAATAATTATACCCATTTTACAGAATTTGGAAGAAAATTCCCCAATGAGACCACTTCAGTGAAACTTCTAGCCCATGTAAATAGTTACTGTGTAGCTATTGGCTTTTTTTCCATTCTGTGGATAGAACCAAGGGCCTTATACATGCTAGACAAGCACTGTACCAGCACAGTCTCACTGCCTTGCCCAGGCCAGTCTTGAACTTGGGATCTTTCTGCCTCAGTCTTCTGAGTAGCTGGGATAACAGGTATGCACCACTGGGCCTGGCCTAATATATAGTATTTTTTAAGATAACATTATTCTTTAAGGAGAGAGCCTGTGTCCTATACCTATAGGCAGGTAGAGTCACATGCCTATAAACCCAGCATCTCAGGAGGCTGAGACAGGAGTATCACAAGTTTGAGGCCAGTTTCATCAATTTATCAAGGCTCTTCAGTGAGACCCTATCTCAAAATAAAAAAAAAAAAATAAGAAGGGATGGGGATGTAGCTCAGTGGCGGAGCATCCCTGGATTAAGCCCCCACTGCCAAGAAATAAATAAGTAAATAAATAGATAAATGATTCCTTCTCGTGATGCTGCTAATTAAGCCAGAGAATACATCCAATGAACACTCAAGAAATCTTCCATAGCCAAAAAAAAATCTTTAGCTCTGAGTAACTTTATGGTATTATGAACTACGAACTCTGGGAGAACTGTTCAGGATTGTTTATTCCAATCACCTCATTGTACAGTTGGCCAAACTAAGACTCAGAGGGCATAACAGATGATCCCCAAAGCTCATGAATGCCGTGGCTAGACCTAGGACCACGGCCTCCTGACAGGAAACCAGTATCCCAAGTTCACCAAGGTAGTCCCTTACTTGGAGTTGCTTCTAAGGGGAAGGGATTCATTCCCAGGCAGGGGACACCTGCTATGGCCTCCCCAGAATCTCAACAGCTCAGAGCCTACTCCCCATGCTCTGCTGGCCTTGCCCCAGGCCACCCCTAGCTGGCAGCCTAGGCTGGCCTCAGCCTGTCCCCCACTCCAGGCCCCTCAGCAGCCCAAGCCGGGTGCTCTGTGATTGCTTCCTGTCCTCAGAGGCTCTGTTTGTTGGCTCTGTAGCCACTTCCTCCCACCCCAGCACACAGGAGGCACTGACCAACAGTGTTGGACTCCAGGGGCCAGCCCCCAGCCTGCTCTCAATGTTGGGCCAGCCCTCCCCAGACCTACCACCTGGAGCCCAGTAACCCAGCCAGACCCTGGAGACCCCCCCCTCAGCACTCCCCCCAGTTTCCACCTCCCACCCTCACCCCCTCCACAGCAGCTGGTCCTGCCCCCCCATGGGGGAGAAGCCAAAAATTCAACAGGTGGCAGTCCCCAGTGAAGCCCTGATGGGCCTTGGGCTGAAGGGGACCCAGGCCCCCCTCGTCCCAGCCCACCCCCCTTCCCAGGGGACCTTGGGCAGTGGGTCCAGATGACAGTGCCTCATGTCAGGGCTTGAAAACTGCTGAGGTTGGGATGTGTGTGGGAGGAGGGAGGTTCCTAAGTTTGTCCCTGAAGGTCTTGAGACTAGGATAAAAAGTCCAATGCAGACAGACAACAGACTGTGACTTCATACCAGCCATTCTCCACATGGTCTCTTCTGTAAATCGGGGCCTGCCTACTCTGATGGTGGCCCAGGGCTGTGTGGAGGTGTAAGGAGCTGTCCATGGGCACACTGCCTGGTGGGCAGGGTGGGCAGGGAGTTGGGCGACTCACTCATCCTAGGTCACTGGGGACTGAGGGGATTCTTAAGAAATGGAGTTTCCATTCTCCAACCTCGACAGTCTCTGGCAAACTGGAACAAACTGGTCATGCAAACAGTAGGTTCCACTGTGTGTCTCTGAAGACTCTCTCCCACCCCACATAACTCCTACAGTGTTTTGGGGTTTAGAAGACTCCCCCCACAAATCTCCCTGATTCTTCTTCAGGAAACTTCCTGGCCTTATGTCACTTGGCATCTTCTTATCCATCCTCTTCCTCTCATGCAGGTGTTCCTGCCATTCTAGGCCTTGTCCCTTCCGTCCCTCTTCCACAGGACCCATCATCTCTCCTCTGAGTTCCCTGTGTCCCTGCCACACAGCCACACATTGACCATTGCTTTTCCACTCTATCTAGGCACATGGACTCACCCCCATCACATACACACACACACACACACACACACACACACACACA
Organism: Callospermophilus lateralis; assembly: GCF_048772815.1. Taxonomy (NCBI): domain Eukaryota; kingdom Metazoa; phylum Chordata; class Mammalia; order Rodentia; family Sciuridae; genus Callospermophilus; species Callospermophilus lateralis. Next base: position 1,759,543 of record NW_027514663.1, on the reverse strand, counting down.
CATGCACACACACACACACACACACACCCTGTTGACCTGAACCTCAGCAGGAAGGATTTCAGTTTGGCTTAGGCACCTGCTGACCCACAGTAGGATCAGGCCTCAGAGATAGGTGAGAGGGGAAATCACACACTTTTCCTCCTCAGGAGCAGAGCCTTTAAATCTAGAAGAGTGGTGAAGAGCAGGGTGTCATCTGGGGTAGGAGGGTCAGCTTCCATGAGTTCTTTGTAGCCCATGGTTTGCTTCAGGGGCCCCTGGGTTGTTTCCTTTCCCCAGAGCCCCTGCTCTCAAGGTCTAGGCAGGCCAGGCCAGGAGCAGCACACCCCTGAATTCCATCCCGTTGGTGCTGGACTGGAAGTGCTGGCTGAGTGTGTGCACTGTGTCTATTCTGGGGGGCATCAGTCGTAAGGAAGCAGTGGTAGGAAGCTGCCCCTTGGAGGCTGTTCATTTTCTTCAGCTGGGGACATTCCCTGAGCTGGCTGGGGCAAGGGACACAGGCATGGAAAGAACACTGCCCTGTCCTTGGGGCCCCTGGCTGCTGGTTCACACTGCCCCTCCTCAGCCCCAGAAGAAAGCTCTGTAAGCAGGATTCCTCCTATCCTGCTGCTGGGGCCATGTTGATCCAGCACAGCCAACTTCCCAGAAACCATCCTTGTGGGGGCCTCAGGAGCACAGACTGAGGGAGGGCCAGAGAGCTGGAGTGAGGGAGAGATGGGTGACTCAGAGGCCCACAGTGCAGGAGACCCAAGAGACAGCAAAGCTGGAGAGACATGGTGCAGTTCAGAGATGGAAAGCAAGAGTCAGACGCTGGGCAGGCACCCCTGTGGGTCAGCAAGATGGCGCTTCAGTAGACAGACCCAGCAAGCAGGCAGGACCCTGAGAAGAGCAAGGGCCCATGCAAGAGAGAATGGCCAAACCAAGACAGAAAGAGGCAGAAAGCAAACCTGGCTGAGAGAGAGAAGGAGGAGCAGCAGAGGGAAGAGAGACAGAGAAACAGGACTGGGGTGGTCACAGGAAAGAAGGGGCCAAGGAAGTCAGAGGCGGCAAGAGAGGCCTGGGGGCCCAGGAGGGGTGGCCGCAGTGTCCCTTCGGCTCACAAACACAGGGCCGCCCAGCTGGGCCAGTCAGGGCTGTTTGCAGAAGGAAGCCCCAGCTCTGTGGTCAGGGTGCCCCAGGCCTGGCAGGGGCCCCTTCACTTCATGACATTCTTGTTCTGAGCTGCGGGAGCTGAGGCCAGGCTGGTGGGGCCACGCAGCGCCTCTGTTCTCACCCAAAGGGGGCCTGGTCCTGGGCTGGGGCCCTGGCGGCTGAGGGGGCCATGCAGGAAGGTAGCCAAACTAAGACTGGCCACAGAGGCTGCTGGTCCTCCAGAGTACAGGGGGATGGTGGTGGCAGAGGGGACTTGGAGCCTGTGGCCAAGCTCTGGGGAGGAAGGTGAAGGGGGAAGGTTGTCCCTCTCCCTGGGGGAATCTCCAGTGAGGGACTTGATCTCCCCATTCACCCCAGGAAGAGCAAACTCAGGCAGGTAAAGGCCAAGGAGAAGCCAAGAGTGTGTGCCCTGGCTCAGGGGACAGCTGCCACTCAGCTCCAGCTGTCTATGGCCTTGTGAGTGTGAGCCCAGGATTACTGGATTACTGGATTGTCAGAGTTTTTTTTTTCGAAGTCATAAATCTGGATTTTTATGTAGAAAACTCCTGAATTTTCAATGATGGCAAATCATTTGTTCTTGATGTAGGCATGATGGGAGCCAAAGGAGACACTCAAAAGGTTCTAAGTGGCCTATAAGGTGCCTGTTTATGGCTGTCTCTGGGCCCCACCTCGGCTCTGACCATTGGCACATGGATAGCTCCACGACCATCCTGAGCAGAATCCCAAACTTGCCCAATGTCATGCCCTTGGAGAACTGGCCAAATGTTCCATCAGGAGGAAGCCATGGGTGGTGACATATGGTCTAAGATGCCAGGCCCCTGGATGGCCTGTTTACTGACCAGGAATCTTGCTCTCTCTTTTCCTTCCAAAGCCCCCACCTCCTCCTATCTCTGTTCTTCAAAGCTTTGGGGACACCCCCTGCCTGACTTGATCCAAAGGCCTGGTCCAGCCCACACATGGCCAAAGCTGCCCTGGACCCACAACCACTGGTAGTCCTGTCCTTCCTTCCTCTGGCACTTGAATTCCCAGGCCAGCACCCTGGCAGGGCCTGTTGCAGAAGGGAGGGATGGGAGAAAGTGGATAGTGTGTGCTGGTGTGTGCTGAGAGTGGCCTTCCTCAGGCCTCTTCCACCCCACCCCTTCCCACTCTACAGCCGAGCATGACCAGGGTTAACTGGATCCCCCCAGCTGGAATTACAGAATCCAAGGACTGTAAAAGACCTGGGAGGTCATCGGTCAGCAGTAGAAGAGGGATTTTAATGACCCAATTCAGCTGCACTGGAAGCATCTCTCACCCCCCACCCCCAGTCTGGGTGGGGGAAGAGGTGAGGCCATCAAGGACCGCTAGACTGGGAGCCCCTGAAGGGTACAGCCTGGCCACACAGGTCCCCTCCTTGACAGTGCCGACCCTACCCCCAGGAGTGCCAAGTGTTGGGAGGAGCACACAGCCCTTGGCTGAATAATTGACTAACAGGCAGGACTAATGGTAGCAGGAGAGACTGTTGAGTGACAGCATGCTGAACCAGGAGCCAATGATGAGGACTGGAGGCGTAGCATTGTTCAAAGTCACTAAGCTAAGGAGAGGCTCCCACTCTAGCAGACGCTGCTCTTCATTTTGTTCAACTTTTATTTTTAGTTGTAGATGGACACAATCCTTTTATTCCATTTATTGTTATGTGGTCCTGAAGATCGAACTCACTGCATCACACATGCTAGGCAAGTGCTTTACCACTGAGAGATAGCCGCATTCCAACTCTTGAGTTTCTTTAGGCTTCCTAGTCCAGCCTATGCTTCCCAGTCTTCTCAGTTCCATTCACAGCATAATATTAAACAACAAGATTCCCTCTGACACTTCAGTGGAAAGAATGAGGAGAAAAAAATGAGCTGGTCGCAGCAAGAAGGCTTCATGTCAGACATCAAGAAGGACTTCCAGAATGGGGGACTCCCCAGAGAGGCAGCCAGGCAAGTGCACTCTGCAGTCTCCTGGACTGAAGAGCTGGAAGCCCCATGGATAGGGAAGTAACATCAGAGCTAGGCGAGGAGAGGCTGGGGTGACATTCTTCTGTTGGCTCCCAAGATTGTGGGAGTAGCAATCCACCTAATTTCCAATCTGCTAGTCCGGAGAGAATGGAACCCAGGAATGTTCCCAGCCCAAGGTCAAAGTTGCCTATTTGAGGTGGAAGCCCATGGTCACTACTGATTTTTTTTTTCTTCCCTCAAAACCACTCAACGGGTAGAATCCAACCATGACAGACGGAGCCAGGCTCAGCCTCTATCTCTCCTCCAGAGAAGCCCATGAATCAATGCAGACTTGTTGGCTCAGGGTCCCATAGTGGGTAGGGCTGGGCTGGAAGACAGAGAAGAAACTGGTGGGAAGGGGACTTTGCAGGAGCCACATGTCTCCATCCCGAGGCAGGGTGAAGCGAGAAAGACACGGCTGTCTCTTGGGAACTTTAAAGGGTGTTCCTAGGTACCTTGTTCTCCGCTTTAAGAGTCCTGAGGGTTTAATGACACTTTTAAGGGGCATCTTCTATGGGGAAGTTCCCATTGGCTACAGGCCCAGTCTGTGTCATTTCCATTCCAGCCCTTTTCCCACAGCCATGCAGGACGTATACCCCAGTCCAGGAATCAAAGTTCAATGGCAACTGGAAGTTCCTCTTATTATCCATCCTTCATTTTTCCTGCTGTAGTACCCCACTCTCTTTCCTTCTGGCCTATCCCAAATTGAAATGAACTCCTCTCTTGTCCCTGAAATGAAAAAAGCTCAGGTTAGCAAATGAGCCTACTGTTCAGGAGGTAATCCAGGCACCCTGCCACCCGTCCTTCCCCACCTCTTCCATCCCCAGGGTGTCTGTCTTGGGAACTGGCCTAGGCTGTGTGGATTAAAGAGAGGCCTAGGAGGAGGCAGATGGAGTGGGCCAGAGCATCTCAGGAGGAGAGGAAAGAAGTGTGGAGATGTGGAACTGGGGGGCCTTTGGGCCAAGTGGCATAATAAACCTAAACACCCTGCTGATGGAGCCCAGAGTACTGATCTTTAATCACTTGGGGGACTCGCACATCTGCTAATAAATTTCTCTCTGTTCCCAGAAGGTCCCTCCAGAACCACCCCCCCTCTGGGCCGAGCTGGCTGTTTCAGGGCTGGGGCAGCTCTCTGCATCTTCCCAGCATGTTCCTCCTACTCCCCTTTTCCCCAGGCAGCTCGCTGGGTCTTCCCGCTTATTGGGGGCGGTGGTGGTGGGGGGGAAGGCTTGGGGAAAGCTGTGTGCTCCAGGTGCCCTTAGATAAGAGTGTCCAACCCCTGTAGGCTTTGGGTCATTCATCTGTAAAAGGGGACTGTCACACCTGCCTCATGGGGTTGAGGACGAAAGAGAAACATAGAAGAGAATCACCTAACCTAAAGCCTGGCATATACTAGGTGCTCACTTTGTCCAATTTAGTCTCCTTCTCTGCCTGGAATATTACCCAGAGAAAGGGGCCCAGACACTCTTGGGCCTCAAAAAGGAGTGATTAAAAATGGTCACCTAGGGCGAGAGGTGTGGCTCAGAGGTAGAACACTTGCCCCACGTGCTCAGGGGTCCTAGGTTCGATGCCCAGAGGGGGCCGGGAGGGAAAGCCATTGAATGAACTTGATGAGAAATGAAAAACCTCCTGCTTGCACTGTTCATGTGAGCAATTCCCTGCACCACCTGCGGGGACTGCAGGAGTCTGCTGGCGCCAGAAGTGGTGACTATGTAGACTGACATGTCCCGCCTTAGTGTACCTTATGGCCTAAAGAAAAAGTGCAGCTCCCCGGGCACAGTACCAGACTGCAGGGGGAGACATCTGTGTCTCCAGATGGCCACAGCTGTCAAAGCCCTATCCATGGCTCTGCCAGCGCCCTCCCCTTCCCCTGCCCTTTGACCGGCCACCCGTGGTCCATGCAGACTCTCACAATGGATGCGGAGATGCAGGGGCTTGAGGGAGATGCTAAAGAAAGTGGAAGAGTTTTTCTCAGAGAGCTGGCAGGTCAGCAGTAGGGAGACCCAAGGGGATCAACTAAAGGGCATAGTGTGCTTAGGAAAGATACCCAAAGAGGCTAATCAGTGCTTCCTTGAGGGACATGAACTCAGAGCCATAGCTCAAAGTGTCTGTGGAGGACAGGCTATTTGATAATGATGCTGGAGTGGGGTTCCCTGCATAGGATTCAAGTTATGCAGTGACTGCAACTTGTTTTTAAAACTATTGCTTAGAATCTTCCTCTGGTTCTTTTCTGCAGGGTCATACTAAGGTTGTATGATCGTAGAGAATTGCAGGGAAGTTCATCCTCTTATCTGAACTATATCCCATGTACCTTTTATCTACCTGTGATCTCCAGAGAAGCTAGAACAGTACTCACCTTTGCATCCTACCTGGTGACATGGAAGTGATGGTCAATGTACACTGATCCTTTCTCCTCTCCTGCCCTCAGTGTCTCTAACTGTACAATGGGAAAAATTAGACTTAACATATTCCAAGCACTCTCCCGTGTTTAAGTTCTTCTTGCAAGCCAGAGGAGGGCGAGTTTCAAAGACTGACCTTAGCACAGTTACAAGAGAAAGATCTTCGGAGAGGTGAGCTCGAAGATGATGACCCTGTTGCCTGGAAGTACTGTGATGGTTGTCTGCAGTTTTGAGGTTACTGACTAGCTGTGTGACCTTAGGGAAGTGTTTTGCTGTCTCTGAGCTCAGTTCTGTCATCTATAACATGGGAGCAGAGCTGGCAGTAATCCCTTATGAGATGTTGCCTCTATCATTATAAAGCTAAATTCAGCAACTGGTTCTGAAATGCGGTGAGGTCAACTCAGTTCTGCTCGATCCCAACCTCAGGGCCCTGGACTCCTCCTTTCCTGTAACTCTCCCAACAGGTGCCAAAATCCAATGCTTGCATTGCCCGGGGTGTTGGTGGATGAAACCCAGACCTCTCTAGAGCAGTGGAGCTCAGCCTAGCCCTTCTCTGGCCAGAGGCCCCACCACATCACTGCTGGATGACAGCCTAGATGAGCCTCTACCCCAGGGACATGGGCTGCTGGAGGCAAGGTGACCCACAAGGAGAAGGAGGAGCTGGCGGTTCCTGCATGCCTCACACCTCCATCTTTGCCCATGGCTCTCTCCCATCAGTGGACTGATACCTTCCAGTTCTGGAAGCCGGGGACTCCAGGACTATGGTGCTGACAGACCCAGTGTGCTGAGAACCTGCCTCCTGGTCTGCAGATGGTCTTCTTATGGTACCCTCACATGACTGATATCAGAGAGAGGAAGCAAGCTCCTTGGTGTGGGGTCTCTTCTTAGGAGGGTGACAATGTCCTCATGACATTGGAGGTGAAGATTTCCACACACGGATTGGAGAGACAGGCAGAAACACTCCGTCCACAGCTCCTGCCCCCCTCCTGGCTCTGTTCATGGAGATCTCGAGAACACCAGGCCTCAAAGACCGCATCCATCACAACAGCAGGAGTGAAGAAAATGAGGTGAGACAGCTGTGGGCACTGGCCAGGCCAAGCCATTCCCACAGTGAGAACAGCTGACTTCCATGGGGCCTCCCTGTGGGTTAGGTTGTGGCATGCACTAGCTAAAGCAAGGCCACACACAGGGGTCAGGAACTGGAGGGCACCATTGTCTCTGTCTTATAGATGGGGAAACCAGGAGTCACAGGCAGACTGACTGGCCCACAGACGGGCAGCCTGCAAGTGGCAAAATCTAGACTTGAACCTCGGATTGTCTGCCACCAAAGTTAATCCTCCCAGCTTGAGTGCTCCAGAGACTTCCTTGGATTGATTTCCTCCTCTACCCCTGGCAGCCCGACACCACTGCCTCTGTGCCAGAACTGACAGAGGTGTCACAGGGCTTCTAGACTCTCAAAGTTCACATCCCTGCCTTCAGGGTGAAGGAAAGGGCAAAGAAAAAAAATGTGTGTGTGTGTGTGTGTGTGTGTGTGTGTGTGTGTTTGTGTGTGTGTGTGTTTGTTTGTTTTTTTTGGTACAGGGAATCAAACCGAGGAGCACTCAGCCACTGAGCCACATCCCCAGCCCTTTTTAAATCTTATTTGGAGACAGGGTCTCACTAGGTTGCTTATAGCCTCACTGAGTTGCTGAGGCTGGCTTCAAACCTGCAATCCTCCTGCCTCAGCCACCTGAGTTGCTGGGATTACAGGTGTGCACCACTGTGTCCGGCAGCATTTTTGCTCTTTAATTTTCAATTTTTTGTTCTGTGTATGTCTGATCTTAGAATCAGGATTTTAGTTTCAAAAAATGAATTCGGAAATGTTCTTTCCTCTTCTATTTCCTGGAAAGGGTTGTATAGAACCAGTATTAGTGTTTTGTTTTGTTTTTCTTTTTGGTACTCAGGGGTGCTTAAGCACTAAGCAATACACAGCCCCACTTTTTCAAAATATTTTGTTTAGACAAAGAGTCTCTCTAAGGTGCTGAGGCTGGTCTCAGACTTGCAGTCTTCCTGCCTCAGCCTCCTGAGCTGCTGCAGGGATTACCAGCATGCACCACTGTGCCCGGTCACAAAGCAAAAAATATGTGGAGACATGTTTATGGTGGATGGCATATGGGAACCTCAGGATACAAAAGGGGGTGCCCAAAAGAAGAGAAACGAATAGCCTGCAGGTCTATGGGAAGGGAAATATTATTGAAAACCACCATCAGATACCTCCCTGCCCCTGTTCCAAGGGCCACCATCAAAATGAGCAAAAGATGACCAGCGCTGGGGAGCATGAGGAGAAAAGGGAGGGCTCGTGAGCTGTGGCTGGGAGAGTCCAAGGATGCAGTCACCCAGAAAGAGCATGGAGGTTCCATAAACAAAATTACAATGACCAGGTGATCCAGCAAGCCTGCTTTTGGAGATTTCTCCAAACCTATTGAAACCCTAGATGTGGAAGAGACTCTCTCTCTCTCTCTCTCTCTCTCTCCCTGTTTCCCTCATTCTCTCCTTCCTTCTCTCTCTCTCTCTCTCTCTCTCTCTCTCAAATACACACATTCACAATGCAACATTATATTATTCAACTTTAACATAGATGGAAATCCTGTCACATGCTCCAACATTAGTGAACCTTGAGGACATAGTGTCACAGCCACACACAGTACAAAACCTGCAGGATCCCACTCACATGAGGAATGTGAAACAGTCAAATTCATAGAATCAGAGAACAGGATGGCTGCAGGGACTGGAAGAGAGGGAGAATGCAGAGCTGCTCTGCAATGGGTACAGAGTTTCAGTCCTACAGGATGGAAGATTTTAGCCAGGCTCAGTGACACATGCCTGTCATCCCAGCAGCTCTAAAGGCTGAGGCAGGAGGATCACAAGTTCAAAGCCAGCCTCAGCAACAGCCAGGCCATAAGCAATTCAGTGACACCCTGTCTCTAAATAATATACAAAATAGGGCTGTGGGTGTGGCTCAATAGTCAAGTGCCCCTGGGTTCCATCCCCAGTACCAAAATAATAAAGTTAAGCTGGGTGCATTGGCACATGCCTGTTATTACAGCTACTCCAGTGGCAGGAGGAGCACAAATCCAAGGACCCTATGGGCAACTTGGCACAGTCCTGTCTCAACATGAAAAGGTCTGGGGATGTAGCTCAATGGTAGTGCACTCTTGAGTACAAAGACCAATAAAAAGGAAAAAAAGTTATCAATGGCTCTTCCTGGTTAGTAGGACTCTAGGTTTTATTTTCTTGTGTGTGGTTTTCTAATCTCTATAGAAAGTGTGCATTACTTTTATCATTTCCTCTGTCCCTCAAAAAAAAAATGAAGAAACAAAAGAAACAACCAACCAAGAAAACTGGCAGATTTGGAGTGACACAAGCAGAGGTTCTGTCCTGGCTGCAGCTCTCCCTGGCTGTGTGACTGTGCACAGATCACCCTGGGCCCTGAAATACAATGTTCGAACCTCTGTGCTGTGCACTGCACTTTCACATGTCTTGGTCTTGGCTGCAGAACCAACTTTTCTTTTGGATCCTCAAGGGAGATGGAGAACCAAGGTGAAGGGACTGGCACCCTTCTAGAAACAAAGCCTCTTGGGGGACAGGTATGCTCTGAGTGGGCCCCCAGGCCCACCATTACAACCTTCTCCTGCCAAGTAAAGACAAGGCTGAGAGTGGGGCTGGGATCTCTCTGTGGCCTCCATTCATGAACCTGGAAAGTAGGAGTGTTGGATCCTCTGTCCTGGTCAAGAGCACTCCGGGACAGCTGCTGGGTTATCCACCAGGCCTCCTTGGCAGCAGGACAACAGGGCTGGGGTTTAATTGTCAGCTTCTCCCACCTTACCCATTCTTGCCAATCACCACCAACTCTAACCATCTTCCCTTATCCTGTCGACTGACGTCAGTATGGCTAGGACAAGTGGTCAATCAGCGGGTGAAACCTTGCCCCACAGAAGCTAAGCCCTAAGCCTAGAAGAAGCCTCAGCTTGACCAGAGGGGCACCAGGTTAACTGGCAGCAGATCCCAACCCCTTTCCTGCAACCTTGAAAAAGCTTGCAAGAAGAACCAGGCACTCTGACTCAAGCTTGTAATCAGGCACTCAGGAGGCTGAGGCAGGAGGATCACAAGTTTGAGGCCAGCCTCAGCATTTTAGTGCAACCCATAGCAACTTACTGATATCCTGTCTCAAAAAAAAAAGAATTAAGGATGCAGTCTGATGGTAAAGCACCCATGGATTCAATCTCCATTGCCCCATTCCCTGCAAAAAAGAGCCTGCAAGCAGAAGGGTAGGGACCTCTGCAATTGACCCTGCAGAGTCCCCTACCTGTGCCAAGCTCCACCCCCTCGACGTTCCACCTCTGTTTTCCTTTCAGCACCCTCTCCGTCTTTCACTAAAGTGGTGGGATTCAACCCCATGTCCCAGGGGCTTCTCTTGACCAGGGAGTCAGACATTTTGGAGTGTTCAACATGCCACATCCAACTCCTCACACCAACTGGCCTGGCCCTGTGCAGCCCAGGCCTGCTCCCCAGTACCCGTGCTCCTGGCCTGCACTGAGAGGCAGGCAAAAGGAATCATCATCATGGCTTTCTAACTCTGTTGTCTTTTTGTTTTGTTTTGTCTTTTATAAGAAATGGAACACAGGAACACTTTGAAACTGAGCTACATCCCCTGCCCTTTTATTTTCTTATTTTGACACAGGCTGGAAGCTGGACTCAAACTCTTGATCCTCCTGCCTCCACCTGCCGAGTCACTGGGGTTACAGGTGAGCACAGCTGTGCCGAGCTCAGCCTTTGGTTTATGGGAACATTCACACTCATGCTCGCTCCCCATGGCACAAATGACTCGAAGGAGTTCCCATCTCTCCATCTCTCTGTCTGACACACATCAGTACATGACATTCTTCCAGATCCTTCTCTTGCCTTGATCCCTTGCTCAGTCTCCCAACTCCCCCAGTCTCTGATTGTCTCTACACCTCATGCCGTTTTTTCTCTCCTCACATCCACCCCCCACTTCTTGACCCTTCTCTGTCTCTCAGTGGCTGGGGCTTCTTCTCTCCTAAACTCTGGATCTGGCCTCCTCTCCAGGTTGCCCTCCTTTGCTCTCTGTTCTCCCTGTGAGGGCTGAGAATGACCATCACCTCCCCTCTTTTTGGAGTGAACAGGGATATCTGGAACATGCTCCAGTGACACTTTCAGGGATTTCAACCCATGTCTGGGAGCCATGCTGAGCCAGGACAGAATGGATGGTTGGCTGGTGGCACCAGGCCTGGCTCTTCTTGGGAAGTCTCCTTCCCGCTGTGCCAGATCCTTCCTGAATCTGGCCCTGAAAAAAATTTTCCCAATTAATCTTTGAGGGAGGAAAAAATTGGCTGTATATTCCCTGAGCTTCAGGAAGACAAAGGACTTAAGGCACAGGACATACCACTAGGTAAATGGCAGATCCAAAGATAGGGTTAAATCTATAGAGCAAACACCCACTGCTTTGGACTGTCTGCACTCCAGCTGCATTGGGAACCCGGGGCTCTGGACCAAGGAGCCCGGGGGTGCTGCATAAAGCAAGAACTCAGTCCCCAGAGAATTACTCCAGTCCCACTTCAAGGAAGAACCTGGGAAAATGCAAGGACAGACTCTAATAGACCCTAATGTCTGGAAGAGTTGTCATTTGCAAAGTTGTCTCTCCTACATCATGGCATTCACAATTTTCCTGACAAGCAATGTGAATAATGATCCACCTCCTGCCCCCTGTGTGCTGGGGAGTGAATGGCAGGAGGATTTAGAGTTGGCCATCTGAGCCCTCTTTCACAGTCTTCCCACCATGTCTCTCAGGCATCAGGGGCCCTAGCAGCTCAGTCCCTCTGTGACCAGGAAAGTGGGTAAAGAGCATGGGACTAACATGAGGGCCCGCTCAGAGCCACCTACCAGGGCAGCACCTCTCTTCCAAACAGGTAGAGCACCGTGGGCAGGTGAGGTACATGCTCCCAGTTCTGAAAGTGGCCATCTTTCCTTCCAGGACCCAGACACAGGGACTGGCTGGCCTAGTGTGGGCACAGGGGCTTTTGTGGGGGAAGGGCAGAGGGGCTCCCCTCTGAGAGCAATGCCCGGGAGGAGAGTACCTGGCATGATGCAGAGATGCCTGGCCTTGCTTCCTGCCATCAACCTTTACTCTGAACCCAGGGATGTTTCACCACTGAGCCACGCCACCAGCCCTTTTATTTATTTATTTATTGAGACAAGGTCTCACTAAATTGCGTAGGACTGGTGAAGGCGATCCCCCACTCACTGTCTTGATAGGATCTCAGTGAGAAAAAAGTGCTGGCAAAGCCACTCTCCCACAGTCTTGACAGGGTCACAGTGAGGATGAATGCTGTCAAAGCTGCACTGGTTGGTGGAAAACTGAAACCATGAGACTCTTTTTTATGTAATTGGGACTTTTCATTTTCATGCTTATGTTTCTGACAGGAGGCATGAGTATGTTAAATGCCAAACAAAATAAACCTCAGATGGCTAGAATATAAAAGGTAGTTCATTCCTTGAAGGCTGTTCTACTAACCCTCAGCATGTCGAGGACAAAACAGAAGGCTGCTCCTCTGTCTCAGTACATTGATGACACAACTGATAATGGACAGCAATCATTCTCCAAAAGGTCAGGAGAATTTTAGGCATCACATCAATTATATCAACTAGAACCCAAGCCCATATTTCTGCCCTCTTAGAAAACTTAATCATTATGCTTATTTTACAAAGTTCACCACATGTAGTCTCATTTTTGATTGAGGAAAGTTATATTATACATTTAGGAAAGTTAAAACATACAAAGATATATTCTTCTCTTTTTATAAACCTTTTTTTACTTTAAATAGGGATATATGATGAGCATAGTTAATATTGGTGGAAAGTGGATTGATGTTTAGAACTTACTTTCTATTGAGAAATATTATAAAGATGTGAGTACTAGTGCACCTTGACTGAGAAAAAAAGGAACTCTTTGAGAAAGCAGCTCATCCACTTTTATGAGAATAAATTTAGGAATTAATTAAAATAGCTTTATAAGACACAGTTTTAGAATAATGTAAGAAATATTATTTTATTTAGATTCTTAAGTTTAGAGATTCTTAATTTTTTAGTTGTATGGGTTTCTGATATGTTTTAAGAATGATTTATAAACTTTAGGATGTTTTAAGTATAACATTTAAGGGAAATTTTTTAGATGGAAATTTTAGATTAGAAATAAAGTAAAAGTGTACTTTAAACTTAAAGGTTAATGATTGGTTAGGAGACTTAGAGTCTGGTTACGTAGTTTGGCATTAGTTAATTAGAAAATAGCATATCTTGGGGAAATAATAAATCTTGGGAAAATCTGAAAAATGTAAATTAGTGACGTATTTTATTAATGATTCTGTATTTTTAATAATTAAATAACTAAAGGTCATATCCTGGAAAAATGTAAATTAATGTTATATTTGTTTTTGTACTCCCAATCATGGTTAAGGAAATGTCATGTTTTGGCAAAGTTTTACATTATATAATCAATGACGTATTCTGAATCTATAATGATGAGAAAAATTGTAATAAAAGGTGACCCAGAGAAAGCTGCATTATAGCTCTCTCTCTGGAGATTGCTTCAATAGAACGACTCCTGTCTCAGCCTTTCGCTGATGCCACTCATCCTTCAGGACTCCCTGAACCCCGCTAGGGCAGGACCCTGGTAAGGATCTTACTAACTTTCTGAGGCTAGCCTCCAGTTTGTGATCCTTTGGCTTCAGCCTCCTGAGTCACTGGGGTTACAAGTATGCACCCCATACCCAAATGAACTGGCTTATTAAGGACGTCACCTGCTTCCTATTTCTCTGTCCCCTTTTATCTCAGTCCCATGAAGGCAAGAATTCTTGCATTTTGCTCACTCCTTGGTCTTTAGTTTCTTTAAAAATGCCTGATGCATAGAAGATACTTGATTAATAATTATTGTGTTCAATAAATGACAACATTATATGAGAAGCTCTATAAGGAGGAAGAAGACAGCTTTATAGCCTAAGATCTCCTCACCTGCTTTTCCTAAGCAGAAAGAGAGAATTCCCACTCGATGCCCAATGAAGAGCACCTGGCACAGCCCTGGAAAGCCCTGACTTATCCCAAGGGCCCTGTCAGGCCCAACGGGTGAGAAACATGGGTGCCTCCCATGTACACCATGGAGCACCGCCAACAGCACATCCTGGTCCTAAGTCACACACGTGGAGGTGATTTGGAAGGCACAGTGCCTGGAGCCCATTTCACAGCTGAGGAGACTGAGGCCCAAAGAAAAGATGAAAAGAGCAAGGTCACCCAGCAGGTCAGTGGGGAAGCTCAGCTTCGAGGTCAGGGCTCCTGCTCTCCTGCTGGGCTCAAGCTGGGAATCAGGGAAGGGAAGCCACAAAAGACACCTTCAGGACCCCCAACCTCTGATGCCCACATCAAGCCCACCACGTTGGCACACCTGTTGTTCTGTAACCCTGGGCTTACTATCCTTTTCTTCCCCACATCACTGCTGTACCTACCTGAAGAGGAAGCACAGGCCCAAGCAGCTGTGCCCAGGGGCCTGTCACTTCTGCCTGGGTTGTTACCTCAGCCCACTCATCCTCAGATGGAAACTCTCTCTCCAGTCCCTCTTGTTCCCTTTATATCTCTCTCCTCAGTTTGATAGGGGGCTGTGGCAAGAAAGAATTGGGGGGGGGATGCTTCAGCCCAGAGACTGTGCTTTATCAGTTCTTTCTTTCCTGGGAAATGAGGGGCTGCAGCCCAGTGATACAGGAGAGGGAAGCTGGCCTCTGGCTGCTGGGAAGGCCAAACATCTGGGGGCAGGGGGCGGCAGGGAGGCTGAGATGCATCACCTGTGTGTGCCAGAGAGGCACTGGGCATGTGGGCATGCTGCCTGCCGTACTGGAATTATGGAGCAGGACTGGGGGCTCCAGCTGGGGATCTGAGGACAGGCAGAGACCCAGAGTGGGGGCAGGCTGTGGCAGTGCCTGGGAGAGAAAGCCCAGTCTCTCTGAAAAAGAAGAAAGAGCTATTTTCTAACTCAGGGCAAAACAATCTTGTTCAATGGAGCCTGCCCTTCTCCACAGCAACCCCTTCTAGCCACACCACAGAGCCACACACTAGTCACCCCTCCCAGCCATCCAGAAGCCACCTCCAGCTGGGCCTCCCTCTCTCTATCCCTCTCCACAGCTGCAGGGGCACTCCATGATGCAGCCCAGGTCCTTGTCCATGAGCACTTGCATGTGTGTTTACATAAACACACACACACACACACACACACACACACACACACACACACATTTTCTTTTTCTCAATATCTCCCCTCCACTACACACCTCCAAGGCTATTCCAAGCAACTCATGTAGCTCTGCCACTTACTTATTGTGTGGAGCCTCTCTTTTCCTTGTCTGGAAGATGGAGCCAACAATTGCAAACAAGAATATTTGGAGTTTGGGGTTTTTTGGGGGGACAGCAGTAATAGGGATTGAACTCATGGGCACTCGACTGCTGAGCCAAATTTTCAGCCCTATTTTGTATTTTATTTAGAGAAAGGGTTTAACTGAGAGGTTTAGTATCCTGCTAAGTTGCTGAGGCTGGCTTTGAACTCATGATCCTCCTACTTCAGCCTCCCAAGCTACTGGCATGCAACACCAGCTGGCCACTGTTTGGAGTTTTTGAAATCATTAATAGGTAACCCTTGGCTCTCAGCTCATGTTCATGGCCAAAGGCAGGTGGAACAGAAAAAACTTGGGGTTCGGAGTTCAAACAGGGGTTCTGTAGCTGACTAGCTGAGCAATCTAAAAGAGGTAACTTACGAGCTCCCTGAGCCTGTTTCCTCATCCGAAAATCAAGAGTGATAGGACCCACTGTACAAAGCGACTCGGAGACCCTGCCGGGAGAAGCCAGCCTTGTGCAAGCTGTGAAGTGTGCTGCCAGGAGGTGAGAGCCATCCTGAGCCAGCCTTCCCAGCCTGAGGGCCTCCACAGGAATGCACCTCCCCAGTTCTCCAGGTGCCAGGAGAGCTAGGAGGCAGCTAGGGACAAAGAGCCAGGTGGTCTGAGTGGGGCCTAAAGGTAGCTGCTTGCCTCACTGCTGGGGACAGTGCAGAGAGCCCCTCCTTCCCACACCTCCTGCCCCCCTCCCACCATGCCATTCTGCAGCCATCAGGGTCCCTTGGTCTCCAGGAGGCCACCTCCTCTCTGACATCATCTGTAGTCAATTCCCCCCGAGGGCCATCCCCAATTTTCATTTCCTCTCACTAATCCTCACACACAGTCCCTCTGCACACCTGGAACTGCCTCTGTCCCGAGCTGGCTCCGTTCACCAGATCTGTGTTGAAGCTCTCAAACTCAGGTGCTCAGCTGGGACAGGCTTGCAGAGTTCATCATTTCCAGTCTCCTTCCTCTTCTGGGGCCTCGTGGTGGGGATGGGAGTGGAAAATGGAGCCAGGGCCCCACCCACCCACTCAGCACCTTTATGCTCATTAGAAAAGGGCACCCTCTGTAGGCAGAGGCCATCTCAACTAGCGTACACAGGGTTGGTAAGCAGAAGGCAGGTTGGACTTCGGCCCCCACTCGCCCTTAGCCAGGAACCTTTGCAGTTTTGAACCAAGACTGCTCTCCACAGTGGCCCTGGCTGAGCCTAGGCAGGCATGCTCAGAAAACCAGGACTGGATTCCACTTGGAGTCCCTGTGACAAAAAAAAATGCAAGAAGGTTATAGTAAGTTCTGGAACAGCTCAGGAGGTGAAAAGTCACCAAAGGAAGGTGATCTTCAGGCTGCATTTGAAGTAAATGTGAAGATGGAAAGGGCCTTCCATCTCTGGAATTCCTGGAGTTAGAGAGTGGGGTCCAGGGTTGAAAACAGATCGGAGCAATGGGCAGAGATAAGGTTCACAACGAAGACCAAAGGAGACCTGGGACAAGGCACGGTGACACACACCTATGGTACTAGCAGCTCCAGAGGCTGAGGCAGGAGGATTGTGAGTTCAAAACCAACCTCAGCGTTTAGCAAGACCCTAAGCAACTCAGTGAAACTCTGTCTCTCAATCAAATGCAAAAAGGGCCCTGGGGTGTGGCTCAGGGTTTATGTGCCCCTGGGTTCAATCTCTAGTACAAACAAAAACAAAAAAGAAAACCAAGGAAGACATGGGAGTCTGTGCAGTGTGGAACTTGAGGTCACATCAGGTGGCTAGGGCCCAAGATGGATAAAGGGATAGGGAAGTCAGGTGCTAAACGGCTGATGGTCCTGTCTTAGGTCCCATCACTGCCAAAGGTGGTAGAAAACCGGGGTCTGAGTTCAAGTGCAGCCTCACCCATGTGCCTGGTCTGGCATGTGCCTCCTTCTGGCCCCAGGATCTCAAAGTTGTAAAGAATCACTAGAACAGCAAAACACATTACCACTTTCCCAAGGCTTGAAGGGAACCTGTTTCTATCCTCTGTCATCTACACCCGACTGATCGACTGATCCTTCAAGCCTAGTTCAAATATCACCTCCTCTATGAGGCCTTCCCTGATGCCAAGCCCTGACATCTTATCAGCTCCCATGACTTCTTGGACTCCAAGTGTCACCACACAGACATGGTTTCTCTCAGTTTTTTTGACACCCCCACCAAACTAAGAGCCTCTGAGCCTGGTTCTAGAGAAGCAGGCCACGGATTGGGTGGATGAGAGAAGCTAAGTGGACACATACTCACACCTGGTCTCCGAAGGACAGTAAACTGGACAACTGGGTCAAGGAGTAAAGGTTCACAGATATCCTCACAGCCAGGCCCCAGGCCATGATTGGCATCAGGGCGAGGGCTTGTCAGTGGAGACAGGGAGGCAGGCTGGGAGGACTGGCCTGTGGAGGGGGATTCCTGCCCATCTTAGGCCCCTCCTTCTGCCTGTTCCCTGTCCCCCTAAGTCTGGTGTTAAGCTCTGGATAAACTCCAGGAAGCCAAGGCAGAGGATATCCAAGGGACATCTGACCCATTCCTCTGATGGGCATCGAGCCCATGTTCTGTCTTGCTCAACATGCCAGAACAGTCCCAGCTGCCCCTTCCCTGGTCACCCTGGAGGGCTCTGCCTGACCCTCTAGGGATCCCAGACCCTGTTCTGTATATCCACCAGCCATTCCTCCCACCCACTCGGACTGGACACAGCATGGCCAAGCTGGGAGAAGGGAAGCCAGGGAGCCTGACTTCTGGGATTCTGGCCTCACCTTTGCCCTTAACCTGTGGGTTCCTGGAGTGGAGTGTGTCATCTTGGCTGACCTCAGATAGTCCTCAGGGAGGACTGGAAGGCTCCCCGAATGTGAGAGGCTCCAGAGAAGGCCAGAAGAGTGCTGACTTGGGTGCCAAAGCCTGGCCCTCACCAAAGCCTAGTCTTCACCACCCTTGACAAGCAATGTCCGGCATCTGCCCATCTGCCCACTGGCCTAAGCATCACCCGCCCGGCCCCAGACTGAGGAAGCATCATCCTTCTGGGCTATTGGAGACCCATCATCTCAGCCCAGCTATGGCTTCCTGAGCAGGCCCCGAGTTAGCCTGGTGCTTTGTTCTCAAGTGCATTGGTCAGATCGCTTGGCCTGTACCTCGGGGAGGAGGGAGAGGAGGGAGGGGGAGGGGGAGGGGGGAGGGGGAGAAGGAGGGAGAGGAGGGAGCGGGAGGGGGGAGCGGGGAAGGAGGGAGAGGAGGGAGGGGGAGGGGGAGGGAGGGGAGGGGGAGAGGCAGGAGGGGCGGGGCAGGGGCGGAGAGGGACGGGGATTGGAGGGAGGGGGAGGGGGCGGGGCAGGGGCGGGAGAGAGGGGCAGGGAGGAGGAACTCAACGCTAATTAAATCTCATTTAAAAAAAGAAGACGATAATGAGGAATAAGGAGAAGAAAGAATACCAAAGTGGAGGGGGCGGGAGAGGCTTGCTGAGGAAGCAGAAAAGCCGCCAGAGAGAGAGAGAGAGAGAGACACACACACACACACACACACACACACACACACACACACGCAGGCACATGCACGCCCAGGAAAAGACACGCGCACACACTGCTCTCCCTCCTGGCAGGCTGCGCCCCTCTTCCCGCACTCGGCCCTGCCCTGCACCAGCCTGGCACTGTCCCACTTAGGCCCCAAAGCCTGGGCCTGCCTTCTGGGGCCCAGGGCTGTGGCACTCAGGACCGAGCAGACTCAGACTCCAGTCCTGGCTCAGCACCTCCCAAGCTCTGGGCTTTGGGCTCATCTCCTCCTGGGACCTCATATATAGAAACCTCATATATAGAAACTCATAGATATATATCTGTCCAGCCATTGTCTTAGAACTTCCTTTTGCCGTTCTCTGTTCTTAGAACTCCTGTTTCCTGCATCCCATGTTTTCTTTCTTGGATTATCCCTTAATTTAAAAAAAATATATATTTTTTTTAGTTATACATGGACACAATATCTTCATTTTGTTTATTTTTTTCTGTGGTGCTGAGGATTGAAGCCACTGACTCCCGTGTGCAAGGCAAGTACTGTGCCCCATCCTTTCATTTTAGTAATATTGTTAGTCTTTTGAGAAAAGATATTGAGGACATAAGATTTGGAAATCTATGTGAAAATGATTAGTTGATGAAATTTCAGGTTGAATATAATCTGAATACATTGTTTTATTTTTTTTTGGCAGTTTCAATATTATTCTGATTCTTGACTTTATATTTGTCTTATTCTTCCTCTTTTAGAAGCTTTTTATCTCTTATGTAATGTTGCACGATAATATATATTTAAAAATTTTCACTTATTGTGTTATATATATTATATTTGTTTCAGTTCTTTTCTTAAAATTTATTTTCTTTTTAGTTATATATGACAGTAAAATGTATTTTGACATATTATACATATATGAAATATAATTTTCCATTCTTAAGGTTGTATAGAGTATGTCCAATTAATTTTATTCTCTTCCCCTCCCTTCCTTTCATTCACCTTTGCCTAATCCAATGAACTTCTGTTGTTTCCCCTGCCCCCTATTGTGTTAGCACCCATAGAGAAGAGAACATTCAGCCTTTGGTTTTTAGGGATTGGCTCATTTCACTTAGCATGATAGTCTTCAGTTCCATTCACATACCGACAAATGCCATGATTTTATACTTTTTTATGGTTGAGTAATTGTATATTTATACCACAATTTCTTTATCCATTCATCTGTTAAAGGCATGTAGGTCAGTTCCATAGCATAGCTATTGTGAATTGGGCTGCTATAACCATTGATGTGGCGACATCACTATAGCTTGCTGATTTTAAGTTCTTTGGGTATATGCCGAGGAGGCGTGGGATTACTGGGTCAAATGGTGGTTCTATTCCAAGTTTTCTGAGAAATCTCCATGCACTAATTTGCATTCCCACCAGCAATATATTAGTATACTTTCTCCCCACATCCATGCCAACATTTGTTATTTCTTGTATTCTTGATAATTGCCATCCTGGCTGTTCTTCAGTTTTATGAATTCTTTTAAACATTATTTATTTGATATTCCCCTCTTTGATTTTTCCCTGGTCTCCCCTTCTGGAATGATTATAATTGGATATTAGGCTTATTTATTTATTTTAATATTTGCCATCTGTTTTCCATTTTCTTTGCCTTTTGTTCTATTTTTCAGGAGAATCCTTCATTTTATCTTGATTTGTTTTCCCCTTCTGTTTTGATTGTCATCATTTCAATTTCAGTGTTTTGGTCTTTAAACATTTCTTAACATCTTTTTGCTTTGTGTATGTGATATCATCTCTAATTTTGGCAATGAAGATAACAATAGACTTTTTTTAATAGCTATACAAAAATTAAGAGCAATTATACCGGTACATCACTTAGAAAAGTCCCTGGTACACAGAAAGCACTCAGTCATGTTAGCTATTTTTTCTTTAAGGGTATCAGAGCTCTTTTGAAGTTTTGTTTTGTGTCTGTATTTTCTGTTGTGGGTGTTTTGGCATCTTTGTTTTTGTCTCTCTTGTTGGATGGAACCTTTTCTTAAGTGTCTAAGGGGTTCAATAAGTGAACAGTTTTTTAAAAGCATGACACTAAGAATGTTACCCAAAGCTCTCTAGTTGTAGTTTTGGTGGATTACCATGGACTCTTCCCTGAAGGATGTTCCAGCCTTCACTCTTGGACAGTGTGATTTAGGTGAATTTCATTTTTTTGCGGGGAGAGCCCTCGACATCCGTCATATTTAAGTGCCCCCTTCTTTGGATTTATTCACTTTTCCAGAAAAATTATTTTTCAATTACTTTCCTTGGGGAAGGAATTTAGATAATAGGTATTACTGGAATCTATGTGGATAGTAGGTGATAGGTCTCACCCTCAAAAACCTTTTATTTATTTATTTCTTGATGAGGTGCCTCATTCTTGTCCTATACCATACCTGACTCTGTTAAGTTGGAGCTTGTGCCTTTCAGTTTCTTCAGAGACCAAAGTCTGATGTCTTGTAGAGGGAGAATTCATAGTCCTTTAATGGCAAGGAGTAGAGAGGTAGGTTCCTTGGAGATCAGACTACTTTAACCTCTTTTCATATAAAAGTTTTAAGTCTTGTAAATACACAATTCATCTATGCATTTCATATTTCTAACTTCTAAGCTTTTAAGGCACTTTGGAGAAAATATACTAGCTTCTTTTAGGAACTCCTTGGATATCTGAGCTGCTGAGTTAGTGACCTTTTTAAAAATATTTCTGGGGCTGGGGATGTGGCTCAGTTGGTAGTGTGCTCACCTAGAGTATGTGAGGCACTGGGTTCGGTTCTCAGCACCACATAAATGTAAAATAAAGATACTGTTTCCACCTAAAAACTAAAGAAAAAAATATTTAATTTTTTTTTCTTTTGTATTTCTGGGAATTGAAACCCAGGGGAGTTCTCCCACTGAGCTACATGCCCAACCTTTTTTACATTTTATTTTGATAAGTGTCTCACAACGCTTGAACTTGCAACTCTATTTTAGCCTTTCTAGTAAACTGAGCCTCCAAGCGCAGTTTAATAACTTTTTCTGAATCTGTTTTCTACCTTCCAAAAATAGGTAGTCATCACTTGACATTTGTCTTTTTTAATATTCTCTCTTGATGTTGTGGGTTTGTTTTTTTTAAAAAAAATAATATTTGTTTTTGGTAAGTTTTTGGGAAGGGGCTGTTTTAGCATGCTTTAAAATCTAGCATGTATTTGCTTTCATCACTGTTAATTTTCCTTTTACTTTTTACTTCCTAGGATTCTTTGGATTTTCTATTTTTGTAACAGTTTTGTCATAAATCTATCAAGTTCTGTGAGTTATCCCAAAGGACTTTTAAAAAATACATAAAATAAATAAATAAAGATATTGTGTCTATCTACAACTAAAAAAAAAAACAAAAAAAAAAACAAAAAAATAAAAAAACAAAACAAAAAGATTCCATCTTACCCCAGTCAAAATAGCTAGCATCAAGAATATAAAAAATAGCTGGACACTGTAGCATATGCCTGTAATCTCAGTGACTTGAGAGGTTGTGGAAGAATCTACACATTCACTTCAATGGTGCTCTCTTTTTTAAATTTTACCAATCAAGAGCGTTAGTGATCCCTTCCTTTATTTCTAAAGGAAGCTAATTTAAACTTAAATAGCTTCTATGAAGCTATTTAAGTTTAAATTAAGCAAAAGTATATAAAATAACAATTTTAGATCCTAGGATGGAGATGTAGCTCCATGGTAGAGCATTTACATGCCTATCATGTGTGAGTCTTTGGGTTCAGTCATGATACCATCAAAAGTAATAATAAAAATAATACTTAAGTTTCTGAGTATCACTAGTCACAATTTAAATACTCAGTCGCCGTCTGTGGCTAGTGGCTGTCATATTGTAAAGCATAAATAGAGCACATTCCCATTATTATAGAAAGTTGAATTAAAATTCTAGAATTTTAATATTTTCTTTAAATATATCTTTTGTCCTTGATGAAATTAATATCAGTGAATTCATTTGTTATTCATCACTACTATAAAGTATCTTAAGTGTCTAATGATAATAAATGGCATTATATGAAATGGATATTGTAGAGAAATGTGGACAGGCCACATGTGTGATGAAGAGTTGTCGTCGCCTCCAGTTTGGTCATTTGCTTTGTCAGGTTGAAAGCTTTTATTTTATTATTTTGTCTTAAGCATTTCAGATTCTGAGTGAATTGAGTCTTATTAACTAAGCTTATAAGAGATTAAATGCTAGTTTTAATATTTATGGTTTTTTTGCCCTTTTAGTGACTAGAATATTTATAATCTATATCCAAGTACTACTGTAGAGGACCTGGGAAGTCAAATTAATAAAAAAAAATGATATTAGAGTGAAGAGAGAGCCTGTAAAATGGAAGAAAAATTTGCCAGCTCCTTCAACAGAGGATTAATATCCATATAAAAAACTTAAAATATATAAAGAACTCAAAAAACTTAGCACCTAAAAAACAAATAGCCCAATCAATGGATCGGCAAATGAACAGACACTTCTCAAAAAGGTATAAATGTCCAATAATTACATGGAAAATGTGCATCTATATCTGTCAGGGAAATGGAAATCAAAACTACATTAAGTTTTCATCTTGCAGGAGCTGGGGTTGTGGCTCAGTGGTTGAGCCCTCACCTAGCATGCATTAAGCATTGGGTTTGATTCTCAGCACCACATAAGAATAAAATAAAGGTATTGTGTTCACCTACAACTAAAAACATATATATATATATATATATATATATATATATATATATATATATATATATTTTTTTTTAAACAACAATAACAACAAGATTCCATCTCCAGACTGGGGTTGGGGTTGTGGTCCAGTGGTAGATCACTTGCCTAGTATATATGAGGCACTTCAATGTTCAGCACCACACAAAAATAAATAAAAAAAGATATTGTGTCTATCTACAACTAAAAAACAAGATTCCATCTTACCCCAGTCAGAATGGCTAGCATCAAGAATATAAAAAAAATTAGCTGGACACTGTAGCATATGCCTGTAATCTCAGTGACTTGAGAGGCTGAGGCAGAAGGATCACAGATTTGAGGCCAGCCTCAGCAACTTACTGAGTCCTTGTCTCAAAATAAATAAAAAAGTTAGGGGATGTAGCTCAATGGTAAAGTGCCCCTGTGTTCAATCCCCAGTACAAACACACACACACACACACAAAAACAAAAAAATAAATCCTGGTACTGACCTGCAAGAAGAGGAACCCTTATACACTGTTGATGGGAGTGTAAACTAGTACAGCCACTGTGGTAATCAGTGGGGAGTTACCTCAAAACCTAAAAATAGAAATATCATATGATCTAACTGTATTACTCCTGGGTGTATACCAGAAGGATATCTGCATACAAAAGTCAAATAAAAAATGTATCTCTTGTTTGTGTGCAAGAATGTTATTGCTAATTCACTATTATAAGTGGCGTGCTTTCTGAGTGTTTTTCCATTAGCGCTGATGCATTTGGGCAGTGGCAATCACAGGATCTTGCCTGACCATACTGGTAATCAGTAGCAGGCGTCTGCAAAGGAGATAGCCAGGATTTTCTGACGTTTTCTATGGTGAAAGAAAAGGGCAAATTTCTACTCCTAAGGAGGAGTGAGCCTATTTTCCCAACCAGCATTGTGCTTCTGCATCACACAGCACATGCTGTGACACAGATAGTGATGGAGGAGATTTGGAGGCTTAATAAGGGTCAAAGTTGAAAGGTCTGTAAGTTTTCCTACCAGGAAACCCTGTTTATTCCTGCTCTGTATTTCAAGTGCTATCTAAAGACCAAATGCAGCAGCAGGAAAAACCAGTAGCCAGTTAATGAGTTCTTTGTTCCAAACAAATAAGCCAAGCTTTTGTTTGTTTGGCTCAACAGATTGTGCTTTATTTACAGGCCATTAGCAGTTATTAATAAGTGAAGTTGGGTGTGACAAATATTTTTGAATTTCAGACAACTCATTTGATACTTGATATAATGAAAGAATATTTATTTTTGGAGAAATTTAGAACTTGACTGAGATCCTATTACCTGTGGACAGCCCAGCCTTTCTGATATACTTCAGTGGAGCAGGAGGGGGACGGATGGTGGGGCTCTGCAGACAGACTCCCTTAATTCAGCTCATGGCTCTGCTTTTACTAGAGTGGGACCTTGGGCAAGCTCAGTTCTCTGTGCCTCAGCAATCTATTTTTTTTTTTTTTGTCAAATAGAGGCAATCATATTACCAACCACAAAAAGAACTTTCCAGCATTATGTGAGATAATGCACTCTGAGATTAGCAAAGAGTGAGCTCTCAAATATGTATTAACTAATAATAGAATAAACTGAAACAAAATTTAAACTCTGTCCTTGGCTATATCTTGATGCATCTCTTGTTACATTTTGTAATTATTGCATGAAATAGAGACTATGTTGGATAACTAATGAAATTTAACCAATGAATATATGAATTTTGCAATAAATACATCTATGCTTTGATTAGAAATTCAGTGGTTACCAGTACTAAATACATTAAAGATACATTTAATAAAATCAAAGACCTTTATATATGAAATCATTATTCTAGAATAAACTTTTGTCTAAATTCATATAGAGACCGTACTAAATACTGTACTGTTTCATTGACTGTACTCATTTCTACTCTTATTATTTTTACATTTATTAATAGACTTTAGTAACTAAAAATTATCTTAATCATTCCTTCCTGTGATAATCAACCAGTATGTCAACCTACCTAACCTGGTAAACTACAATATTAATTTTATGCATTTAGACTAAACATTTCAACTCAGATTTTCTATTTCTATTCAATAGAGTTTTTTATATAGTATGCTCTTAAGAAGAATATATTTTCCCTCATGAATGAAAAATAAGTATTAAAGTTATTAAAACACAATAGTGCAATGATAATGGCATATAACAGATTACATGAGAGAATACAATACAATATTTATAATTTATTTTGAATGATCAAATTGCCTTTATTATGGTTGTTTGACCTTGGGGCTTTAGTGCACATGTATTATAGTTTGGTGAATTTTCCATTAGAAGGAATGGGTTGGGAAAATGAATGTGTTTATGGTGCCAAGAATGGATGGGTACTTAGCCAATAAAATGTTGGCTGTGCCAAACTAAAGTGACTGGCTTGATTTTGTTAGACTCTAATATTTTCCTCCTTGAGCAATTGCCAAAATGAGGATGAAAGCTGTGCTTCAGGAAGGTCTTAGACAAGAAAGGTTGAAATGGAGGGACACTAGGTTCTTGAGATGTATCTTATGACTGTGAAGTGGGAATGGTTAATGTTTGTACAGAGAAACATAACCAACTGACTAGGCTTCAAAGTTACACTTTTATAAACTTATCATGATTTTATCTTCCAAACATCATGGCCTATGTAGTCACTCCTAATTATAGAGGCTGGTTATCATTGTTTATTTAAGTTATTTGCTTTATTCATTTCTTCATATGATTGTTTTGCCTAGTGTTTCTTCTTCTTTGCTGAAATCTTCCAGGAAAACTTTTCTCTAATAAAAGCTCCTGTAAGTCCAACTGCTATGCCCACAGCTGTATTGGGTATATTATCTATTAATTATAGCCAGGGATCTCTCTCTGCTGTAGCAGTTCTGGTTTTGTGCGGAGGGAGAGATGGGATGCAAGAGAGTTAGGCAAGAAAGATAAGGTGGTGTCAGTGGTAATATGGTGGTGAGACCCTTCTAATTGTGAAAATTTAGTATTGGTGACTTCCTGGTTGCAACGATATTCTTTGTTTGAGTCTTCCAGTTGCCATGACCAGAGAGGCCCAAGAATCAACAGGCATGAGTAAAGGAAAAAAAATGGTTGAGCGAAGGGAACATTGCAGATCAGCAAGCTTTTCTGTGTCCAATTTGCTCTTCTACTTGGCTGGAGGAACTTGAGAATACCTGTGGGAGTATACTTCTAAAACTGCTTTGATATTTTTAATTTCAATGGACAATTGCAATTATTAATTGGCTGTCCCCTTTGTAGATGCCTGCTATTGGTTACTAGTGTGGTGAGGCAAGTCTCCCTCTCTGTGGTCAGTGATCAAGACCTCACTTCTGTGTTTTTTGCTTCCATGAAGAATTCTACATAAGCTATGAATGTTCTTACAGATCACCTCTGCAAAAGTGAAATAAACATTTTCTAGCTCAATTATTCTGTGAATTTTTTTGATAAAATTGACTCCTATTTTTATCTTAAGTGTTTTGCATATCCAGCACATAGATCTGGTCTTTCCCCAATTCTGAAAGGCCTATTTCTACTGTGTCCTGTGTTGCTACATCTTGTCTCCTTTACCTCAATTAATTGCTGATGTCATCTCTTACCTATTTCCAAAAGAGTGTCTGAGTTGCTTCGTTTACTTTATTACATACTAGTCTTTATGAAGTCACTTTAGACAGACCTACCATTGTCACACTATATATGCTGTATATACTAAGGTCTATCATCTGTGTTACCTCATGTGAGTCTTCTCTCAAGGCTTCAAGATAGATATTCCTTTTACTCACCATAAGAGGTTCTGAAGCTCAGAGTTTGGACCTAATATGTTTAAATTTAAATATCTAGTGAACGGTAGATGCATATTCAAAACCCCTTCATGTCAACTTCAAAGACTACATTCCTTCAGTAGGTTTTGGTAACTGAGAATTTTGCCTTTGGAGGGCTGGATCACAACACTGCTTTCATGCTATTTGACTATTTGTTCTACTTTCTATTCTCCCTTTCAATTCTAACATTTTTCAGCCTCTACAAAAATCAATATTCCTTTTTCTGTATTTCAAATATATAATATTGAGTCAAACTATTTTTAGCACTGTGAAAGGCACTGTATGGGATACAAAAATAAATGAGTCTGTGGATAACCTTGGGAACTTCAATTTTAATCACTACAACATGAGCTGGAAAAACCTGCATACAGTTATCTACAGTAGGAGACAGAGTAAAAGTATCATTATTGAGTCCATGATAGAAATTTACAAGAAGAAGAAAGCAACCCCAGAAACCTCTCCTCTGTGGATCTTGGTTGATTTTTTTGTTTGCCATAGTGTTTACAGGGAAGGGGAGCAGAGGAAAGGTGATGACCACATTTTATTGGTTCACTGTCACTGCTATTTTTTATAATTACCCTTAGTTTTGGTGAGAAACAAGAATGCAAAAGAGGATCTAGGCAGGGATGGGGCATGCAGATAATTATTTTATTTTGCTGATACTTTCTTCTTGTAGTGATAGTGGAGAGAGAGAGAGAGAGAGAGAGAGAGAGAGAGAGAGAGAGAGAGAGAGAGAGAGAGAGAGAGGGAGATCTTACCCTGGTTAAATTTAATCTGACAACTCAAAATCCATTTATTAAATGTAATGGTGAAAACATTAAATTATGGAGTTGGGATATACATTGACAAATGGAAATATATATACTATGGAGAAATAGGCTGTCAACATAAATATTCTATGGCAGGAAATGATAGAAAGGGATAGAAAAATTATTATGCAATATAAGAGAAGGAAGAGGCTATTTCCTCCTAGAAGCATCAGAGAAAACTATAAGAAGAAGGGGATAGTTAGTAGGAATAGCCAATTTCCATTAATTGCTAACCATATTCCAAGTTTGTGTTGTCTTAAGCCTAAATTGACTCTTGCAAAACTCTGTGAGATAACTGCTATCATTATCTCCCCTTACCTCCTCCTATTTGTCCATTAAGAAAAACCACTGCAAAGAGAAGTTAAATAACTTGCCGGTAAATAGTTTGCAGTTCAGCTCTAGAGTCTGGCCATTTAACCACACAGTGATATTCCTCAGTGGCTGTGTCCTGAAGGATGAGGGGAGTGGAGTTTGCACATGAGAACTAGCAGAGCAAGTAGAGAAATAGTAGCAGGAAAGGATGAAGGAAACATGGGGTGTCAGATCACACAATTTAGAAAGAGAGATGTCTGTGGGTGGGG
The DNA here is from genome assembly GCF_048772815.1 of Callospermophilus lateralis. Taxonomy (NCBI): domain Eukaryota; kingdom Metazoa; phylum Chordata; class Mammalia; order Rodentia; family Sciuridae; genus Callospermophilus; species Callospermophilus lateralis. The sequence goes on along the minus strand of NW_027514663.1, from coordinate 1,731,032 downwards.
ATAAAGGAGGCTGCACTGAAGCCTGGGCCAAGCCCCAGATAGGAGAGTTTGAACAAGCACATTCCTTCTGCAGCCAATAAATATGTATCATTTGGAAAAAACTGATACTCTTTTGCTAACCTCCTAGCAGAGGACATTAAACGATTGGTCAGAACTGGCTATTCTAGTAAGTGCTATCAGAATCACCAAATTGGGCCGCTCAGTAATCCATGTGAATGGAGGAATGTGCATCTGCTATTAGTCTTGAATAGGTTAGAGGGTGGGTTTCACATATATGTTGGATACAGTCCTTTGCCAGATATGTATTTTGTAAATGTGTTTTCCCAGCTTATGGCTAGCCTTTTCCTCTTGACAGTGTGTTTTATAGAGCAACTTTTAACTTTTTAAAATTTAAAATTTTAACTAAGTCAGCTTGTTGATGATTTCTTTGTATCTAGGGTTTTGTCTATGTCATCTTCCAGGAGTTTTGTGTTTTGTACCTAGGTCTATATGATCCATTTTGAGTTACTGTTTTGTAAAGAGCCTGTCCTTTTCAATTTTTATTTTGGATTATGCTTTATTTCTCTTCTCTTTTATGCTGCTGTAAAGAACTATGAGATTTATTTTGTTGACGTAAATCTATACATATTTGCAACTAGCTTTTGCCTGCCAGTTTTAATCAACCAGGTAATTAGAGGAGCACCCTAAGTTGCTTAAAGATACCACTTAGAGTGAAAGTTTGCTTACTGAACAATTAACAATTAAATCACAGATGGTTAATGTAGTTTCCAATGTGCCAAAAATTTATTAATGATAATAATGGATTTATATTTTTAAAGCTTTTCTGTTAAATTTATAATACACACTACACATCTCTGTCTCAGTTCCCCCCCTCCCCCGCTGGTAGACTAAGCCTGAGAATAAAAATTTGTGTGCATTTGGTGGAAGGAATAATTTGGTGATGCATGTTTTCACTTGTGTGATGTCTTATGCTCATTTATTGTCTGACTTCCTGAAATGTTCTGGAGGGATTTTTCTCCCTATGGTGTAGATGAAATAAATCACATCTACAATGCTTTGTGGAGTTCATGGTTGATGCTTGATGACTCTTGGTTTGTGTGCAATACGTGTAGATGCTCAAAAGAAAAAAAAAGAAAAGAAAGAAGGCAATAAAATAAAAAATAATCACAATAATAAAACACAGAAACAAGAAAAAATTGACAACACATTTTTAATGAAAAAATAATTTGATACTAAGCTAAAAAATGAAACAATGCTGTGCACAGAGTGATGGTTAACTCAATGCATTAGTTTGTTGGGTTATGAGACTGCCAGATTTGTTTAAACATTATTTTTTGGGTTTCTGTGAAAGTATTTTTGGTTAAGATTAGTATTTATATTTATAGACTGTGTAAAGATTATTGCCCTCCCTAATGTGGATGGGCTTCATCTAATCAATTGAAGGCCTGATTAGAACAAAAAGGCTCAGCCTTCAACTAGTGGAAAACACTTTTTTCTGTCTGACTACTTCAAACTGGGATGTTAATTTTTTTGTCTACTTTCAGACTCAAACTGAAATATGGATTCTTCTTGGATCTTGAGCCTGCTGTTTTTGGGAACATTGGATTTCCTGGGCCTAGGCTTTTGGGTTCAGGCTATAACCCCACTATCAGCTCTCCTGGGTCTCCAGCTTGCTGACTCACCCTGAAGCTCTTGAACTATCCAGTCTGCATAATCTCATGAACGTTTCCTTATAATCAATTTCTCTGTATATATATCCTGTTGGTTCTGTTTCTCTAGAGAACCCTGGTGAATACACATGGATTTGTTCACTAGTCTTTCAACAATAATGGCTACATTTTCTTTGAAATGTATGAAATTTGCCAATTGATAATTAAAAAAAGCTCATTACCAGGCAAACACAAAAAAAGCCATTTCCCTTTGAAAGATAATATTTACATTATAGGAACACTGAAAAAGAATCTAGAAACTATTAAAAAACATAGAAATGCAAATTACTTGCAGCTAATTGGTTGTGTCTTCAAATACGTTCTAAATTATTAATTTACTAAAGAGTAAATATCTCTCTTTAAATATAACATTACTATGGTTAACATAAAAATTATAATGTTTTCTTTTTCTTTAGTGTAGTTGTATTAAAAGTTTGTTGAGGGGGAAATAGAAGAAAAGCCAAAGAATTCAAATTTTTTCTGAACTTCTAAACTCTCTTTTGGAACCATTAACTACATGTTCAATTCCCAATCTCTGTATGCAGTTAAAGAACCAAGTTCATGGTGTTTATAATAAACCGTAAATTCCAACATATTATCACTTCTGCTTTTATTCACTGTGGCATTTCAAATACTTTATTTTTAAAAAAAATAAAGGCATAATATTTTAGAGAATTTTTAGATTCACAACAAACCTAAGAGGAAGATATGGAGATTTCTCATAACATCCTTTGCCTTTGTCTTCCTTGTTAAACAATATCCCCCACCAAAATTGTCACTTATTAAAACTGATGAAGCTACATTGCTACATCATTATCACCTGAAGTCCACCGTTTATATGAGGGATAACTCTTGGTGCTATATATTTTATGGGTTTGGACAAATTTAAAATAACATTGTATTATCATAGAGTGGTGATGGGCCCTAAATCCTGGGCTTCACCTGTTGATCTTCCCTCTCTCTAATCCCCAACAACCATTGACAATTTTTTTTTATTGTGTCAATAGTTTTCCCAAATGTTTTTTTTTTTTTTTATTTCTGGCACAGGGATATTAAAAAAGTACTTATCAAGGTAACTGACAGTTTCCAGTTTGATAATAAATGATAAAAACCCATTTTACACCATAACTGGCACAGTTGACCAATCTTTTTCCTTTCTGAAATGCTTCCTTTTTGGTTTGACATTATTTTCTTTCTTGTTTACTGGGTATTTCTTCCCAATATTCTGGATTCTTGACCTCATTGTAATACTCTAAAGGCCTCCATCCTTGGTCCTTCATTTTTCCCTTGGATAATGACTAATCCCATTGTTTTAAATACTATCCAAATTTTGAGACTCCAGAGTTTTTTTTCTCTAGATCTTAACTTTTTCCTGAGGCCCAGACTTGTATATATTCTTTTCCAGCTTTACTTAAGTATGATTGACAAATGAAAATTGTATATATTTGAGCATCTCCCATTTCCCCCAGCACCAGCCCCTGTTACCACCATTCTGTTCTCCTTTTGTAAAAATTTTCTCAAGATGGCATATTGTAGTGAGGGCACACAGTATTTGTGTTTCTGTACATTGCTTATTTCACTTAGGATAAATTTCTGCAGGTTCATCTATATAGACATCAATGGCAGGATATCCTTCTCTTTGAAGGCTGAATAATATTTAATTTTATATCTACCTTATGGTATGGTTTAGATAGTAGGTGTCCCCAAAAGCACAGGTGTGAGACAATGCAAGTACATTCACAGGTGAAATAATTGGGTTATGAGAGCCTTAACCCAATCAGTGAATTAACTCCTTAACAGGGATTAATGGAGTGTTACCTGTAGGCTGGTAAAGTGTAGCTGGAAGACATGGGTTCCTGAGTTTCATGTTTTTGGGGTCTATATTTGGTGAGCTGAATTTAGTCTATCAGTGATTCCTGATCATCATGTGAGATGATTGCCTTCACCACACTCTTCTGACATGATGTTCTGCCTCACCTCAAGCCTGGAGGAATGGAGCTGGCTGTCTGTGGACTGAGACCTCTGAATGAGCCCCCAAATAAACTTTTTCTCTTCTAAAATGGCTCTTATCAGGTCTTTTAGTCACAGCAGTGAAAAAGCTGACTAAAACACTTCACCATTTCTTTATTTATTGATCCACTGATGTTTACTTAGTTTGATTCCATTTCTTAGCTATTCTGAAAGATACTGCAGTGAGCAGGAAAGCACAGCTGTCTCCTCAACACACTTACTTCATTCGTTTTGGATATATCCAGAAGCAGAATTTCTGGATCTTGTGATGGTTCAATTTTTAACTTTTTGAGGAGCTTCCATACAATTTCCCAATAGCCACACCAATTTACATCCCCACCAAAAAGGCTTTCTCTCTTCCATATCATTCCAATGCTTATTATATTATGCAATAAGATGAATGAAAGTATTATGTTAAAGAGGCCAGAAGATGACACATTGTTTACTTACATGAGGAAATTTATTTGGTAGTCTTTTTTATTCCATTTACATGGCAAATTGTAATGATTTCTAGTGGCTTATGCAGGGGAAGACACTGACTGCAAAAATGGCTTGAGGCAACTTTTTAGAGTGATGGAAATATTTTATATCTTAATTGTGGCAGTGGGGTGGTGTTTACAAGATTATATACATTTGACAAAATTCATCACATCACATCCATACAGTGTGTCATATTTTTTGCATGTGTTAAATTTATTCTTCAATAAACCTGAATTAAAATCCTACTCAGGGGCTAGGATTGTGGCTCAGTGGTAGAATGCTTGCCTGGCGCGTGTGAAGCACTGGGTTCAATCCACTGTGTGTGTGTGTATAATATGTATTACACATAATTTTTAAAAATTATATATTTTTATAATTTTTAAATACATATAATTTTTAAAAATCCTTTCTCATATGTCTTCTCATTGCAATTAGATAGATTCAAAATACTTTTTCTTCTATTTGCCCTAACTTTTTGGTGTGCCTGAAAACTGCTTTCTCTAGGTATTTTAATGGCTGACTACATTTAGTTCAGAGGTCAATCTGTCAGAATCTTTTTCTCTGAGGAAAGTTTAATATAGGTTCGTTCCTCTCCTTCAAGTCAAACTCTAACCCATTCGCTGTCTTCTACAGTTAGCACTTTTGTGTCTAAAATCGTTCTTCCCTCTCCTGCAAGTCCAACTCTATTCTAATTTTCCTGTTTTATGCACTTAACACTACTCTAATGGTCTTACAGGTGCATTTATTTTCTTCTCCCTGCCCCCTGTCCTCATTCGTCTGCAAAGGACTGTAGGGGCATGGAAACTGTCAATTGGATTCACTGCTGATTCTCCCAAAGGCATATTGTAGGCACTGAATGAATAAATAAATAAATAGCAGGTGACTGGATGACTGACTAACTGAACCTTAAACCAGAATTGTAAAACACTGGCACTTCTGTTTAATTGAAGCATTATGGTGCTAAGAATGTGGATCGATGATCATAATGGAGTATGTACTTGAAACATACACATTCATCATAGGCATTTGTTAAGGTCTTTCCATGTGAATGGCACTGAGTTATATGTGGAGGTCACTTATTTTGAAGGAAACAGTCTGTCAATCATTTTCACCCAATTTTTCGAACTTTCTTGAAAAAATTTTAGGGAAAAAGTCTCTTAGTTCTAATTTCTGTCAGAAGCTTATGGAGATTGTGAGAGTAAGTCATATTTTTTTCCATTTGTTAGGAGTGATTATAGATTCTTTGATAGATTTAAGAAATTTTGAAAACATGTATTATTTTCTGTAACAAATCACAGTCAACATAGTAAAAACATATGTTGCTTTTGTAGATGTATTTTAAAAAATAATAATGTACCCAACTCTATTTTTAGAAACATGAAGGGTGGCCCTGCATTGGATATCTAAAAGTATGAGTAACTGGGCAGAAAACAATCACTTCACTGATGTTTAACCTGGTGACCATTTTGAGAAATGCTTATTAAAATATGTTACAAATGTGTGGTGTATAGTGGTTTGATATGAAGTGTCCTCTAAAAGTTTATGTGTGTGACAATGCAAGAATGTTCAGAGGTGAAATGATTAGATCATGATAACTATAACCTAATCAGTGGATTAATCCACTGATATGGATTGACTGCATGGTAACAGTAAACACCCTCTTCTTTTAGAAGGCACCCTCTTCTTTCTGATTGCTTTCCTCCTCCATGCCCTTCCACCGTGATGTTCTGCCTCAACTTAGGCCCAGTTGTCTACAGACTGAGACCTCTGAAACTATAAGCCAAAATACGCTTTTCATCCTCTCATTGTTCTTGCCAGATCTTTGGTCATAAGAACAGAGACGCTAACTAAAATTATATACACACACATATAGAATGTGTGTGTGTGTGTGTGTGTGTGTGTATTTATATATGGTTTACTTTTTTTGAGAGGCTGTGAATCAAACCTAGGTCTTTGCACATCCTAAACATGTGCTTTGCCACTGAGCCACATCTCCATCTCCGAGCTTGTAGGTTTTCATATGTAAAGAAATCTGAACCCAGACTACCTATGGGAACATAAGAACAGTTAATAAGAAACACACACACACACACACACACACACAGAGGAACACAGAACTGTTCTTTATGGTGGCTATGATCTAGCACTTATTCTAGTATTTTATATATATTTTTTGTCTTTTTATATTTTATTTTTGAAGAGCTTATGAGACCAAAAAAATCAAGGAGGAAAAGCCTCTTCCTGGATTCAGCATTGTGCTTCAGGGGCCCAAATGATTCACTGCAGTGACACCTCTCCCTTCTGGACAGTAATAGTGAGGTGGAAGCAGGGGATGCAGATGTGGATGTGACAACAGTTCACCATACTCTTTGTCATCTCTGTTTCAGGCCCTCTCATTTCCCTTCTTCTCAGAAGTGAATAACATATTCTTAGTATATACTTAGAGACAGTGACAATCAAACATTCCTGCTAATTATGTCTTATTAAAGTAGCACCAGATCAAGTGAAGTTACAGTAATTCTGCTCATTCACTTATTAAATGGCATATGTTCATTAAAGTGTTCAAAGTATCAAGTCCTAATCTTGGGACTTGGGTGTAGCTCAGTGGAAAAATGTTAGTCTATTATGCCTGAGATCCAGGTTTGATCCCTAGAAGCTAAAAAGTAATTCTAATCTTAAATATTTTGCTATAATTTCTATTTTCCTGTTAGCTAGAATGTCTCGAATTTAGCTGCATTTAGTGTCACTAGGAGACCAGGACATGGTTTCATTTAATAAGTAAAATGATTATTTTGTAACTGGTAGACATCATTTTTATTTCTTTCATTGTGAATGATAAAACAGGATGTACTTACTTTGTACTTTCTTTTTTATTCCCTATTTTATTTGTTTTCCAATTCCGCATATACTCAATATAATAAATCTAGAGTGCCACTATGTACTTTATATTGAACCCTTTCTAAGGGATGTTTTAAAGATACTGTTGTCTAGTATTCTTTGATCTAGAAATTATAGTAAAAGTAATACTTTTGTGACCCTCTTCAAACAATTATCTCCTGTTTCCCGAAATCTTTTAAGTACTAAACATTATATTCTTAGCACCCCACAAAAGACCTTGGTTTGTTAGGCCACCTCTGTGGAGTAGGTATTGCTTACTTACTTTTGCTTCTTGACTTTGACCAGAGGAGTTTTTTAAACTCTGCTGTTAAGAAGAAAACATAAAGGCTATTTGAACGTGACACAGCAGAATGAGAACCATAAACAGTATCTTACTCGTTCATCTCAAAGGAGTAACTAGGGCAAGAAGAGAATGAGGAACATAAGAAAAATAGGTCTTACTTGCTGTCCATTTGCAACTTGGTGGGTACCAGAGTAGAGGCTTTCAAATAAAGTAAAGTAAGTCCCACTGAGACACACACAATAGCTAGTTTCCTGTTCTCAGGATCAATAGTTAGAAAATGCCAAAGCTGGGATCTGAGCCAATTCTGCTCAGACTAGTGCACTACAATACCTCCACTTCAGGAGATGTCTGTATGATGTACAATCACATCTTTGTACTAATATTTTTGTATCTTTTCTGGTGGGGCTTGGATTTGTATCTTTGTTTAACTGACTCTGGTCTAGGGTTATGTTCAGTGTGTCTTACACCATTCTTGTCTGGTGCTGTCTTTTATGGGGCTGCTCTGTTCTCTATATCAAGGTCTTTATAATTAATTGCAAAAAATCATCAGTCTATTTATTAGTCTACAGTAACTTGAAACCCAGGTTATAAATATGCTGCTTACTGTCTTGTTGAAAGGATGCAGCCCTCCTGAACTTTCTTCCTGTAACCTGAAGGCCTCCAGGTATTTAGCACTCTGGGAGTAATGTCACTGTGGGCTTTCGGGTCCTGAATTTCTGTTTCTGAGCTCTTTGCTTGCTGTGTTCGTGGTCAACATTCTCTTGTTTGAGGGGCTGGGGAGATTTTTTTGAAGGGACAGGCACTCCTGAACACTGGGTAAGAGCTGAAAACAAATAGTTGTCATACTTCTTAGGAAGTATCACGGGAAGTATGCACTTAAATCCATTGTCTGGGTAATAACAGTTCTGGTTTCTATGCTTGGATCATTTTTTGTTCAAGAATCACATCAATGTTGGTTTTAAAATATGCATGCCATCCAAACTGATTGTCTAAAATTTTTCCATTAGAAGTGTTTTTCTTAACTAAATATTTCAGCATTTCCCCTCACATAGACAACAAAAAAATGAGAAACTGAAGCTTATTATGAAAATAAACATTTAGACATCATCTGAAAAATCAAGATTAAATTCAAACTGATACAGTGAATTATACTTTGCTTTTTTGACAGATCTCCAAAAATGCATTTTTGACACATTTTGTCAGTATATTCCAATTTACTAATTATAATTCAATTTAACAATTTTTTTAAAGACTGCCTGCTATCTGCTTTGTCCTGAGCTGAAAAGCAGCATATGTAAAATACATATAAAATTAATTCCCCATTAAAAGAATTCACAATCTAATGAGAATATGCTCATGTATATGTATACATGAGCATATTCACATTCATACATGAGCATATTTACATTCATACATGAGTGTATTCTCATTTATGCATGTGTGTGCATGTGGAAAAATTTGATAAAATTTGTGTGTCAAAATAAGGTATTTAGACACAAAGTATAATGGAAAGTGACAATATTGATAGCATTTTTAGCAGTTTCTTCAATGTATTGCTGTTTTTCAGACTCTTTCATCTTAGCTGTGAGGCTTTGACTTGGTTTGGAAAAAAATAATATCCTCAACAAAACAATTTTAAACCTATGGCTTTTTGGGTATCTACTATTATTGCTTTTTTTTTCTCATGCAATAAAGGGGAAATGTGTTCCTTTATCCTCTTCTTATTCTGTAGTCACTGAGCTACTTTTTTCCCCCACTGTTCTTCCTGTCTTCCTGACAGTTGCATCTCATTTCTTATTTTGGTTTTCCTGACTATATTCCAAAAGCCCGACCAAAAGTCAAGTTATTCAGTTTCCTGGGAAATACAGTTTCTTTCTTATTTTTGTCACCTTGTTCTCAGGCTTCAGGCTTAAGTTTTAATTCACTAATATTTTGTATAATTTCAACATGTCCCCACTTAAGTATTTTTTTCCTCAAAATATGTCTTTGCATGTTATAATGTTAGAATTGTAAGTTGCCAACATCACCAAAATACATTTCTTAAAAACATATGTGGGGGGCTGGGGATGTGGCTAAAGTGGTAGCGCATTCACCTGACATATGCACAGTGCTGGGTTTGATCCTCAGCACCACATAAAAATAAAGATGTTGTGTCTGCTGTTGTATAAATTTATTTGTATAAAATATCCATTACAGAGTAATTTTAGAGTTAGAACTACAAGCTAACTTTGAAACAAAGTTTCCAAAAAGCAAAAGTTAATATCAAGAATCAGCAAATGGTGGCTGGTAGTTCAGTGGTAGAGTGCTTGCTTAGCATGTGTGCAGCTCTTGGTTTGATTCTCAGCACCACCCCTGAATAAATAAAGATAATGTGTCCATCTACAACTAAAAATATTTTTAAAAGCATCAATATGGGGCTGGGGCTATAGCTCAGTGGTAGAGTGCTTGCCTTCCATGTGGAGGCATTGGGTTTGATCCTCACCACCACATAAAAATAAAGATATTGTGGTCTATATACAACTAATTTTTTTTATAAAAAGGATCAATAAATGGGTTAGTATCAAACTAAAATTTTTTTTTTCTCAGCAAAGGAAATCATCAAGAATTATGAACAGAGAGCCTTCAAAATGTGAGAAAATCTTTGCCATGTGCACCTCAGATAGAACATTAATCACCAGGATGAACAAATAATTCAAATTATTTAACACCAAAAGAACATCAACTAATAATGCAATCAATAAATGGGCAAAGAAACTGAAAAGGCATTTCCCAGAAGAACATATGCAAATGGTCAGAAAATATATGAAAAAAATATTCAACATCTCTAGCAATTAGAGAAATGCAAATGCCACTCTGAGATTCCATCTCACTCGGGTCAGAATGGGAACTGAAAAGGATAAAATGATGATAAATGTTGGTGACAGTGTGGAGAAAATGTTCACTTACACATTGCTGATGGGATTGCAAATTGGTGCAATCACTCTGGAAAGCAGTATGGAGAGTCCTCAGAAATCTTGGAATGTAACCGCCACTTGACCCACTTATCCCACTCCTTGATTTACACACAAAATCCTTAAAATCATCATACTACAGTGACACAGCTACAACAATGTCTAACGTGGCTCAAATCACAATATTGAAGCTATGAAACCAACCGAGGTACCCTTCAATAGATGAATAGATTTAAAAAATGTGTCATGTACACACGATAGAATATTAATCAGATATGAGAAAGAATGAAATTATGGCATTTGCCAGTAAATGGATGGAATTGAAGATTATCATCCTAAGTGAAATAAGCCAATACCCCAAATCCAAAGGCTGGAAGTTCTTTTTCATAAGAGGATGCTAACACACAGTAAGGAATGGAGGAGGAAATAATAGAAGTTTATTGAATTAGACAAAAGGAATCGGAGTGAAAATGGAAACAGAAAAGACAGTAGAATAAATCTGACACAACTTTCCTATGTTCACATGTGAATACATGACCAGTGTAACTCCACATTATATAAAAATATAAAAATGTGAAGTTACAATCTATGAATGTAAATATTCAAATACAGTCTACTGTCATATACATCTAAAAAAAACAATAAAGAAACAGCATACTACAGGGACATAGCCACATCATTGTTTATTGCAGCACAATTCACAATAGCTAGACTGTGGAGCCAACCTAGATTCCCTTCAATGGATGAATGGATAAAAACATGTGGCATATATACTCAATGGAATATTACTCAGCACTAAAAATAAGATCATGACATTTGCAGGGAAATGAATGGCATTAGAGCAGATTATGCTAAGTGAAGTTAGTCAATCCCCAGAAAAACAAATGCCGAATGTCTTCTCTGATATAAGGGGGGTGACTCAAAATGGGGAAGAGAGGAAGAGCATGGGAAGAAGATTACCTATACACAAGGAAGAGGGGTGGGACAGAAAAGGAGGGAGAAAGGGAATTGCATGGATGGTGGAAAGAGACCTTCATTGTTATACAAAATACATATATAAAGATGTGAGAAAAAAATAATAGTGTTGCCTTAGATTAGATAGAGAGAAGTGATGGGAAGGGAGGGGAAGGCTGGGGAGATAGGAAGGATAGTAGAATGAAACGGATATTATTATTACTATGTGTATATATGTGAATGCATGACCAAGGTGATTCTGCAACCTGAGTATACAGGTTGCCGCAGTCTGGCTGGGCACAAAATAACTGAGCCACAACACCTTGTAGATTCAAACAGCAACTCTTTATTCCCAAACTCTCACTGATCTCTACACACACTTCCCGGGAATACCCTGCCTCCACCAGGCTCCACGCACATTTCTCTCAGAACTCAAAGGGAACTCCAAAGGAGTGGGTGCCTGAGGCAGCAGGATATGCCCTAATCCCAGCAGGATCCACCCTAAACCTGGAGCCACCCTATTCCCAACAGGATCCACCCTAAACCCGGAGCCATCCTAATCCCTGAGCAGGGTCACCATTCAAAAAAAATGCCATGCATCATTCCTACTTGGCTATGGCTCTCAGAATCTCCCCCCTTCTGTTTAATTAAACAACAAGCAACGTGGCTTAGGGGTCGTGCCTGTTAGGTTGTCCAATACAACATATGGGTCTTACTCATCATCGGATGAGCTGACCTTTAGGCATCAGCGTACTGTCTTAGGTTGGTACAACTGCAATTGGATCATACCCATCACTGACTACCGGTCCAGCATATAGCCATACTTGTGGATAGGCCTATGCACCAGTGGGTGGGGTGAGGTTCTTTGCCTCACCTCTGTTGGCCCCCAAATTTGGCCTTTGCACCAGTGGACGGGTGAGGTTCTTTGCCCCACATCTGTTGTCCCCAAAATTTGCCCTTGGTGCCAGTGGAGGGTGAGGTTCTTTGCCTCACCTCTGTTGGCCCCCAAATTTTAGACCATCACTAGCAGAATGGAGGAGGATACAGAAATGCCACGACACCAAGCCAATTGACAGCTCCTTTGGAAAAATTGTATCACCGGTGACACCATCAGCAAAGATACACCAGCACTACCACAATTTGCTGCACAAATAGATAATTCACAATGCATGCAAGTGATACATAATCCAGGCAAGTTCTGCAAGCAGTTGAAAGCAGAGAAATCCATCAATATGTCCATTTCCTCCCAAAGTAAATCGACTTCTTGATTGAGCATTACTTGTTGAGACATTATTCATTGATGCATCAGTTTATACAGTTAGTTGTGATAACTATTGAAGAAGCATAGTTTGGTTTTATCTTCATCTTCACTGGCACTGGGATGAAGATAGGAATTCTGGCAATGATGCTAAAAAATTATGTAACATTCCAACAGGTACTAAGAAAACAATTTTCTGAACAATTTACATTATCCTGAATAGAATTATTAAATATAATGAAAAGGAAAAGTGAAAGTAAACAAACAGATCTGTTAACTTCCTTATTTGTACACGTATTAAAACAATTCTCAACAGCTGTTTACCCAATTTAAATTAAACCATTATAATGACATGAATAAAAAAAAATTTGGATCCATTTTTTCATGAGCACTCCTCATATATATATGGACATACACACACACAGACATACAACACAAAACACAAGTGTGCACACAAACATACAACGCATAAGACAATACTAAAGGCCTTGTAGCTTACACAGGTGAAATCTCCATTGTAATGTTTAAAAACTCCACAGTCAAAAAATAAATCTGATCAGCAAAACATTAACCTAGGTCTGTATGAGCTCAAAAAATAAAATAGAACTTTATGATGTTGGAAAATGTAATAATAAAATAGATATTTTTTAAAAAAGCATCCTGGTTAATCACTGTCACAGATGTAAGAATAGCCAAGCTGGAGCCCTGGATATCAGCTGTTATGGATTGAAGTCAAATCATCTTCTTTTGGGTCTGTAGAAATTGCTTTGGTTAGTCTCTCTGGAATCCAAATTGGCTGCTGTTCTCCCTGTGGAAACACAGAAACAGAACCCCGACTCCAGACAATCACTGGGTCAGGACATTTCCATTGTCCTATTAGAATATCCTTATAAAGTACCTTAGGCTTATTTACATTTTTTGGATACATATGCCTTTCCGCAGCACTAAGCCCAGATGAATCCAAATTTTAAAAGTTTAGAGTAAAAAGGCTTATTTTAAGTTTATCTTTGGGAGATATATACCTCTTTCAAATTCCCTCTTTTTGCTTTAATAAGTACATTTTAATAGTTTGATGAGTTTTTTTTTTAAAGTATGCTTTGTCCCTGTGGATTGTATGGGATTTTTGTTATGTGAGTAAAGCAATCTTTTTTCCACCATGAAGTTATCATGACCACCTTCAATTTAAACTTTTAAAGCCTTTCAATTATCACCTATACTGTATCTATACTGTACTTTTAAATGTAGTTTTTCACCACCTACAGCTTCACTCTTTTAAACGAGTCTTAGATTCTGTTTAAATCACTTTAATGTTAGTTTACATGGCTGTCCTTCAACTAAAGCCTTTTTTTTTACTCCATTAAGAAGCTTTGTCTCAACCTTCCATGTACAAATACCTTTTATTTCTTTCCTCCTTTCTCAAGCTTTTAAAGTAAGTCTAGTTTTCTCAAAATCTTTTTAAATGGCATTTTACAACTTTTTACTTTACCACACAGAGATTATCTCATCTAGAAATATTTCTTTTTTTAACCTTTATATTAAAATATATTTCCACATCTTGAATCTTTTTATATCTCTTTTGTAGCCATTAACCCTTTTTTAAAAATTTACATTGTGAAACAACCCTTATAAAATTTCTGAATTTAGATAAGTTACTCCACTTTAATAAGATGAAATATTTTTTATGGTATGATAATAATAATATAATTGAAACCCAACTGAAACTTCTTATACTCTTTGTATATAAATTATACCTGATAGAATCTTAACACTTAATAACCTTGTTTCAGCAAAGACCAGAAAAAAGCAATATTAAACATTTTTTCCACTTACCAATTTATGAAAACACACATAATGTTTAAATATTACCTTATGGAACTTAATAAATAAGAAGTACTTGCTTTTATATTAATGGTTGATGTTTCAACACTTTAGCTTTGTAAATTAATCAGATGTCTATAAAAACCAAGATCTTAGACAAGTTAGTAAATAGAACTAGCCATCTCTTTCTTGTTGATGAAAAATCTTTTTACAGGATACCATGGTGGTCCCATTGTGATATATTCAACAACTCCTCTTTAAAAAGCCATGGGCTACATTTTTGTATTGTATCAACATATACCCTAATTTTTCTGGCCTCACTGGGGTGCCTCCTTCCTTTAACAATTTCTCTTCCTTGGGGGTGAAAAACTTCAAACCTTGAGACAACCATTTTCCCCAGTATGCCTGAGAAATTTCTAGGGACAGGCAACTTGAAATTAAAACAAAACAAATCAAAATATAAACACATTGTTTTTTGAAATGGTCACCCATTATTATTATTATTATTATTATTATTATTATTATTATTATTATTATTTGCTCTCCTTCAGGGGCGAGCAATTTCACTTACCCCCAAGCTTCAGGCATTTTCCGTATGGGCCACCAAATGCCACAGTCTGGCTGGGCACAAAATAACTGAGCCACAACACCTTGTAGAGTATACAGGTTGCAGAATCACATGTATCCCATGTGATTGAAATGTATGATATGTCAAGGTCATTGTACTGTCATGTGTAACTAATTAAAACAAATTTAAAAATCACATAAAAATAAAATAGAGGCTTGCCTAAAGTTAAAAAATAAATAAATAAAAGTAATATTTTTTTTTTTACATTTGTAAATTACTAAAATAATATATTGGTAGTTTTCCAGGACTTTGGACGTGTAGGGATTAGAAAACTGACAGCTAAGAGGTTCCAGGTTTCTTTTCAAGAACATGAAAATGTTCTAAAATTGACTGTGTTAATGGTTACATAACTCTGTTAATGTACTAAGAGACACTGAATTTTACATGTTATATTGGTGAATTCGGTGTCAGGTGCATTACATATATCATAAAAATGCCTTTTAAAAGATGTACTGAAAAAAAATTAGCTAACATTTTTTATTGTCTACTTTGGATATCAGTCCAGACATAATACAAATACTTATATGCTTCATAATGTATCTAAAAATAAAAGAAACAAAATAAAGAAATAGCCTAAGTTTTTCAATAATTAAACTAAAACCTAAAACGTATCTGTATTTTGAGAAAAGCATAAAAAGGTTTGTACACATTTTTTAAAGTCAATTTAGTAATTACTTGCAGATTTTGAATAGATGCCCATAAATAAACTAAAAATAACAAAGTTTCCTGAAACATTCTATTAAATAGTACCTCTAATTCAGTTTTCCTTATTGTATCATGGAAGTAGAGACAGCATTAAAAGCTGCTGGGTTATAGAAAAAGTCTCAGCTTTTCTCAGTCGAGATATTTTAATGAAAGATGCTGATCTTGTAAGAGAAAAATTCTAAAAAAAATATTAAGTGTAAGAAATAAGTGCAGTATAAAGATCACCAATTATAATACAATAAATTATAATGAAAATGTAAAGAAAGCTATTCATTGAAATAGTATCCCAGAATAAATTTTATTACTTATGCAGGTATTGATTTACAAATGACATGTTCAATTTTCTACATACTTGACTTGTCATTTGTCTTAGTTTCTTCATTAAATCCTGTCTTTATCTTTTAAATTTATGTGAAAATGTGCTAAATCTTCTAGAGAAGTCTCTGATACACATTGTAGTTTCAGGGTACCAGCGGGCTGTTTTTCAAGATGTCTCACAACTACCTGATATTTCTGATAATAATTTTGTATCTCAGGTCACTTTAAAAATTTATTATTATTGTTATTATTATTATTATATAATGATGTTTACTCTGAAAAAATATCACTACATACAACAGTAAGCTGCTGATTATTTCTGAATTCCCTTAAGAAAATAGAAGGTTGTGTACTCCTGCCTAGTCACTATCACATTCCTTACACAACAGAGTGAGCCCTGTATCTCTACATACTGCCCTTGATAAAGTTGCAATGTTTAACAAACTACTGAATTCTCAATCAAAAATGGTTACACAGGTCCCATTGGTAGTGGTATACAGAAATTCTTTTTTCAATATGTGTCTTTTGGGACTGGGGCTGTAGCACAGTGGTAGAGTGTTTGCCTAGAATGGGTAAGGTGCTGGGTTCGATTTTTCACATGTAAAT
Organism: Callospermophilus lateralis; assembly: GCF_048772815.1. NCBI lineage: Eukaryota > Metazoa > Chordata > Mammalia > Rodentia > Sciuridae > Callospermophilus > Callospermophilus lateralis. The sequence continues at coordinate 1,714,414 of NW_027514663.1, read as the reverse complement.
AAAATAGAGATATATAAAAAATGTATCTTTTGTATTACAATAACAACGAACTGAGATAAATAACCTAATGTGTGTTATTATCCTTTTTTATGTTTCTTTTATGGTAACACTCTCAGCTTACCTTTTTGAACCTTATGAATTTTACAAAAAACTGAAAATCCACTTTTGAACAAGATGGATCTAATATTTAATCCAATAATGAAGAGTAATGTTCTTCAACAGATGAATGGATAAAAAATATTGTGTGTGTGTGTGTGTGTGTGTGTGTGTGTGCGTGTGTGTGTGAAAACACACAATGGAATAGAAGCCATAACAAAAATAAATGTATGTAAACATATAGTCTACTGTCATGTGTACCTCAAAAACATAAAAAGTATATGTCCTTTCAATATAAAAATATGAACACATTTATGAATGAGAATGAATGTGAATAAAAAAATATTATCTGTTTCATTTCATTTTTTAATGAATGTTAATGTTAGAAGTGTAGCCGAGGGTCTAGCTCAGCACTGGCACATCACACTAGTAACACAAAACCCTGAGTTTGATCCTAAAAATCAGCCTAAAACCTATAAATGTATAATAACATGTTGCAGGGCAGTGAAAAATGTCTCATTGGTGGAATAAAAACTTTCTTGAGAGCAATTTAAATATCCTGAAATCTTTTTAAAGTTTCCCAACTTTAACCAAATAAGTGTATATTAAAATTTTTTTCAAAAGTAAACAGAAATATAGAAAGTTATTTATTTTTCTTTTCTTTTCACCCCCATCTTTGTTACCAGGGATTCAACCACAGAAGCTAAGTCACTTAGCTACATCCCAAGGCCTTTTTCCTTTTTTTAATTTGGAGACAGGGTCTCACTAATTTGCTTGGAACATTGCTGCTACGTTGATGAGGATTAGATTGAACTTTTGATCCTCCTATCTTTGCCACAAAAGCTGCTGGAATTATAGGCACATGCCATGGTATCTGAGTAGGAAATGATTTTTTTATAAATGATATTTCTTGAAATATTAATTGTAATAAAAAGTTAAATATATAAACAAATAACAATCCCAAATTATGTTTGTTAAATAAATAGATCACTAGCAGATGGGGTTCCATAGAGCCATTATAATTGTGTTGGGGAACAATATGAACTTAGTTTTTAGAAGTAATCACATTTAATAATATGCTATCATATTTGTAAGAATTTTATAATTTATTCAAGTTTTCTCCCTTGAAAAGTGCTAACAGATGAGTCAGTAGTTAAAATAAATTTCTCCTTCTTATTTTACTGGATTGAAGGAAAAGCTTCCACCTCTTCTTTCAATCTAGGATATAATACCTCAAATTGTGGAGTTGTTGTTTCAATTCTATATTTTCTTGCTTAAACTCTGATACCATCTTTTTTAGCTCATGAATCTCATTTTCCAGTTGTGCATTTTTTTAACATGTAGTGAACACTGCGTGCAGTGACATTTTTTTGCTTTTTATTATTCTTTGAAGTGATAGAACTGCTTTCTGGAATTTTGACAGAATCTGTCAGAAAAAAAGAAGATAGAAATAAAATGTTACTAATTTAAATATATGAATGCTGTATATTTTACATGCAGTATTTATACACTAAAGCAATGAGTGCATAAAACACGTGACACAATATGCTGAACTCTGAAGATATAGCACAGGAGATTAGACCCCTATTGTTCTTTAGCTTAAAGTCTAATGGAGAAAACAGGCACAAAAAAAAGATCATTATAATTTTAGACAGATGATATTAGAAAAGAGGTTTGTGATCTAATACATAAATCTGATCTATAGAAAAGATTCCCTGAGGAAAATGAAAATACACTGAGAAATGAACAGCAACCAGGTAGAATGTGAAGAACATTATTCTTTCCAACATAAAAATTCAAGTTTTCCAACTCCCCTGTGGTCTCTGCTTGTCTTGTACAGAAACTAAGAGGGACACTCCCAGTATAACCTGCTGCTATATTTGGTATTAAGAGAGACAATTCTATCGTTCTTGCTTTTTCTTTATTCCCTGTTTACTAGGTTCATTTCTCCCAATATTAGAATATATCAGCACTCATGTTATAAATCAATATTCTATCCAAAGAACTCTGTAGAATATGTTGTTCTAATCATGGACATGTCCATCTTCTTTCTCTTTTGCTTTATGATGTTTCTCTCCATATGAGTGAGAAACACACATCTGTGGATGATCCTCAGAAAATACCTGCAAAATAAAGGACCCCAATGAGCTGCATAAAGTCTTCACTATCACTCTTTTAGACATCACCCAAATTTGGTTTGGAAAGCAGCTAACTAACATGTAGATAACTACAGACTGAGCAGTCATACTTTCCGCAGGGTGTCTTAGCATTGTGCTCCAGATGAAGCTGAACACTTATCTTCCAATGGCTCCTGATTTGGTAAAAGCAGGGTGGATGTCATAAAAAAGGCATTCCTTGACAACATGCTAACAAAGGTGTACACACCCCAAAGGACGGGAGGAATGATACTCATTGTAACTCATCTGACTTTGCATTCAACATCAAATGTGAGAAGGTTTTCAAGTCTTATATTAAAGAATTTCGAGGAGTATGTTTCAAATTAAATAGGATTACACTTTTTAAACAATGAACTAACAAAGTTTTTGTTTGAAAATATGAGACTTAGGTGTTCAGTTGGGGAATGGACACTGGGATATGGCCCCTGCCCAGGATACACCCCAAAGGGAAAGTTGTAAACCCAAGAACCTACATATGCCAGCCAAGTAAAATAAATCTAGATGTGGGCTAAATCTCACACCAGGATTGTTGGCAATGTGATAAAAAATATGGGACAGCATCTCTAAATTCCATCATTCCCCCATTAAAGCACACAAATACATTTATTTAATATACTAAGACCTTTTGATAAAATTATTCAACATATTGACTGCATTTTCTGCAAGGATGAGAAACAAAATGAAGAGGTCACCACAGAGAAAATTGTTTAATGAATGTAAGAAAACAGAAATTGGGTCAACATACTTTATACACAACCAGAGATATAAAAAATTGTGTTGTATATGTGTAATAAGAATTATACTGCATTTTGCTGTCATTTATTTTTTTAAAGAATCAATATAAAATAAACAAAAAATAACAAATAAACATTAACCAGGATGTAAAGTTAAATATATATATTTCAACTTGTAGCACATAACTACTGATTTTCACTAGAATTTTGAGCCTTTGACAACATCACCCTTTCACATTAATGCAGTCAGTGACCATTACCATTCATAACCCAGGTGGTTATTCGTCAGTCTCAAATTTAGTCTCAACGTTTTGTTTTTAAAAATGTTTATGCAAGTGGAAGCACAATCAACATTTAGAATTGTTTTCCCTCCATTACATAGTAAATTTCACTATAAGTTGACAGGACTACTAATGCTATTTTCAAATTCTAACCAGTTCAGAGTGGTTTTAGATGTAATTAGTAACATATAATGCCTGGATTCCAAAAGACTATTTGAAAGGTATTTTCATTTGGCCTCCTTTACTTTCTTCAAGAAAGAAAAACAAGAGGAAACAGGAAGAAATGCTTTATATGTTGACGTACCTGAGACTGGGTACATTGCGTGTCATCAAAACTTTTGTGCTCTTCCTCTAAGTCATGTCAAAATGGGTCTCTGCTGATAAATGAATACATTTACTCACATTCCTTAGAAGTGCACTAGAAAAAGTGAACATCAATCCAAAGAGAAAAGGGTAATTGTAACACCAAACAACTTAATATTCCCAAATATGATTTTCAATTAAGTTTAATATTTGGTGAATAATTACTGGTTTCAACTTTCCACAGTTTTTTTTTTCCTTTCTTTGTGTATACACCTTGGGAGTGGACCCACACACTTATGCATTCTTGTCAAATACTCTACCATCCCATGGTTCTATCCCATGGCCACTTTAGTTGGCAACTGGAGTCCTCTGACTGGACTGAATACAGCCATCCTTCAAGGCTTGGACTTCCAAGTAGTTGTGAATAAAGTTTTGCCCATTTGCACCCAACAAACATTGAATTTACAGGGAGTATTTTTTCTTGATCTAAATCCTCAACACACATCTTATAGAGACATGACAGGATACAAGGTTCAGTGCAAACCATATTGCCAAGATTTGTCTACTCAAGATCAATGAAATTTGCTCAGAAACAAACTTGAAAATCCACATGATTCTGGGGAAATGTTGGTATAGAGTAAGCTGCATTCTAAGTTGCACTATTGCATGGAGACCAAAGAGTTGGTGAAGAGCTTCTCAGCAAAGTATGTGAAAGAGGGATTTTATTCAAATCCCTAAAAATTCTAAAAACTGAAAAGGTCCAGAGATTCAGTAATCTGTGTACTATAAACAAAAAAAGCCTACAACCTGCATGCAAATATCAGCGCAGATCTGTTAGAGTCTGTAAACAAGTCTGGATGACCTGGCAAAATTCCAGAGGGAGTGGTTTGTGAAGTAACAAAAGTGAGCCATTAAGTATGGAGATTCCTGATTGGTTGACTGCTGTATCTAGTTTATGCTAATTAAGATAAGCTGTGCAAAATGTATAAATACCTCTATTGTCCCACAATAAATGGCTTCCATTCCTGCTGCATCAACATACACAAGTTATTCATCACCCCCGGTTATTCTGCCGCAGCCCGGCACATGAGGGTTATGGAAGTGCCTATCAAGAGACCTAGGTTGTTCCTGATGGAAGGTAGAAAAAACTGGTGCAGGCTAGACTATACCCCTGTGACTCTAGTGAGAAGGGCAAAGGAGAACCTATGTGTCTGGAAGCTAATGTGACCAGCTGAAGTGCCAGAGAAAATGACCTAAGAAGGCAGAGAAACTGTGCCCCCAGGGATGGTGTTGTTTCTAGCTACTCACCCCACAAAAAGACAGGTGAGAGGTGAGTAGCCAGAGAGCAGAAGATGGTGAGAGTATGAAATGCTATAGGCCCACACAGAGAAAAGTATGAAATAGGTCAGGATTTGTCTCAGAATAAAGTGATAGGTGAGGCCTAATGCCAGAGGACAGTTGAGGCAGAGGAAAGGTATAAAGATACAGAATGAAGCTTGGCTCAAGTCAGGAAATATTTCTAAGAAGTTTTAGAAGTTTGCCCTTTCACATTCTAAAGAGATGCTTATCACCATAAGCATTTGCATGGTAGCTAGTTCACTCCAAAGGCTGGAAATAGAGAGTATGTAACAGTATGATATGGAGGGGAAACAATTCATAATTGAGGGGACATTCCCAGAAACACAGAGGAGAGATCATTTTCTGTGACTACTGATGACATTGTGAGGAAAATCCTCCCACCTCTTTGGGAAAACAACCATACATGTCGGAACACTGGTAGCATTTCAAGTGTTTTAACATTGTGTTCCTTGGAGTGTTGTAATGCAAAACTTACCCAATTTTACTGTCTTTTCTTTCACCTTGCCTAATCCTTTCTGTGGAAGGGCCTCTTTTACTGTGATGGGATCAGTGACTTAGAAAGAAGATAGTACATAAAGAGTGTATTTTTCATTGACTACAAAGTTAATAATTTATAATAAATATAGAAATTTAATTACCTTTCTGCAATCAGATGAATCTCTAGAAGCTGAAAAACAAAAGGAGTATATACTCAAGCAAAGGTGAAGAGGACAAAATGACACATACATTAGAGATGCCTCCACATACAGCTGAGGTCCATGGTTCAGCTGTGCTAAAAATTATGCTATCTCCTTGGTTTCTGTGCTGGCTTGTGTGGCTGGCAACAATAATGAGACTATTTCTGCCAAAGGAATTTTGTGAATAGGTTTTTTGAACATGCTGTTCATTTCACAAACCTGAGATTATTTGTCCAATGACCATAAATAAAACAGACAAGGGAATATATACCAATGCAAAGATACAGATTGATGGAGAATCCAACAATCCTCTAGTGGAGAAGCAAAGAAGGTCCCTAAGAGATTCAATGGCAAAGGTGAAGTCAAAAAAAAAAAAAAAAATACAAGCCATAGAACCTATCTTATTGAAATACTATTGAAAAGATTTAATCTTTATAATTTTAAGTATGTATATATTTACTATATTTGTACTTTCATTTTTGTTTAGTAAGGCCAAAGCTGTGGTCAGATCCCAGGGAAATGTTAGGTTCATTTCTCAACAAAGATATCTGAAGGAGTCACCTCAAATACATACTTTGACACTGAAAGCTATGACACCTATTGTTTATTTCTTATATACAGGTGGTATGCTGGTTCATCTTGTGCATCCTCTATCCTGTATTCTCTGGTTTAAATGGATTAGATTTTCATGATCCCCTTGTGTGAGAACAGATAGTTTCCACATCTAAGAAATAAGGTTTGATTGGTTTAAACTTTTGAGACATAAAATTATAAAGGGAAAGTTGAAATGGAAGAGCACAGCTTTATCTGATAACAATAATATATTATTACATACACAAACACACACATATATTACAAAGATTTTGGGTATTCAAATACTAAACTGTATAAAGATTTCAGTTTATAAATGAGTTTGTTTGAGTGTGACTTGCCAGTGTTTTAAGTGTATTCATAAAAGGCCAGGCCTATCAAAAAATTATAATTAGCTTTTGAAGTATGAGGATGTAGCTCAGTAATGAAATGAATTTCTAGAGTGCCCATGGTCAAAATTTTATTTTCAGGCAAACAGAAAAGAAATACAGAAAGTAATTATGTAAGGAAATATGAAAGGGAGGGAGTGAATGGAGAAGGAAGAAAGGAAGGAAGGAAGGAAGGAAAAGAGGAAAGAGGAGAAAGAGCAGAGCTGTCATTAAAAACCATGAATGATTCTGAAATGTAATTTTGCTTCTCAGAATGACTCAATTTAAACCACAGCAAGCAGTATGTCTGATAGGTATGGAGAAAAGATGGTCATGGCTGGAATGCTTCCCCAACTTACAAGCCCCTCATGATTCAAATGATGGACAAGTTACAATCTCTCACATATTGTGAAATATAGATACACTGATAGCCCCTGAATTGCATGTTCTCAGTTTCCCCATCATTCCCTCCAAGATTACCCAGGTAACTTATTTTGTTTCTTCCACTTTTCTCCTTCCCAGGAACTTTTCAAAAGCAACATTTTGATCTCTGGTCTTGATTCTTTATATTTGCCATTCTGTCTGTGAAATATCCCCACTCTTTCTATTTCTTTTCTTTTTTTTAGTTGTAGATGGACACAATATCTTCATTTTATCTATCTATCTATCTATCTATTTATTTATATGTGTTGCTGAGGATAGAACCCAGTGCCTCACGCATGAAAGGCAAGCACTCTACCACTAAGCTACAACTCCAGACCACCAATCTTTCTTAATTCCCAATTTAAGGATTAGACCTAAGAAATATAAATTCTATACTTTGAGTTCTTATCACTTGCCAAGAGACAAGATCAGAATAAAAACACGATGTATGCAATAATTTTATTACATTTGATGTTCCAGTGGCACTGCATCTAGTTTTGCTAAAAGGAAATCCTTTCCTGACCTCTTTACATGGTGTCTGGCAGATAGTGATCATTGGAATCACCTTACATGGAAGAAAACATAGATGTGCAGGCCAGGTAAGTCAGAGTACGCATTTTGAATTGGGTTCCCCACAGATGATCTATTAGAGTCTGAGAGTCTGGGTCTGCACTTAGTCTGCTTCTCATTTCCCTGCCTTCAAATGCCTTACAATAATAGAGCCAGGTTTCCACCCAATGATGTTCGCAAACCTGGAGAATGAGAAGAAGTCCTTTCTCCTTCATTTACTCACTGTATTATCTCTGCTTTTCTCAATGTCTATTCCCTCTTCTCCTTTCTAAATTGTCCAAAGAATTTTTAAAACACTTATGAATTTAGGTATCAGTCCATAACAATTTGCACATTTTTCCACTTCCCATATTGCTGTGTCTGCCATCTGTGCTTCATCCCAGGTAATGGCAAGAATGTCTATGATATAGGTCTTTTTATTTTTTATTTGTTTTAATTACAATATTGTTTTATATGAATTTATGACCATACACATGGATTTATGAACATTTCAGTTAAATAGAAAAATTAACTTCCTTTCTTCATGATCAGATCTTCACATGTCAATTTCTTTCTAATGACAACTCAGAGATGAGTGGTGAGAAAAGATATTCACACCTTGAGCCATTTGCACCACTGGAAACTCCCATTTTATTTCCACATTTTGAAGAGGTGTTCTTTTTATTCTGATACATGACTGAAATTTCTCTGCCTCCATGGCTTCTTTTTCCTTCATTTACTAGCTTCACTCACTCTCTCTGCCTTTCCCAATGTTTATTCACCCTTATCCTCTATCCTTCACAATTTCCAACTCCCCTATGATCTATGCATGTCTTGCATAGAAACTAAGAGAAACACTCCCACTATAACCTGCTGCTGGACTTTGGTCTTCAGAGAGACAACTCATTATTTTTCTCAATTTTTCATTATTACCTGTTTACTAGGCTCATTTTTCTAAGTATTAGAATAAATCAGCACTCATGTTAGAAATCAATATTCTGTTCAAAGAAATTTGTAGAGTACGTAGTTCTTACCATGGACATGTCCAGCGGTTTTCTCTTTTGCTATATAATGTTTCTCTCCAGATGACTTAGAAATGCACATCTGAGGACCACCCTCAGAAAATACCTGCAAAATAAAGGACCCCAATGAGCTTCATGAAGACTTCACTATCACTCTTTTAGACATCACCCAAATTTTGGTCCTGAAACAAGCTAAATAAAATGTAGGTAAGTACAGTCATGTTTTCCACAGGGCAACCTAGAATTTGTGCTTCAGATGAAGCTGAACTCTTGTCTTCCAGTGGCTCCTGATTTGGTAAAAGCAGGATGGATATCATAGAAAAAGTATTCCCTGAAAATTTCATAACATAAATGCATGTATTCTAAGAGTGTAAACAACCATATATCACAACCCCACAAGATGATAATGCATTAAATACTTAATTAAACATTCTTGAGAAATATAAATAATATTATGTTGCATTACATGTTTTCAATAACAGACTTACAGAATTCTTTAGTGTTAAAATATGAGACTCAGTGTGATAAGAGAGTTGGAAGTATGTGATGTTGAGCAAGAATAAGACTTTGTTGGACTTGCCTCATTTTGGTCATCACAGTCTTACAGGATCTAAAGAGCTTATAGTAAGTGTTTCACTGAGAGAAAATCCAGTTTAATAAACTGACAACGTAGTGTGAAGAAATGTTTCTATCATACTGTTAGAATTCTACACACAGGATCTGGGTAGAGTAAACAACATGTTCCTCTGAGAGAGAACTAAGAAGTACACCAATGAAGAATAATGTCAGCACAAAAATGTACAGCACTTCCTGACCATTGTTCAGAGCTTGAGTCATATTGGCTCCTGTATGCATTCTGCATAAAAAAGAGCAGCTATGGGAAAAAAAAAACCTGGAGATGCACTGTAGAGATCCTGAGACCAAATGAAACCTAGAATTTTGGCTTTTAGAAAAGTAAATGAATTCAAGGATATCACCAGCCATCCATAGGCTGTGTGTGAGCTATGTACAGATAAGTGTATGAGAAAAACTGGTCTGATTAGGATCTGCATGTATGTGTGTCTTTTAACTCACTCTGCCTTTGATACCCACAGAGCACATGAGATGGGTGTGATTTTACATGTTTATATGTAACTAAAACTGAGCCACTGGGAAGGACAATTCTTTACCATAAATGTACTCAATGGCCATCACCACTATATATGTTCATTAATTAAAAAGGTTATTTGCAAAACCACTAATTTTCACTTCTTCCTCATTTTCAGGGGTTAAAAAATGGAAAGCCAAATAATATTCAGAAAAAATTCTTCCTGAATCACAAGGATAATGTTTATCTACATGTTATCCTGAATTTTAATGCTATTTTCAGATTCATAACCAGTTAAATTCTATTAGATTTGAATATTAAATTATCATCTTTAGATTTCAAACCACTGTTATGAACGGTATTCAATTTTGCCCATATTGACTTTCTTAAAACAAGGAATACAGTAAGAAATCATAAGTTTTAAAAAATATATATGAGTGAACACACTTGTGGCTGCTTATTTTTGGTGTCATCAGACCTTCCTCCTCTTCTTCAGATGATGAGAACCAAAGTGGTTTAGCTGAAAAATGTATGAAGATTTACGTGAACTACTTAGAGCATTTAGAGAGAATGATAGTCTGCCAAAAATAAAAAGTAATAATAAGCCTGAATTTTAGGTGAGATTACTTCTTTAACTTTTTATTGTTGGGGTATACTTGTGTGTACTCAGTGATTTAAACCTAGAACATTGAAACATTGGCAAGACTCTGCCAGAGTTGTATATTTATTTATTTTTGGAAACTGGATCTCAATAAAGTGTTTGTTCTGGCCTGAGACTTGCCATGCTCTTGTCTCAGTCTTCCAAGTAGCTGTATTTACAGGTGTTCCACTGTAACCAGCAGAGAATTTTTTTTCAGGGAATGTTTTTAGTAATATAAAACTTCAACAGTCTACCTGAGGAGACACTATGTATCACCAGGTTTAATAAACAAGAATATCTCAAAGGTATATCCACTCAAGATGAATGAAAATTTGCCAGAAGTAAATTTTAAAAACACTATAGAAATGTGGGGATATACACAATTTGCTATTCTCTTCCCCATAACAGTAACTTTTAAAAACTATTCATCAGCAGTCATTTCCACAGTGACTTAGACTTTCTATACTGTTATCAATGAACATCTTGCATATGCAATGTTTTTCTACATTATTCTAAAAAATGTATTCTTCTGTAAGACGTAGTCTGTTCAGTCCTGCATGATTATCAATCTTCTTGTCATAAACTGTTTTATTACCCCCTTGAGGTATCTCAGCATTTCATCCACTGTTCAACTGGATATCTACCAGTTGATTTGTAAATCACTCCTTCCCCTGTCTAGCCCTTTGGCTCCTGAACTTGAGAAGACCTCTTTTACATCACCTTAGCATCAACACTTTATTTGAACCGAGAATTATTACGTTCCCTTTGAGAATAGAGTAAAAAGGTGCCAGGAATAGTGGCTTTCCTAGAGCTAGGATTCAGCAGCGACTAAAGGAATGAGGTTACCAGTCAGCGGCAGAAAATGGGGAAAGCTTAAAAGGCTGTAGCTAGACACAGAGTGAAGCATTAAATGGGTCAGTATTTGTCTGAAAATATAGGGATTGGTGAGGAGCCATCCAGATGACAGTAAAATTAAAAGAAAGGATAAAGTGTTAGGCTGAACTCATGAAAGTTTTCTGGGTAATTTTAGAAGCTGGCGTTTTATCTTCTAGAGAGGTTCATAGTCACATTTATGTTCTAGCTAGATGGCTCCAAATACTGAAGTTAGGATGAGTGTGGCGAGCATATGCATGAGCAGAAATGAATAAGAAGGAGGCAGGAGTGCCAAATAGAAGAAAGCAGACCAGAATGGAAAAATAAATGTTCCATGAAAAATAGAGGATATATCATTTTCTGGGACCAGTGTAGAATGAAGTTTCATTAAGTCATAAAGGACAAAACTGGGTCTCTGGAATAAGAGGCTCTGTACTGTTACACAAGGTTTCAAATGGCATGTAAAATAAAACACCTCAACTGTTTAAATTCTTTGGGTTTACCATGTAATGTTTGAATTTCTCATTTTTGTATGTTAAGGGACTCATTTTAGTGCTTGGGAGTCAGTTTCCTGAATCTTGTATTTACCCAACCTTCCAATGAATAAGAGAAAAAGCTTTGTGGCAGAGCCACTGCTTAGCATGACAAAGTATCTGTGTTCAGTACCCACCACTGAAAAGTAAACTAAAAACAAAAACAAACAAACAAACAAAATGAAAGAAAAGCATGAAGAGGGAATATATAAAGTGGTTTGTGTAAGTATTTTTGAATTTACAACTGTGGGTCAATAAAAATCATAAAAGAATAATTTCCTAAAAATACTCTATTAGTTTTATAGAAAATGAGTAATATAAAGAATACACAATAATACTTTGTATGGTTTAATACAGAGATATTCACAACTGATGATGGACATAGAATCCACAACTGTATAAAATACAACACAGGTTCAATATAATTATTCAATAAAGTGGGTATTATATTAGAATTGAAATTAAATGTTATGTGGGTCCTGTTTCTCACACTATACTTAATCTCTTGGTTCAGACACATATTTTTATGTTCATCTCCCAAGATTTGAAAATTATTGGCAGCTGTGCAATAAGATTTTATAAAATCTTGGAGGAAAATAGAGCCTCATAATTCACCTAACAGGTATAAGAATTCCAGGAACTGTAATTTTAAAAATGTCTGAGATAAAGATTTTATAGAAATCATTTTTTGTGACTTTAAAGATATAATTTTAAACTTGTATGCCAATATAGACACTGGAATGTGTATGTATGTATGTGTGTGTGTGTGTGTGTGTGTGTGTGTGTGTATATATATATATATATATATATATATATATATATATATATATATATATATCCTGATTTGCAAATTGTTTCTTCTGTTGTCCCCACTGTATTCTTTTAAAGAAAATACCTCCTGTCTAAGATAGGCTGTATGGGTTTGGAAAGTAGATATTAAATACATGTTGTAAATTTTATACTATACACAGTTAATAATTCAAGATAAACATAGAAGATTATAATTACCTTCACAACAGGATGTGTGAAATTCTGAAATGCTGAAAAGCAAAAGGGATACACAATCCACAAAACATGAATATGACAAAATCACCCGCACCTTCCTGCTGAATTGATGTGGAGTCAAGTTCCATGAGTTAGCTTTGATAAATAATATTTTAGCATTTGACTTCTGTGTTTGCTGGTTTTTGTTGAGTACAGAAGCATGATTCAAATATATTGAAGAAAAACATCCAATATTAGTTTAATTAAGCATAGAGTTAAGTTTTCAAAAGTGAGATTATAGTTCCAATTACATAAATATAATAAGGAATGCACCCATACCAAGTAAGGTGCGGATTGATTGAGGGAAAGGGGATATCTAATCAGAGGAACAAAGAGAAACTTTGGGGCATAAATATATAAAATGAAGAAAATAATTTAACAGCAGGTGTGTTTAATGTAGCCTATCACAATCATTTCATTAACTTTATTACAGGTATGTATCCTGTTCCTCCATTTGTTCTACAATACAGTATGTCTAATGTTGTGATAACCGTCAAGTGGAAATTATAATTCATTTGCATTGAAGAAATATCTGAGATATGATCAGCTTTGGTATACACTTATTAAAATAATCATTTTTCCATACACATGGAGGACAGTGGTGTATCTTCTCTTATTATATCCTCTGGTCTGACCCACTCAAAGTTTCTTGATTCATTCATTTGAGAAGACATAGGAATTGTATCTAAGAAATAATTTTTAATAAGCATAAAATATTAATATATGGTAATCCAAAGGGGAAAAGTGAAGTGAAATGCAAAAGTATTATCAGAAATTAATAACCTTTTATATTTCAAATTCATTGGAATATATACAAAAATAACAGCTTTGGTATTCAACAAATTAACCTAAAGAGTCTGTGGTTTACAAAATGACCATTGTTTGATATAACTTCATAGACATTCAAAGATTTTCATAAAATACGTGTCATATCAGAATACTAGCTATTTAGAGATGAGGACTTGGAAGAGTAATTGAGTGTATTCCTAGCATGCCCAAAGCCATGGTTTCATTAAGGAAAAAAACTGTCTTTTAAAATGTCCCATGTTTCTTAAATGGTATGTTTCTGATCTCAAATACTGATATCAATACTTCCTTATGCTTGGTAGTTTTGAAGCAAAGAAATTAAAGTGGCTGCTTGCCCCAATTCTAACAGTTTCCCCTGCTTAAAACCATCTCTGGACCAGTAATTCTCACTTTTGATTGAAGGGAAATATAGTGAAACCAGCTGAAATGCATTGTCTCGGTCTCCTTATGATTACCTTCAAAATTACATAGATATTTTTATTTCCTCCCCACTAGCCCCTCCCTTGGATTTTCAAAAGCTATCTCTAGATCTGTGGTCTTGATTTTTTTTTTACATTTGTTGTTTAGATTATTCCCACTACTTTTTCTTCCCAATGCAGTAACTGTATCTTAAAAATACAATTTCTAGGAGCTGAGTTTTGGCTCAGTCTCAGGGTGCTTGTCTAACAAATGTGAAGAACTGGGTTTAATCCTCAGCACTATATAAAATAAATAATATAAAGGTATTGTGTCAATTTACAGCTTAAAAAAATCTTTAAAAGGGGCTGGGGATGTGGCTCAAGCGGTAGCGCGCTCGCCTGGCATGCATGCGGCCCGGGTTCGATCCTCAGCACCACATGCAAACAAAGATGTTGTGTCTGCCGAAAACTAAAATAAATAAATATTTAAAAAAAAATCTTTAAAAAATACAATTTTGGAGCTTGGGTTATGGCTCAGCGGTAGAGTGTTTGCCTTGCACGTGCAAGGCTCTGAATTCAATCCTCAGCACCACATAAAAATAAATAAATAAATAAATAAATAAATAAATAAATAAATAAATAAATAAATAAATAGTGTTATTCTGTACAACGAAAAAAAAATTTTAAAAAAATACAATTTCTATGTGTTCTTGTTCTACCGCTTTGCCAACAAACATAATTAAAAACAAAGCACTATTTATGCTCTAATTTAATGTGGTTATGCCATGAACTAAGACGAAATGGCTCTTAAATTAGATTTTCTAAAGGGCAATTTATTCAACTGCTCTTTTAACTCAGAATGTAGTCTGTGCATCAAGGAGCATTGGAAGCATCTCTGAATGTATTCAGGATGTAGAACCAAAGACCTTCTGAGTCAGAACATAGATTTTGTACATGGTTCCCAACATATGATTCAATAAAATTTGAGAGTTCTTATGCACGCTTAATCTTTTACCAATTCCTCTAACTTAACATGCCTATTTGGTGTTTCTTTTTGCTTTGTTATTTTGTTATTGTTACTGGGGATTGAACCCATGGGTGTCTAACTACTGAGCAACATCCCCATCCCTTTTTATATTTCATTTAGAGAAAGGGTCTTGCTGAATTTCTGAGGGCCTCATTCAGTTACTGGCTTTAAAACAAAAATTATTTCTCTGTCTTCAGCCTCCAGAGCCCCTGGGAATATAGGCATGCACCTTGTGCCTGGCCATTTATTTTACCTATTTAAAATTCTCCCTATTTTGTACTCTAATTTGTAGATGTATTAGAAGTCATAATCTTTCCAGGGAATGTTTTTTCAGGCCATCATCAATGTGCATCTGCTTATTTTTTCTTTTTCTTTTTTTTTCTTTTGTTGTTGTTGTCTACAGTCTTTTCTCATTCTTCATTTCCAAATTCTTCTCTCCCCTTTCTTATGTCCCAACTTTCCTCTAATTTAAGCAGCTCTTGAAATGGACCTAATAACTCAGTTCCTCTAGGACCACTCAACTTACCCTGTGATTGCAACTTTATAAGATACACTATTTCAACTCCCATACTATTTATTATTTTCATTTCTTCCACTATTAAATCATACTAGTGCTCATGTATTAAACATGCATTATATCCAATAATTTTATAATGAGTGGTTCTTACCTTCTGTATGCCCATTTATACCATATTTTTCCCTTTGACGTGCATCACCAAATGAATGACCAACACTATTCTGAGGAAGAATCTGAGAGATAGTCATCTGGTAAAATTATATCACTAATGAATTATATGAATATTGCCTAATTAGTATTCTAAGGAGACACCTAATTTTCCAGATTTGAAATAAAATAGATTTAAAAACTAGAGAAGTACACATTAAAAATTGAAATAGTTTATATCAGAGTGTTATATGTCCTCTGCAAATCAGTCAAATATTATATTCATTTCTCTACTAAATCTAAAAAAACAGGATAGAAGGACAGTAGAGAACTATCAACATGAGGGCTAGGGTTGTGGATCAGTGGCAGAGTGCTTGCCATGCATGTGTGAGGAACTGGGTTTAAATCCCAGCACTGCATATAAATGAATAAAACAAAGGTCCATTGACAGCTAAAAGAAAGAAGAGAGAGAGAGAGAGAGAGAGAGAGAGAGAGAGAGAGATACCAATAGTACACTAACTGATGTGCATATTTTTATCAGAAACTAACTTCATTACACCGAACACTATTCATAAATTACCAATAAAATAAGAGGACCTTCTACCATATATAACATATATACTATATGACATGTATAAAGTGTAAGTTGTATACACATACATATATATGTATATATACATTTGCTACACATCATTAAACATTTGAAACATTCTAATTATAAGCTTTTAGTGTTGAGACTGAATTATGTCACATCAAGTAGAAAAGAAGCCTTGTTCCCACTGTTTTATTCAGGGATGCAAGGGCTTACAGAAATCTAAATTTCTTTTGGTGAAACTTTTACTTATAGGAAAACTAGTTTAATAAAATGATAAACTCGTTTTGTAAAAGTTTTCTTTCTTTTTCAATACAGTTTCCACATAAGAAATAATTACAAAATATTAAACTATGGTAAAAAATATATATGTAGATATGTACAGTGGTTACTGACTGCACCCTGAATTTGAGTCAAATCAACTAGTGTGTTTGGCAAACCTGAGTAAGGACACGCAGTGGAGTGAAACTATAGAGAGCCAATGAACAGATAAGACCAAAAATATGTTTTTAGATAAATAAAAGAGTTCAACAAAGAATTTAACTGCAGCAGTTTTCAGGGAAAAACTGGCTAGGTGGAAGCTCTTCTCTGGTAGGCTCACACCCTCTATAATTTTTTTTTTTGCCATGTTTTTTATTGGTTGTTCAAAACATTACAAAGCTCATGACATATCATCTTTCATACATTTCATTCAAGTGGGTTAAGAACTCCCATTATTACCCCAAATACAAGTTGTAGAATCACATCGGTTACACATCCACATTTTTATATATTAACATATTAATGACTGTTGTATTCTGCTACCTTTCCTAACCCCTACTATCTCCCCTCCCCTTCCCTCTCATCTTCCCTCTCTACCCCATCTGCTGTTGCTTAATTCTCTCCCTTGTTTTTTTTTTCCCCTTTCCCCTCACAAACTCTTATATGTAATTTTGTGTAACAATGAGGGTCTCCTTCCATTTCCATACAGTTTCCCTTCTATCTCCCTTTCTCTCCCCCCACTCTTCTCTGTTTAATGTTAGTCTTTTCCTCATGCTCTTCTTCCCTGTTCTGTACTTAGTTGCTCTCTTTATATCAAAGAAGACATTTGGCATTTGTTTTTAAGGATTGGCTAGCTTCTCTTAGCATAATCTGCTCTAATGCCATCCATTTCCCTGCAAAATCCATGATTTTTTTATTTTTTAGTGCTGCGTAATACTCCATTGTGTATAAATGCCACATTTTTTTTATCCATTCATCTATTGAAGGGCATCTAGGTTGATTCCAGAGTCTAGATATTGTGAATAGTGCTGCTATGATCATTGATGTGGAAGTATCCCTATAGTATGCTCTTTTAAGGTCCTAAGGGAATAGACCAAGAAGGGCGATAGCTGGGACAAATGGTGGTTCCATTCCCAGCTTTCCCAGGAATCTCCATACTGCTTTCCATATTGGCCGGACCAATTTGCAGTCCTACCAGCAATGTACAAGTGTACCCTTTTCCCCACATCTTTGCCAGCGCTTGTTGTTGTTTGACTTCATTATGGCTGCCAATCTTACTGGAGTGAGATGGTATCTTAGGGTGGTTTTGATTTGCATTTCTCTGACTGCTAGAGATGGTGAGCATTTTTTCATGTACTTGTTGATTGACTGTATGTCCTCCTCTGAGAAGTGTCTGTTCAGGTCCTTGGCCCATTTGTTGATCGGGTTATTTATTATCTTATTGTTTAATTTTTTGAGTTCTTTTATATTCTGGATATTAAGGCTCTATCTGAAGTGTGAGGAGTAAAAATTATTTCCCAGGATGTAGGTTCCCTATTTACCTCTCTTACTGTTTCTCTTGCTGAGAAAAAACTTTTTAGTTTAAGTAAGTCCCATTTGTTTATAATTGTATTTAACTCTTGGGCTATGGGCGTCCTATTAAGGAATTTGGAGCCCGACCCCATAATATGTAGATCGGAGCCAACTTATTCTTCTATCAGGCACAGAGTCTCTGATTTGATATCAAGCTCTTTGATCCAATTTGAATTAACTTTTGTGCTTGGCAAGAGAAAGGGGTTCAGCTTCATTTTGTTGCATATGGATTTCCAGTTTTCCCAGCACCATTTGTTGAAGATGCTATCCTTCCTCCATTGCATGCTTTTAGCTCCTTTATCAAATATAAGAAAGTTGTAATTTTGTGGATTGGTCTCTGTATCCTCTATTCTGTACCATTGGTCCACCTGCCTGTTTTGGTACCAGTACAATTCTCTTTTTGTTGCTCTTGCTCTGTAGTACAGTTTGAAATCTGGTATCGCTATTCCTCCCGATTCACATTTCCTGCTTAGAATTGCTTTTGCTATTCTGGGTCTTTTGTTTTTCCATATGAATTTCATGATAGCTTTATCTATTTCTACAAGAAATGCCGTTGGGATTCTGATTGGCATTGCATGGAACCTGTAGAGAACTTTGGGTAATATCGCCATTTTGATGATGTTGGTTCTGCCTATCCATGAACAGGGTACATTTTTCCATCTTCTAAGATCTTCTTCAATCTCTCTCTTTAGGGTTCTGTAGTTTTCTTTTTTTCTTTTCTTTTTTTTTTAGAAAAAGTGAGAGAGAGAGTGAGAAAGAGGGAGAGAGAGAGAGAATTTTAGTATTTATTTTTTTTTAGTTATCGGCGGACACAACATCTTTGTTTGTATGTGGTGCTGAGGATCGAACCCGGGCTACACGCATGCCAGGCAAACGCTCCACATCCCCAGCTTCTGTAGTTTTCATTGTGTAAATCTTTCACCTCTTTTGTTAGGTTGATTCCCAAGTATTTTTTTTTTTTGAGGATATTGTAAATGGGGTGGTTTACCTCCTTTCCATGTCAGAAGTTTTGTTGCTGATATACAGGAATGCCTTTGATTTATGCATGTTAATTTTATATCCTGCCACCTTTATTATTCATTTATAAGTTCTAGTAGTTTCTTTGTAGACCCTTTTGGGTCTTCTAGGTATAGGATCATGTCATCCGCAAATAGTGATATTTTAAGTTCTTCTTTTCCTATTTTTATGCCTTCAATTTCTTTTGTCTGTCTAATTGCTCTGGCTAGTATTTCAAGGACTAAATTAAATAGAAGTGGTGAGAGAGGGCATCCCTGTCTTGTTCCAGATTTTAGCGGGAATGCCTTCAGTTTTTCTCCATTTAGAAAGATGCTAGCCTGAGGATTAGCATATATAGCTTTTACAATGTTGAGGTAAGTTCCTGTTATCCCTAGTTTTTCTAGTGTTTTGAACATAAAGGGATGCTGTACTTTGTCAAATGCTTTTTCTGCATCTATCGAGATGATCATATGGTTCTTATCTTTAAGTCTATTGATGTGGTGAATAACATTTATTGATTTTCGTATATTGAACCAACCTTGCATTCCAGGGATGAATCCTACTTGATAATGGTGCACAATTTTTTTTTTATATGCTTTTGTATTCGATTCACCAAAATTTTATTGAGAATTTTTGCATCTATGTTTATTAGAGATATTGGTCTGTAGTTTTCTTTCTTTGAAGTGTCTTTGGTTTCGGGATCAGGGTGATGTTGGCCTCATAGAAAAAATTTGGAAGAGCTCCTTTTTCTATTTCTTGAAATAGCTTGAAAAGTAATGGTATTAATTCTTTGAAGGTTTTGTAAAAGTCTGCTGTATACCCATCTGGTCCAGGGCTTTTCTTGGTTGGTAGTCTTTTGATGGCTTCTTCTATTTCTTCTTTTGTTATTGGTCTGTTTAAATTGTGTGTGTCTTCCTGACTCAATCTGGGCAGATCATATGACTTAAGAAATTTATCGATATCTTCACTGTCTTCTATTTTATTAGAATATAGGGTTTCAAAATACTTTCTCATTATCTTCTGTATTTCTGTAGTGTCTGTTGTGATATTGCCTTTTTCATCCTGTATGTTAGTAATTTGAGTTTTCTCTCTTCTTCTCTTCATTAGCATGGCTAAGGGTCTGTCGATCTTATTTATTTTTTCAAAGAACCAACTTTTAGTTTTATCTATAGTAATGAGTTTTATCCAGTTGAATTCTGCCTGAGATGTCAGTGGATGACAGGTGCCCTGCAGATTCTTTTCAGCAGAATCAGAGGGCTTACTAAAAAAACTTCTATACTTGGGGTCATTTTTCTAGACTTTCTTGATGGTTGATCAAAAACCCTGGCGTTTATGTTCTTATATTTCCAGGACCCAACAAAGACATGAATTTGGCAGGTAAAGAGTAATCAACAACACAAGTCAGGCTCTATCAACAAAGGTACCTGAGACACAGATCTGTAAGGAGCTCTGAAAAGCTGTAGTCATGGTTACATGGTCATCCAAGGGATAGAAACTGAGGTGAGTTTCAATTAAATGTGCCTGTAGGAACAATGTGAAAGAAGACAGTCAGAATTTGTTCTGAAAAAAAAAAAAAAACTTGCTGCTACCATCTACAGAGAGGAGAGCTGATCTCCAGAGTCTGGCCATCTCACTGTTCTTAGAGGCATGTGAAGGAAGAACCTCCACTTCTTCAACTGAAGCAATTATAGTCATTCCCTTGGTGTTTCACCAAGGGGGTTCCCTCTTTAGAAAGGTCCCATTGCTGGAACTCTGTCTTTGAGATATCAGGGTCTCCTGTATGTTTTATCTCCAAGACACAAGAAATGCCTCTATTTACTGGAATTGTGGATACCCACCCTTTTGGTCCAGATTAACAGAGATATGTTGAAAACTCTGATCAGCAGGAAGTGTGGTGTGATGGTTGACTGTCTTAAAGAATGAAGGGCAGTGGAGACATCTCCCTTTTAAAACTGGTGTTTTGAGATTAGTAAAAGAAAAGAAGATGAGTTGCATGTGATTTTGGGGGGCAGAATATTTTTGGAATGCTTTGAAAGATCTTTTGAAAAGCTTGTTTCCTGCATCTCCCCCAACCAAGCACAGACCTGCATGCAGTCCATCTCTATCATGCTTAGACAAAGTGAAACCAACCACAGAGACTTGACATCTTGCATGACCTTGAGCTCACTGAAAGAAGTGTGGAATTGGGATTTTCAGCACAGATTGACCCACAGACTCCATGTCCTAGAGTTTTTTTTGATAGCTTCTTCTCTAACCAGAGCCCCATACTCAGGTACATAAAAAAAAAAAAAAACAATATTTTGACTGATTTACCTCTTCATATATAAATGGTTCTATAGTACTTCCTGGTAGGCACGAATGAAACTTTTCAACATTCAAGACTCCACAACCAGTACTGGCCTGTTCTGGCTAGAATTGAGAAGAAACAAGTACAACTATAGATGCTCCCCAAAAACACCCCTTGTGTGGGTTTGCTCTCTGACTTGACTCAGATAAACAATAAAGAAGTGGTAATAATAAACAATGTCCAAAATTTAGTCTCTGACTTCTCTTCTATCCATTGGTCTATGGGTCTTTCTTTACACCAGGACCATGGTTTTTATTACTATGTCTCTGTTTTATATTTTGAAATTGGGCATTGTGGTTTATTCATTGTTTCTCTTATGATCAGTATCACTTTGTCTAAATATTTTTTTGTTTGTTGTTTTTCTTCCATACAAACTTAGACGTAGTTATTTTCCTCCATTTCTGCAAACAATATCATTTGAATTTGAATGGGAATACATGGAATCTATAACTCATTTATGGTACTATGGCCATTTAACAATATTAATTCTGCTTCTCTATGAACATAGCAGATCTTTTTACTTCTTATTGTTTTCTTTAGTTTCCTTTTTCATCAATGTGTAATTTTTCATGAAGAGGTCATTCACTTCCTTGCTTAGGGTTATTTCTAGCTATTTTTAAAGTTATTTGAATGATCTATTACTCTTACTTTATTCTCACAAGGTTTGCTATGGTATGTAGATAAACAGTTTATTTTTATATTTTTATTTTGTATCCTATTACTCTGATGAATTCATTCATCAAAATAGAATTTCCATGAAAATTATTTATGTTCTTCTAAGAATAGACTAAATCATTTGCATATAGAAATAATTTAACATTTTAACTTTCCTACCTGAATCCCTTTTATTTCTTTTTCTTTTTCTAAAATTTTAAGTACTGTGATTAGTGAGATTGGTGGCAATGAACATCCTTGTGTTTTTTCTTATTTTAGAGAAAATGTTCCTCTTCATTTTACTATTGACTTTGGATTTGATATACTTGGTCTTTATTATCTTGTAATAAAATTCTCTTATTTCTAATTTCTCAGGGCTTTGTCATGAGGGCCATTGAATTTGTCAAAGGCTTTTCCTGTAGCTTTTTAAATGATCATGTAATTTTGCTCTTGATTCCATATGCCTTGTATTAATTTTATTGATTTGCATGGATCCTGGAGCAAAATCAGCTTTTATGAATTTTCTTGTATGTGACTAGAGACTCAAACCAGGAGCATGGTATCAAGGAGCAACATCCACAGCACCTTTTATTGTTCACTTTGATAGCAGGTCTCACTAAATTTCCCAGGCTGGCTCTTAAATTACAGTGTTCCTCAAACAACCTGATGCTTTTCTGAGAGTATAGACCTATACCACTATGCCTGATACTGTATGTTATTTTGTAATGTGTTATTGAATGTGGTTTGAAGAGGTTTTATGCAAATTTTTATACTATGTTCCTCAAGGATATTGATATCTAGATTTTTCTTGTTCTGTCCAATATTCACTTTTCCAGTCAGGGTAATACTTTGCATAATTACTTTGGAAGCATCTTTCCTTTGCTCTTAAATGTAATGGGGAATTAATATAAGTTCTTCTTTAAATATCTGATAAAATTTATCCATGTATTCACCTCTGAACCTCTGGTCCAGAAGACTTTTTATTATTGCTTCAACCTTATTGCCTGTTATTGAGCTATGTTTTTCTCTACCCATTTGATTCAATATTTTACGCCATATTTCATTAATATCACTTAGATTTATTTATCTTTCAATTTTATTCTTTAAAATAGTCTAGATTTTCCCGTTTATTGAAATATAAGCTTTTTAATAGTCTCCAGAGATCCTCTGGATTTCAGTGGTATCTGTTTTAATATTTCACTTTTTGTTTCTAGCTTTATTCATTTGTATCTTCTTTTTCCTTATGGTTCCCTTGGCCAAGGGTTTATCAATTTTATTTCCCATTTTAACAACCAATTATTTGTTTCTTTATTACTATGTTTTTTTTAAATATCTATTTTATAATTTTGGCTCTGATTTTAATTAATTCTATTCTTGTATTGGTTTTAGAATAAATTTGCTGACGTTTTTCTTAGAACTGGGGATGCATCATGAGGTTTTTAATTTGAAATATCTCAGATTTTTAAATGGAAGTAGCCCTTACTATAAACTGCCCTCATACAACTGCTTTGGTGGATTAGTTGAGGGACATCAGAAGGGATAGGAATGGTACTGGGCAGTAAGATTTATCAAAATATGTTATATGCATTTCTGTATATGTTATAATGAACCCCACTATCATATATATATACATATATATATATATATATATATATATATATATATATATATATACATATATATATATATATATATATATATATAATGTCTCAATAGAAGAAAAAAACACCAACAAAAAAGATCTGCTTTTACTTTATCCCATAAATGTATAGATGTTGTGTTTCAATTCTCATGTGGTTCTCAGGTTTATTTAAAACTTTTCCCCCTGATTTCATTAGTGACCTTTGATTATGCAACTGTATTATTCATTCTTCAAGTGTTCATGCAATTTCTGTAGTTTTACTTGCCTTTTGCTTCTTTTTCTTAATTAGATAATCAATTCACATATAATATTGAGGTTCATTTTAAATAATCATACAAGTATGATATACAATTTTCCAGTTTAATCCCCAGTAATCTCTCCCATCCCTACCTCTGTTATTTCTCTTCTACTCCACTGTTCTTTCTTGTATTTATTTTTAGTTGTTTTAATTAGTGCATCATTGATATACATAAAGGTCAAATTCATTGTGTTATATTCTCAAGTGCACAAAGGAAAAAAAAATTTAAGATTCATTTCACGACACTTCCTTTGGCAGTTCCTCCACATCCCTCTCAATCTCCTTCCTATACTCCACTGACCACTCTTGTGTTTTTAGGAAATCCCTTATTTCTCCTTTATTTTTATCTATCTTCTTAACATAAGGGAAAATATTCAACCCTTGACTTTTTGAATCTGAGCAGGATATTTACATTCACTTAGTGGGACATTTTCCAGTTCCATTTATTTACTAACAAATGCCATTTTTTCTTTTAATTGATGTCTTACTGAGTAGAACTTTATTTGTGGATCAGGTGGCAAAGATCTCCTATTCTGCAGCCTCTGTCTTCATGCTTTCATTTGTTTCCTTTAGTGTTCAGAAGTTTTTAATTTTTTGCCATCCTACTTATTGTTTCTTGGTTTTATAAGATTGATTTAGGAGTTTTGTTAGGACCACTGATGATTGTGATAATATGCTGAAAAGTTCAGCTTACAATTTTATCTACCAGTTGTAGAGTTTCTTGTGTAATTCCTAAATCTTTGATTCACTTTTGAGTTGATTTTCCTCTTCATGTGTGTATGTATTTATTTCCCAGACCCACTTGTTAAAAAGGCTGTATGTGTTGTTTTCTAATTGCAACCTACTGTGATATGATAAGGGATAAATAGAATTATTTTGTTTTTGTATTTATTAAGACATGCTTTGTATTCTAATATATGATCTATTATAAAGAAAGTTTTTTTTGTATTGCTAAAAAATTATGAGTTCTGTTCATTTCAAATGAAATAGTACCTAGACAACTATTAAGTTGTCATGATAAAAAGTAAAAGTGATATGTAGGAAAGTTATTGATGTTTTGTCCACCTAACAAGTCACTGGTGATATTAGTATTAATGTTACCCACACTTGCCGGGGTCCTGCCCTAGCGGGGTCCAGGGAGTCCTGAAGAATGAGTGGCATCGGCGAAAAGATGAGACAGGAGTCGTTCCGTTCGAGCAATCTCCAGAGAGAGAGCTAATGCAGCTTTCTCTGAGTCATCTTTTATTACAATTTTTCTCATCATTATAGATTCAGAATACGTCATTGATTATATAATTTAAAACTTTGCCAAGACATGACATTTCCTTAACCATGATTAGGGGTACAAAAAATGTAACATTAATTTACATTTTTCCGGGATATGTCCTTCAGTTATATAATTATTAAAAGTACAGAATCATTAATAAAATACGTCACTAATTTACATTTTTCAGATTTTTTCAAGATTTACTATTTTTCCCAAGATATGTTATCTTCTTATTAACTAATGCCAAGCTACATAACCAGACTCTAAGTCTCCTAACCAATAATTAACCTAAAGTATACTTGTACTTTATTTCTCATCTAAAATTCCCATCTAAAAAAGTCCCTTTAAATCTTATATTTAAAATATCCTAAAGTTTATAAATCATTCTTAAAACATATCAGAAACCTATACAACTAAAAACTTTAAAATTTCTAAACTTAAGAATCTAAATAAAATAATATTTCTAACATTATTCTAAAACTGTGTCTTATAAAGCTATTTTAATTAATTCCTAAATTTATTCTCATAAAACTGGTTGAGCTGCTTTCTCAAAGAGTTTCTTTGTTTCTCAGTCAAGGTGCACTAGTTCTCATATCTTCATAATCTTTCTCAATAGAAAGTAAGTTCTAAACATCAATCCACTTTCCACCAATATTAAGTATGCTCATCATATATCCCTATGTAAAGTAAGATAGAGTTTATAAAAAGAGAAAAAATACATATTTATATGTTTTAACTTTCCTAAATGTAAAAATGAGACTACATGTGGTGAACTTTGTAAAATAAGCATACTGATTAGGTTTTCTAAGAGGGTGGAAATATGGGCTTGGGTTCTAGTTGATTTAATCAACGTGGTGCCTAAAATTCTCATGACCTTTCAAAGGATGATTGTTGTCTATTATCAGGCTTGTCCACAATGTACTGAGATAGAAGAACAGCCTTCTGTTTTGTCCTTGATATGCTGAGGGGTAGTAGAACAGCCTCCAAGGCATGAACTACCTGTTATGTTCTAGCCATCTGAAATTTAATTTGTTTGGCATTTAACACACTCATGCCTCCTGTCAGAAACATATGCATGAAAATGAAAAGTCCCAATTACATTAAAAAGGGTCTCATGGTTTTGGTTGCCCACCAACCAGCGTGGCTTTGCCAGCATCCATCCTCACTGTGACCCTGTCAAGACAGTGGGAGAGCGGCTTTGCCAACACTTTTTCTCACTGTGACCCTGTCAAAACAGTGAGTGGAGGATCGCCTTCACCAATTCCCCCTTTTTTATTTTTTAAATGGAGTAACTTTAGTTCCAGATGGGCTGAACGAATTCCATGACTCAGCAATCTAAACAGGACTGGAAGGACAAACATAAGGACAAGAATAATTAAAATACTTAAACAACTTTTGATTAAAATAGAAAATAAAGTTTTGCTGGAGACTAAAGAATTTAATTTGGAAACAAAAGTGTCAGCTAATTCTGGAATGGTTGTTTCTGAAATATGTGCCTGGCTAATATCTTTAATTTTTTCCTGTAATTCCTCTATATCTAGAGTTAAATTAGTGTTTTTCCATAATCCTCATAAATGACATTGTATCTGGGACCATATTTCTTCAGAATAGTTATATGTGTGAGGAGTAACACTAATCCATTTATATTGAGAATGACATCTAGTTGTCATTCGAGTTTTTATGTTTTGAATTTGATTACCAATGTAAAGAACAGCCTCTTCTAAAGCATTAACTCTAGCTTCTAACTTCTTGTCTATATGTTCCTGAATCATAAGTGCAGTAGAAATATTTTTTGACAACTGATTTACGTGATGAGCAGTATGAACTTCTTTAACTAATGCAGTGGTGGAAGCAACTATGGACCCTATTATACCAATTAATGCTGAAATTCCTAAAATTAAGGTAGCTACAAAACGTTTAGGTCTAATTAAGGCTTGATTAACTAAGTCTAGTGCTTGTAACCCAGCATCATCATACCAAATAGAATCTAATTTAACAGGCAACATAACATAAGAAGGTTGATGTACAATTAAAATATGACTGGATGCTGATATGCTAGGATCAATACAATTTGTTAATGTACTACCTTCACAAACAACATCATAAGTTTCATCCTCTAATTTTGAAATCTTTAGTGTTCCTTGATTTTTAAGTAATATTGCATAAGGAGATCCTACACAAGCTGTAACAAAATGACTCTCATGTACTGAAGAAGGCCTAATCATATGTATTATGTCTAAAGAAGCCAATAACCTATAAAGTTCTGTATAAACCTGATAATGTTGTTTAATTTTAGTAAAATATAAAGGGGCAACCCATCCAGCTGAGAAACCATTCATTCATGGGTTCAAGTGGAATGCACCTAATAATTTGTATTCGAGGAGTATTCCATGAAGGTGATGATAAAATTTTAGGAGCATTATAATCAGATTTAGAAATAGAAAAATCATATATTGGAAAAGAAGAATTTTTGGAAAGATTTTAAATCCTCTTTCAATAAACATACATTTATGCCACATTGGAAATCCAAATTGTCTATCTATTCTTACCCGTGAATGATCAAGATGGGACTCAGCTTTTTCACAATCTTGAAACATAGAAGGAGGCTTTTCTGAAGGCAAATTTTCTTTAAAATCAGGAAAATTTAAAGCTAAAATAGAAAGCATCCAAAAATCCTTTATATCACTTTCCTCATTTGGAGAATTTGTCATAAAAGTTCTATAATTAAGTGATATGCAGCCCACAATTTGAATAACATTTTAACTAAAACACAGAGGAGGTAAATGACTATGACCCTTAAAACTAAAATTATGAGTTGATATAGGAGTAATAAAAGAATTAGATTCACCCCCTAGGAGATTAGTATTATTGGTAAATACCTTAATATCTCCTTTTCCCCAAGTAGTGAGGTGATATAAAGGTGGATCAGGATAATATGCCCAATAATATTCAGAAGACACATTGGTTACCTGACAGGCAAAAATAGCTAGCATAGCAACAAACATTTTCTCAGGAGTGCAGGGGTTTGAATGAATAGAGATAAGTTCTCGAACTTGATGAGTCAATTGTTTTAATTGTCCCCAAGTTGGTAGTTCTGCAGATCTTGTAGAAGATGATCATCTGAATAAGGATTGAGGATCATCAAAGTTCATTCGGGAGAAAGATGGAATCAAGGTAGTCATCAAATCTTCCTCAGGAACTGTGGTCAATGGTGAGGTGTATCGGAGACTTGGAGGACACGATCTGTTCCGTTTTCTGGTCTGGAGGCTGGACATAGGGTCGAATCAGTCTGTCAGGAATCCAAATGGGGGAATCTGCGCCCTGTGGGAAGACACAAGCATATCCTTGACCACAAGTCAGGTCCTTTCCATTTACCTGTTAAAAGATCTTTCCATTTTACCAAGGGTTTTGCTGATATTTTTTCATTTTCCTAATGTCCTAACATGGGAGTTACTCCTTTATAATCACAATTAAGATGATTAATCACAAACAAAGCATGTTGTAAAACATGATGAGGATAACTATATTTATATTGTCCTTCTTGAAGTTTAGCAATTTGAGCTTTCAATGTTTGATGAGCTCTCTCAACTATAGCTTGTCCTTGAGGATTATAAGGGATTTCTGTAGAATAAGAAAATTTAAATATATCACAAAATTTTTTTTAAAAGCATTTGAAGTATAAGCTGGTACATTATCTGTTTTTAATGCTTTAGGCATTCCCAAATATGAGAAACAAATAAACAAGTGTTGCACTACGTCTTTATATGCTTCCCCAGTTCTTGCTGAGGCAATAATCACATGAGAAAAAGTATCAACAACAACATGAACATAACTTAATTTTCCAAATGAAAGAATATGAGTAACATCCATTTGCCATAGATCATTAGGTCTTAAACCACGAGGATTAACTCCCATGGTTAAAGTTGGCAATAATGATGGACAGGTTTGACAATTTCTGACAATTGTTCTAGCTGATTCCCTAGGAATATAAAATTGCTGTTGAATGGCAGAAGCATTTTGATGATGTAAAGCATGACTAGCTGTAGCTTCCTGAACAGTAAGAATTTGGGGTCTAGTTAATGAATCTGCCAATGCATTGCCTTGTGACAATTCTCCTGGTAAGTTAGAATGTCCTCGAATATGCCCTATAAAATAAGGATGTTGTCTATCTAAAATCGACTTCTGTAAAGAATTTAAATGATGAAAAATTGTAGTCTTATGCTGAGGAAGAGAAGCTGTCTCTATATGAGGAAAAATTTTCACAATATACTGAGAATCAGCATATAAGTTAAACATTTGATCTTTTAATTGGGTAAAAGCCATAATTACAGCTATTATTTCTGCTCTCTGAGCAGAGGTTTCCTCTGTCTGTTGAACATAGGTTTTATCATTAATAACTAAAGATGCTCATCCATTTGAGGAGCCATCAGTGAAAACTAAAGCTGCTGGTTGAGGTAAAGGTTCAGAAGAAAACAATTTTGGAAAAATAACAGGGTGATTCTTAACTAAATATAACAGAGGGTGAGATGGCAAATGAAATTTAATATGACCACAATATCCCTGTAAAGCTATTTGCCAATCTTCAGAATGTTCCATTAGTGTATTTAATTGATCTCTAGAATAAGGAATCACCAAATTATGCATTTCTTTCCCAAATAATTCTCTACTTCTATGTCTTCCTTTTATTATTAATAAAGCAATCACAGTAGGGTATGAGCAAATAACCTTTTTAGAAGTAACCGGCATATGAATCCATTCTAAAGGACCTGACTGCCATAATACTCCTGTGGGTGTATGAGGAGTAGGTACAATAAGAAAATCCCAAGTTTGAGTATAATCAACTCTTTGCAATTGTTGTTTATTAATAGCTTCTTCTACCTTATTTAAAGCCAATTTAGCTTCTTCTGTCAAAATATGAGAAGAACGTGGGTTAGTCTCCTTTCAAAATATCAAATAAGGGTTTAAGACCTGCAATAGTAAGTTTCAAAAATTGATGAATCCAATTAATATCTCCTAAAAGTTTTTGAAAATCATTTAAAGTTTGTAAATGATCAATCTGTAATTTTAAATTTTGATGGGAAACAGTTTGAGTATTTATATTTCTACCCAAATAATTGTAAGGAGGTGATTGCTGAATTTTATCTGGAGCAATGATTAAACCAAAATTTTGTAAAGTCTGTGTCAACATTAATAATCTATGATGAAGCAACTGGACATCTTTATGAGCAATTAATATATCATCCATATAATGAATAATATAGTCATCTTTATATTTATCTCTTATTGGTTGTATTGCTAATTCAACATATTTTTGACAAAGAGTAGGACTATTTTTCATACCTTGAGGCAACACCTTCCATTGAAAACGTTGATATGGCCGTTTTAAATTCACAGAGGGAAGGCTGAAAGCAAACCTTTTATGATGATCAGGATGTAATGGAATAGTAAAAAAGCAATCTTGTAAGTCTATTACCATAACATGAAATCCTTTAGGGACAGCTACTGGAGAGGGGAGTCCTGGTTGTAAGGAACCCATATCCTCCATGGTAGCATTTATAGCTCTTAAATCTTGTAATAATCTTCATTTACCTGATTTCTTTTTAATAACAAATATAGGAGTATTCCATGGACTATTAGAAGGTTCTATGTGTTTTAAATTAAGTTGTTCTTTAACCAACAAGTCTGCAGCCTGTAATTTTTCTGTTGTTAAGGGCCATTGTTCTATCCATACACTCTCATCACTTTTCCAAGTCATTTTATCTACTGTTTCAACAATGGCCCCAATTAAAAATCCTGTTGAGCCTCTTCTACAAGAGTACTACAGAGAGAAACTCCCCTTTTAAACATTATATCTCGGTCCCATAAAGTAAAGGGAAGTGAAGGAATAACATATGGCTGAAAAGTTCCTGAATTTTTGTCATCAGCCCATTTAAGTATTTGAGTGCTTTTTGCTACATTAGTAGCAGTTCCAAGTCCCATAAGTGTTGAGGGAGTTACTGTTGTAGGCCAGATTGAAGGCCAATCTTTTCCAGCTATACAAGTCAAATCTGCTCCTGTATCTAATAAACCATGATTTATTTTTCCCTGAATCTCTAGTTTTTTCATAGGACGAGAATTTTGAATTTTTTGAACCCAAAATGCCATATCACTAGAGCCAAATCCTTTTGTTTGTCTTTGTTCATTTGAAATAGCTCAGTTTCTGATAGATAAACAGGGGAGTAACAAGATTTGAGCAATTCTTTGCCCTTTATGAATAATCAAAGTCTTCTGAGATGAAGGTTCTATTAAAATCTTAATTTCTCCAGTTAAAAAAAAAAAAAAAAACAACTTCATTTTGGTATGCCATCTTAGAAGTTTACTAATGGTTTTGGGCAGAAGAGGGAGCATAATGCATTTAGAATAGGCTTTGGAAAAGGCATCCTGACTACCTTATGGGTTCACTTTCATTTTTTCTGTGACCAATCCTCTTTACTTAAAATTCAATCAGGAATCACCCCTGGGACAAAGGACGTCGTTGAAGGTGTTCCCACAAGTGGGCTTCCAAGGTCTTTTACATTTGAAATAGGCTTTAGTGGTGCTCATTAACATATCTTTCAGTTAGCAGCCAGGTGTGTTTGAGTGAGGCCCATTATCTTTATTGCATTGTCATTATACTATCTATTCTATTTTATACTTATTCACTGTGAACCAAGAACCCTAGTTTTGAATATATGAACAGAGAGCTAGAAAACTAGGGGTTTATTCTGAGACCTTTGGAGAGCTAAACTGAAGTTCTGGATTTCAAAATGTTTTTTCTGAATTTGAGATACTGCTTCCCCTACATTTAAAAATCTCGGGACTCATGAAGAGAATGAGTTAAAAGCTAGCATCATCAAATTTGTGAGGCCATAAGAAATTCAAAGGGACCCTGTCTCTAAATAAAAATATTAAAAAAGAGGTGGAAATGTGAATCAGCCTCTGGGTTGAATATCTGGTACCAAAAAGAAAACAACAACAACACACACACACACACACACACACACACACACACACACACACACATTTAAATAAATAAACAAACAAACTCAAATGAGTAACAAGCCCTAAAGTCAACAGCCTATCACATGCATGAGTACAACAAATGGATTTGTGGTTCTCTCCTGATAATTATCTCAGTCTTCACTATGCAATCTGGTGACATGCTGGACTCATGACACATGGAAGCCCACAAAAGGCTTTAGAAAGGAGCTGAAACCACCATACAATTATGGAACAAAATGCCCAGGTTTTCAACTGCTGATCTAAGCCTCACTAGACTAGTTAGAGGCAGGTGAACACTAAACTTCCCCACAGAGACCCTCTGGCCACAAGATTCTGGAGAGAACCAGGAAGAGTCCCTAGCCATGACTGCCAGTTTCCACCATTGCCATTCCTGTCAGCTTTAAGAAACCTTCCTACCCAGTCTCAAGATAACAAGGCACACATACCATTTCCTGGCTTTCGGGGTTCTCAGCGTTCTCCCTGTGATTTGTTTTCAGCTTCTGCATAACACAGAAAACTGGGCTCCAGATTCAGGACAGAAAGCCTACAAAAAGATTGAAAGAATGGTGAGCTCCAGACACCAAAAGAACAGAAGATTGTGGAAGCCCGCCTTCTCATCTCCAACTGCGTGAGGATTGGACAGTTCTCACCTAAGAGACTGGTCAAGGCTTCAGGCACTGCCTCCAACCTGAGCCAAGTGGGCACAGAATCAAAGTCTGAATGAAAGGCTGCTCCATTGTCATTGTTAAAAGACTACAGATCAGGGCTGAGAATATAGCTTAGGCAGTAGAGTGCTTGTTTTGCTTATATAAGGACATGGATTCAATTCCCTGCACTACACACATACACTCCCGGAAAAATAAAAATAAATAAATTAGTAATGAACTTTGAGGACTAGGGTTATGGATCAGTGGTAGAGTGCTTCCCAAAAATGCAGGAGGTACTGGGTTGAACACCCAGCACCACATTAAAAAACCAACCAACCAACAAACTACTAATGGTATTATGTCCATCTACAACAAAAAATATTCAAGAAAAAATAAAGACTGTGTATTTGACTTGTGCACCCCCACTACAGAACTCATAAACACTTTTTATATATAATTTATACATATATGTCTTCAGACAGTATATAAAACTTTTTGTGATTTCTTTTCAAGTAACTTATATTATAGATATGCTTCACAACCCTGAAATCATCCCCATGTCATATTATTATTATTATTATTATTATTATTATTATTATTATTATTATTTGAGGGTTTGTGAATGCGGTTATTTTAAGGCAAAGTTTTCTTCCAATACTAAGACCTATTCCAGAGGGAAGTGCATTGACATTTATAACTGTTTATAAGTTTAAACAATTTGTGAAAAATGTCTATATTTTTATTTATAAAAATGATATCACAATTTCTTTAATATTTTTTTTACTTATCTGTTTTTTGTCTCATAAAAAAACAGTTTGAGCTTTAAACTCATTAGCAATGTCCCCATATCACTTCCCCCTAAAAAATTGACTCACAGATATAATTCAAATTATTGAGATTCATATTTATTTTAACTAGTGAAGTCTATAGACTTTATTTTAACTAGTGAAGTCTATAGATTTTCTTTTTATTTTCACCCTTAAATGAAGCCCATTTTGTATAACTTTCTTGTTGTGTAACTGACCTCTAAAATTCTGCATATTTTACCCCCAAGTCTTTTCACTTTGGACTATTGATGTCTTGATGCAGGGGATCTCAGAGTTGTCATACACAAGGCAGGAAATGGATATAGTAAGATGTAAGACTGGAGCTTGCTGAGTATGTAGATTTTGCATTACAAAATAAGTATTGGTGGACTATATGGGAGTAGGGAGAAAAAGAGCTATGGAAAAAAAGAACTTGAGCAGTAGAGGAGTTCATTTGCTACAAGTCTACAATGATAGTATGAATATAGAGGGGTAGTGTTCTTGGAAGCGGTAATAAAATTTGGGGGAAAAGAAAAAGGTAATTTTTTGCACAGTTCCCAAGAAAGAGAGCCAGGTGAATTTGTTCTGTGTTCAACTCTTCCCACCTAGGAGTGGAATTTATAGTTCATAGAGTATGTCTCAGTAAGTAGTAAAACACCATTTCAATGTAAATTTACACTTTGTCATGGCTACAAGCTGACTTTGACAATTCCAGTCACATTACATCTTTGCACTTGTTATTAATTAATTAATTAATTAATTAGTTCCATTATTTCTTTGTTCCTTTATTAATTCATTTTTTATTAGTTGTCATTGTTTTTACATTACTGGTAAATGTAAAATTGAACAAATATTATATAATTGAATAAATATTCTGAATGCTAACTTTTTCTTAAATATTGTTTTATGTGTTTATTCATACATTTACTTTTCATTTAAATGTTTTTATCCTTGGCCAGGCCTGATTTATATTAGACCTTAATCTTTGTTTTTGAAGACTAGATAAAATCACGTTATTCCAAATTACTCAAAGATCTATCATCTTGGCAGAACCCTAATCACCCACTAAAGTTGACCCAGTCTGGGTCAACTAAAAACTGTGTCAAAACTCCTCTTTTTTCTTATACAAAACTTAATAAATAATTCCTCTCTCACTTTTATATGTTGGAGAGCAGACTAACTTTCCAAAGCAGCAGTTAATAACCTAGATGTGTTTTCCAACTAGCTCATTATTACTTTTAAAATATTTACATCCTTGACACTAAGAGTGTCACTAATTTCTTTTCTAAGTTTTGTAAGATCTCTCTCTCTCTCTCTCTCTCTCTCTCATATTACAAATTGAAATCAGATATGCTTTATTGCTAAGAAACACTCTCAGTCTTTAATAAAATATTCTATTAAGAAAACGGGTTTTGCTGATTTTCTTACAGTCTCACTAAGTTGCTGAGGCTGACTGACTTTAATGTTTTAGAATATAATCTTATAGAAGTTAGCATATATATATATATATATATATATATATATATATATATATATATATATATACCATTGTGTGTGTGTGTGTGTGTGTGTGTGTGTGTGTGTGTGTGTATGTATCATTGAATACTCACCAGGAGTATATACACAATAACAGTAAAGCAAAAGTGAATGAAAAAAATGGAATGAATGAATGAATAAATAAATAAAACCAATAAAAAAGTACAAAGAGTTAATGTGATTAAAATTGTCAAATGTTGATTGTGGCCACGCAAATTTGTAAAGCTACTTGGAAATGGTTTTATACTACCTACTGAAACATACTGTGTGAATTATCATTTCCACTCCAATGTGGGAAGAAATAAACACATAATCCATTCATCTGATTCTTTCTTTTGGGGACTGTGAAAGAGTTACCTTCTTCTTTTGCTTCTACCTTATTTCTGCCTCCAAAGAAACCACCCCTTACCCTCATGCTACTATTGATCCACCACTAGACTTTTTAAATCTGAACCCTTGAGCTTATCATTCTTTCCCTCTTTCCCTCACAGCACTTTTTTTCTTTACCCCTATCTACTCCACCAGTACTTTTTCATGAATACTCACTACTACATACTCAGCATCCACCAATCTCACATCCTGACCCATCCCAACCCTGCCTTTTCCATGGATCACTTGAGATCCCCTCCACTCAGATATCAATAGTCCAGAGTAAAGTCAGGTTAGGGTGTTATATATGCCGGGTTTTAGACATCATTTACATAACAATAAGCCTATAAAAAGTGGAATGTATTTTACCTGAAGATAAAAAGAAAATCTACAGACTGCACTGTTAAACTGAAGTGTCTAAAATTCACTAATCTCAATAATTTGAAAAAAGAAATTCTATCAAAAGTAAAGAACATAATACATAAAGTGACAAATTTGAAGACACACCAAGTATATATATCCAATGAGTGTCATACATTGGTGCTTTCAAAAGACAAATTAATTTGAAATAAATGTGGTAATGAGAGATGTAGTAATCATTTATTAATTATATATAATGGTAGTATATATGTATATGTATAAAATGCATTTCATATAATTATGAGTATATGTTGCAAGAAATGATCTCTACAGTATTATTATTTTTTAAATTTTGCTGAAACACTATAAATACCTAAGTCTTGGTTTATGTATTACCAAATATTCAGGATACATTTTATACTTTATAAAGTTTATCACTGACCAACAGACCTTTTTTTGCAATTTTTAAAAGGAGTAGAAATAAATACTAGAATTAGAACATAATGCCATCATTTATTTTTTATTTTTAATTATTTTTTAATTATATATGACAGCAGAATTCATTACAATTCTTATTAAACATATAGAGCACAATTTTTCATTTCTCTGGTTTTATACAGAGTATATTTACATGAATTCACTTCTTTATACATTTACTTTTTATAATAATATACATCATATTCCACCATCATTTATTTTTTAATAAAGTTTTCTTAAAGAGAGAGAGAGAGAGATAGAGATAGATAGATAGATAGAGAGAGAGAGAGAGAGAGAGAGAGAGAGAGAGAGAGAATCTTTTCTTGTAGATGAACACAACACAATGCCTTTATTTTTATGTGGTGCTGAGAATTGAACCCAAGTCACACCCGTGCTAAGTGAGCACTCTACCACTAAACCAAACTCCCAGCCCTCCACCACAATTTCTAACACCATGAACCCTCCTCTTCCCTCCCAACCCCCAACAGGTCATTTTGATACACACTGAAGTATGCTATGAAGCCATAGAAAAGAGTATATACCTTACAATATGAACAGATAAACTTTTGTAACTCATACATAGCTTAATAATAATAATAATAATAATAATAATAAACTTTCCATTTAGAAGACAATAAAGTATACATCTGGTACTACTGATATCTTTTCCAAAATAATAAATAAATAAATAAATGACATCTTTTCCAAAAAAAAAGGGGGTCATTTGTGGGAAAAATAATGTTCTATGCTTTCTTAATATCAAGAATAAATTATTTTCAGAAGTAATATATATTTCAGTATAAAAATAAAATAGAACAAGGTTCCATGGCACACACTTCTAATCTCATTGGATTGGGAGGCTAAGGCAAGATAATCCTGAGCTCAAAACTAGCCTCTGAAATTTAGCAAAGCCCTAAGCAACTATGTGTGACCCAGTCTCTGTGTGCCCCTGATTTAAATTTTCAGTAAGAAACAACAACAACCAAAAGAATACAGAATATTGATGAGGAAACACAACAAATTCTCAGGAAGTAAAGATGGAGTAGAAATTGCTGTTATTTCTTCATGAACACTGTTTACGTACATATGGAGTACTCCTCTCCAAGCAGCATAGACCTATAGAAATTATAGTTTTTGTGTACCATGACAGTATACAGTTACATGATAGCATAAAGCTAGAGCTATACTTGTCAACACAGTGGAAATCTGGGGCCTAGGAGGAAAGAGGAGGTACATTCAAAAAAATTAAAAATGATAAAGTTTGAGAAAAATTGGTTTCTATTTTTTTTTGAGTACTGTATTTATTTATTTTATACAACTCTTACTCTTTACAAAATGGTTATAGTCATGCCCATAAAAGTGTAACGAATGGCATTTGAAAGCAAACACTTTGTAATTATTTAAAAGGGCCTTTTTAAAAATTATAATACAAAGGTCTGTGCTCTATAAGCAGTCCTCCACTGTGCATTATAACAATAAGGCTTACTTTTAATACAAAGACTAAGTGTTTGGGAGTTATGAACCACTGGATTTAACAAACATCATTTTATAATTGCTTTTTGCATCTTTTTTGTTTTTGGGATCTTCCACTTCATCAGGGTGCTCAGTAGCTTGGAGTTCTTCAGCAGATTCTTCTTTTTCTGATTCTGAGTCACTTTCAGAATCATCTGGACTTTCAGGATCAGGTGAATCATCATCATCATCATCATCTCCAGCCACATCACCTTCTCCATCATGATCTTCTACCTCACTGAAGCCAAGTCCACAATGTCGTCGATATCTTCCTGATAATTTACTGTCCATACTTTGTTGATATTGAGACTCCAGTTCTTCACTAATTTTCTTGTCTTCTTCCCCTGTTCGAAAGTGAGATGTTGATTTATGATCTCCTATGACAAGACGACCAGTATGTACTTTTTTGCCTGCACCCATAAGTCTCAATAATTTTTGTTTTCTCTCTTCATTGCCCAAGTCTGCTGCCTCCCAATTGCTAGATCCAAGATCGTCGTCTGGGGAGGCTGAACGCTTCACCCCGTGTGGGTGAGACTCCCTGGCAGCGCTCATCGTTGCGCGGATCCCGACGCGAAATGTCCAAAACACTCGCGGTTCTCCTCAGCCCGACACCAGCAGCCCGAAATCTGCCACCGGCCCAAGAAGCGCCACTCGAAAAATTGGTTTCTAGATGCCAGAAAGATTATTCATTTAATCAGAGTACAAAATATCACAGAAAAGCATTAAACTGAAGTTACATCTGTTAAATACATTACATGTATAATGGCTTTCAAGGAATATATATAATTTAAAAATAAAAACATATTTATTTGCTGAGAGACAAAAATAAAATTATATTCCTTTTTTTTTCTCAAATAATTCAATGGAATACTGGTTATCCTTCAGGTTCACGTTATAACCAAATCTAAGCAGAGCCTGCCTCACAAACCAGTTGCCCCATTTTACACAAGGGAGTAATGCCAGACAGAACTCAGCAGT
Source organism: Callospermophilus lateralis (assembly GCF_048772815.1). NCBI lineage: Eukaryota > Metazoa > Chordata > Mammalia > Rodentia > Sciuridae > Callospermophilus > Callospermophilus lateralis. The sequence continues at coordinate 1,675,427 of NW_027514663.1, read as the reverse complement.
ATGGCTTTCTCACCCCTCACTTCCCCATTTAGTACACAGTAGGAAGGAAAAATTCCATCCCATTCCAACACTCTTAGTCACCTACTGCAGGCATCCTGCAGCAGGTATGTTGGACCTGGACTCACTGCTGGGTGAAGAGGTGGAAGTACACCAGCTTAAACCTGGAAGCTGCCACATTGAACTTGTTAGAGTCTGTAAACAAGTCAGGATGGAGCCTGACATTTTGCCAGAGGGAGTGGTTTGTGAAGTAACGCCAGTGAAACATTAAGTGTGGAGATTCCTAATTGGTTGACTGCTGTATCGAGTTTATGTTAATTAGATGCTCGTCACCCCTGGTTATTTTGCTGCAGGCAGATTGCGGCAGAACTTTCCTCAGCTGGGCCTGATCAGGGTGAAGATGCTGGATTTCATACTTTCACAAAAAGCCAGAGGGAGGCAGAACAGGAAGGGCAGGGGATCATAACCAGGAAACATGCTCATCCATAGAGGGTATTACTCTTTTTCTGCACATATCTAATCCCAGCTTCAACAGTTGCCAAAAAGTTCAGTCCTTGTCCCTGATGCTGACCCAATAACAAGGGCACAGTTTTGAGGAAAAGGAAAAAGCTGATTTATTACTTTGCTAGTAAAAGAGAAACACAGGAAACTCCTGTCACAAAGACTGTGATTCTGCCCATTTTCAGAAACAGGGGCTTTTATCGAGATAATGCAGAGAAAATTTTGAGATTATGAAGGAGTTATCAGGAAAAAGAAGATCAGGGAGAATAAGATCAGGGAAGAGAAGGTCAGGGAAAAGAAGATCAGAGAAGATCAGGAAAAAACATGATCAGGGAGAAAATGAGGAAGGAAGTTTAGGGAAAATAGGATCAGAGAAGATCAGGGAAAAGTTAAAGGAAAGATAAAAGAGAAGATCAGGGAGGAGTAGGTTAGGGAAAATATCAGGGAGGAGAAGATCAGAGAGAAAATCAGGAGGAGGTTAAGAAAAACATTAGAGAAGTTCCGGAAAAAAGTTTAGGAAAAAGAAAAAAACAATTTGTAAGTTTCAAAGCCACAAGGGATATAGTCAAAGCATCAAGGGAACCCCTGTTATACAGCTGCAAGGAATGGACCAAGTCATTCTGTAGAGGTAGGGGAGCCTCCCTGAGGGTATCAGGGGTCTTTCTGGAAATAACAGAGCATATATGTTGGCCATGACCACCCACGTCAGCCAACATCAGGAACTCCTTCCCCTCATGGGCAACCTGGCAATTACAGGACATTAGGGCTAGAGTTCCTACCCTATCTTTTGGCCAATAACAATGTTATTCAGAACAAAAAAATATTGGATCATAAAAATCTAGAATTAGTGTTATGCTGTTGAATACTATCAGCAATGTTACAACAAAATAAAAAAAAGAAAGGAGAGGGAGAAGATGAAGACCCAAATGTGATTTGTTTTACTGGGAAACTCAGGCAAAGCCCTTGCAATTCCAATATAAAGAAAAGTGAAGCAAAGGCACTCACTCTGTAGGAGTTGTAATTCACTTGTTAATTTGGAAGATAGTAATTTCTGAGATCTGAAGCCATTCCCAAAGTCTGAATTATTTCATTCTTAAGGTAGGTGTGTGCTCAGAGACAGACAACTCCGCCTAGAATGGGGAAGAAAGGTAATCTTGTTTCCTTTGGGATTAGGGATTAGGGAGTAGAGATTAGGGAGGGGCTGGGAGAGAGGAAAACAAAGAAACAGGTCTGTTTTACAAATATGTTACAGTGCTAGAGCAGTCAGGGTTATGTTCAAAGCACAATATGGACCACTGTTTCAAAGGAGCACGTTTTGAAAGGTTAAAGTGACAGAAAAGAACACTTACAAATAGCTTCTGGGCAGGATCTGTTCAATATTAATAATGTTCTAAGTTGATTCTAGGAACCTAAAATAAAAAGAGGGGCTCTGTCATTAGAAGAGGTCCCAGAAAGGGGAACTTGACTCAGGACAAGTGGTGTCCTTGGCATACAAGAATGAAAAAAAAATCAGTGCATGCCAATCAGAGACAAAAATTTATTTAAAAAAGCAGATAGATATCCAAGGGAGAATGCAAGGCATTTTTGGAGGGAGAAACAGCAACCCATTGGTTGCAATAGCTAAGGGCTGAAGACAGAAGACAGAGCTGTTACACAATTTCACACCAGTTTTTCTAGCACTAGCTTATTTCCCTTGTGTCCTGTTACTTTTTGCAGGCAAGGACCTGGGTCAAGGGCATGGATGGGTTGCCCAAGTGTTTCCTGTTTTGCATGTCAAATGTTCATGGGTGTTTCCTGCATTCTAGAAGTTCTTGGGTGCTCTCTTTCTCACTCTCCTCCCCCAACGCCCCCCAAACCTCCAGTACTGGGGATTGAACCCAGGGGTGCTTTACCACTAAGTTGCATCCCCAGAATTTTTTATTTTCATTTTATTTTTTTAATTTGGAGACTAGGTCTCACTAAGTTGTTGAAGGTCTCCCTAAATTATTGAGGCTGCCTCAACTTTGACATTCTTCTGTTACCAAAAATTTGCTTCTTGCCCCTGTTGCCAACAGAATAATGAGACATTGTTTTAGAGGAAAAAAAGGAAAAAATAAATTTTATTGCTTTGTTAGAAAAGTAAAAACACAGGGAACTTCTGTCTCCAGAGTCTGTGATTCTACCAATCAGTGGGAACAGACGATTTTTGAAGGTGATTCAAAGGGTACATTCTAGATGTGTCCTAATAGGGGTCATAATTCACTTGTTAATTTGGGAGATTAACTGGATCTTAACTTAGATCTTAACTTAGATCTTCTGGATCCAACTCCCAAAATCTGAATTACTTTATTCCTGAGATAGATGTGTGCTCAAGAATTGATAACTGGGTTTAGGATGTGGAAGAAGGGCAATCCTGTTTTTTCCAAGATTTGGGATTAAAAAAAATGTCCATTTAAAAATAAGCCTTCAATGGCAGAGCAGCAAAGCATGAAGGGAACAATTAGACTCCTGTGTGTCTCAATCGTCACAAGTATGTCCCACCTCTCCATTTAGGTGCTTCTCCTTTGAGACTCAGTAGTAGCACTGCAGAAAAACAAAACAAAACAAGGAGAAGAAAAAACACTTTCACTTATTTTCCAATGCACTTTGGAATAAAATCTAAATGCTTCATTATGCATTAAAATTGTACTTAAAAGCCAGCTAGAGTGACACATGCCTGTAATCCCAGCAGCTTGGGAGGTTGAGGGAGGGGAATCACATAATTGAAGCCAGCTTTAGCAATTTATTTTACTTTTTTTTTAGAGAGAATTTTTTAATACTTATTTATTAGTTTTCAGCGGACACAACATCTTTGTTTGTATGTGGTGCTGAGGATCGAACCCAGACCTCACGCATGCCAGGTGAATGTGCTACCACTTGAGCCACATCCCCAGCCCCCAGCTTTAGCAATTTAGTGAGGCTGTATGCAACCTAGTGATGCCTTGTGTCAAAATAAAAAATAAAAGGGCTGGGGATATAACTCAGTGGTTAAACACCCTTGGGTTCAACCCTTGATTTAAAGAAAGAAAGAAAGAAAAAGAGAGATGGTACTTAAGGCCATTCATGTTCTTTCTTGCATTAACCTACTCTTTAGCACTAAGCTACTTCCCTTGCCCTTTTTGTGACAGGGTCTTGCTAAAATTGCCCAGACTGGCCTTGAACTTGTCTTTCTTCTGCCACAGCCTCCGAAGTAGCTGAGATTATAAGCATTTATCATCATGCCTGGCTGCACTTTCCCACTACTTTTGACTTCTTCTTTTGCCTGTCTCCACCATAATAAAGATGCTGCAGCCTTTGTTTTTCTTTTTGTCTGTCTCTTTCTTTCTTTCTTTCTTTCTTTCTTTCTTTCTTTCTTTCTTTCTTTCTTCTCTTCTTTTTTTTAAGCTTAGAGTTTCAGTACACTTTCTTTCCTTGAAAGGCTCTTTGCTTAGCTGGCTCTTTAAAGGTTCCATCTGAAAAATCGCACACCCCTGGGCAAATTTCCTTCACCACCCAACTGCATCTAGGTTATTCTCCATCACAGCTCTGGTCCATCTATGCAGCATAAATCACTTTTGTCAGTGGATTTCATGACATAGTTTTGTGCCATTGAAGACTGATTTAAAGATAGGTAGTCTGTGTAGTTAGGTAAATCAGGTCTAATATCAAGTAAAATCCAAAATGAAGGCCACATTGAGAATGGAGTCAGAGAAAAGCAGAACAACTCTTGGAATGTTAATGTCCCCCAAGGCCCAGAGCGGATCCCCAATAAATGTTAATGAAACAGCTCCCAGCAAACTTGGAGATGCTAATCCAAAGGTCTTTCCTGCCCAGAATACTCCTTTGGCCCACCTGTGCCCCACACTTTGGGCTTTCCCACTTACATTCCATCACTGAAAGGTAACAGAACAGAAGACAGGAATGTGGGAAAGTTAAAAAAAAGACCTTAGCTATAAAAGGGTAACACATTCTCCCTTCCATGGATTCCACCTCTTGGGTCCCCCTTCTTCCTCCAGGAGAAGTCTTTTCTTCTGTCCTTTAATAAAGCTTTTACTTTCCACTAACCTTGCCTCAGCATGCTTCTCTGGTGTTATACTTCAACATTGGGGAAGCAAGGACTCATCACCGGTAAACACCGGTAACACCATGGCTTAGAATATAATTGTTAAATGCATCATTATACTTGTCTATTTGTAACACATACTATTATATTGGTTTATGTTCAACTTCAAGTCAGAGCCCTGCTGAATAATTCACATTAACTCCCATCATGGCCCAGTTCAGTATATGGTTTAACTTTGCTCAAATTTTCTTTTTTAAGTTGTATATGGACACAATACCTTTATTTTATTTATTTACTTATTTTTTTTGTGGGGCTGAGGATTGAACCCAGTGCCTCAGATGTGCTAGGCAAGCACTTTACCATGGGCTACAACCGCAGCCCTCAGATCTACTTTTTGAAAAACATCAACAGGTACAAGGATAAAGGTGGGTACACAAGTGCAAGAGAGGATGTAGCTAAGCAGAGTGAATTTCAAAAAAAGTCAGGCGAGAAGGAAATGAGAGAAGTCAATATTGGAAGATAGCCATCTTAAGGTACTAAAAGCCTGCACCTACTCACAAAACATCTGACTACCCTTTCAGAAGATATTTCATGGGAAAAAACAAAACAAAACTCTTGAAGCAGACATCAGCCGATGCCCCGCCTTCTGTGAGCCCCACCTACTCATTGTCCTCACTCCCACCTTGAACCAGCCCCCGGCAAGTGACGTCAGAAGTCGATGTGGCCACAGCAATGCTCAGGGGTCTGCCCCAGGCACTGGAAAAGGAAGTGGTAGGGTGGTTTCTTTTTTTGCGCCTACCACAATCTCTCTGGGCTCTCTGAGGGGTGGCTGTCTCCAAGGCTTCCTCGTGCTCTTTTTCTACTTCACTCTACGTGTACTGGCAACGCTGCTCACGCGTTGGAAGTAATGGAAGCACCTCTCAACTTGGTAAGTGGCTCACAGGGTTGTGTCCACGGTGGGTGCCTTTGCCTCAGTCGTCGGGTACAGTCCCCAGAGTTCAGGTAGACCCTTGATGCCAGGGGGCAGTCTTAGCAGTGACAGTCACAGAAGCTGAGGGCCACCCGCAGGCCCTCAGTTTAAAGAGGCTCCAGGAAAGCCGCCTCAGAGTTTGCCCTCCTCTGAGATGGTGGGGAAGCTCCCACTGACTTTGAGCACCCCCTGTTGCAGGGCCCCTGGCGAGGGGCTGCCGCCTCCTGGGGAGGCCCTCTCCTCTCCTGCAGTGGGGGAGATGCCTCCAAACGCCAGGTAGCAGCCTCTCTGAAGCCTGGGAGGCACGGAATTTGGCTAGGACAGAAATTGTGTATAATGCTGATTGTAAGTTTCAACACAGGGGGCCTGAGTCTAAGCTCCTTAACTTTGGAGAGGTGGAGTAAAACCCCTAACTCCAGTTTTCTTTTCACCTACTTACTGTATTGGTTCGCGTTCATAAATAGTCTCTCTTCTCCCCGAATAAATTAGGGATAGCTGGGGGAAGAAAACACGACCATTCTGTTTTTAGCTCAGTTTCATCACTTTAGGCGTCATAAAGTATAAAAGCTATTTGTTTTTCTCAGAAAAAGTACTGGTTGTCTAAAGTCTTTTAAGCAATAAGAAACGGTTCTTTCCAGATTGGCCGCTGCATCTGTGAGTTTTCTAATCTAGGAGATATATAGGTATAGGTATAGGTATAGATATAGATATAGATATAGATCTATCTATCTATAAAACTTAGAACACCTAAGGTTGCAGACAGGAAGAACTTTTTAGTCATGGGCTTGCAGTTTATTTGTGCTGGTGGAATTGGGTAAAAGGACTATGGAGGAATAATTTCTCACATTGGACTTCTCAACCCTACTGTGTTGGAAGAGCCTTGAACTGGTTCACACTATATAGAGAAGCAATGGAGCCTGGTGGTTTAGGAAAATAGTTTCTGAAGCCAGACTGCTTGGGTAAATTCTGACTTTGTCACTTAATTGATGCCTAACCTGGGGCAAATTACTTGATCTCACTGTTTCAGGTTTTTTGTTAGGGTTAAAGGAGGAAATAAGTGCAAACCACTTAGTACTGTATCTGATACATAGTAGAGTATGAGTTAGCCATTATTATAATGAGACCATAAGCCCATAACTTAAAGTCTCACTTATACAGTTTTGAATTTGGTGAGCTTTAAAGCCTAAGATTCTAACCGGTGGCTGTGGTTCAAAGTCACTGGTATCATCTGAAGTTATTATTCCAACTTAACTTTGGCAGGTTAGCTGTTCTGAGAAACTCTTGCAGTTTTATTACTTTGGCCCCTCTCCCATCCCCTCCCCCCTTTGTTTTTACCCTTAGAAACTTTGGACTACATTACGGAGTTTTTTTAAGCCAGAAAACTGTCTTGTACCTTTCTTGTTTTAAGGTGACATAGTTTGCAATGAAACTTGGGTGACTCAATACTGAATCCTAATAGGGGTATTAGAAATAATCAGCCATTTACAAAGTGCTTCAAAGTTCAAGTGTCCTTGCAAAATGACCACTGGTTCAGTTCCAGTTAGCTTCACTTTATTTGGCTACAGCCTGCCGCATAGCCCCAGTCAGCTGCTCTACAGGTGTGTCATGGCTTAGGAGAAGACTGAAACTGGTGATTGTGGTAAAAATAAAGCACAGAGTCAGCAGTTTAGGAAAAATTAGTGGGGGCATGTGCCGCAGTCTGGCTGGGCACAAATCACGAGCCACTCACAGCTTTGTAGATTCAAACAGCAATTCTTTATTCCTGAACTGTCACCGGCCTCTACGGGGAAATCCATGTTCTCTGCCCAAATCCACCACCACTGGGCTTCTGTCTCCCAAATATATTCTGAATCCCGTGAGAACTCAAGGGGAACTCAGGCAGCAGGATACGCCCTATTCTAAACGGGGAACACCCTAAACACGGATCTGCCCAGGTCCTTGAGCAAGGTCACCTTACATGCAATGTTGCTGCAAAATGTCCTATTTCCATGAGTCCTTCCACTAAAGAAACATGGGGGTACGCTGGCAAAAAAATTGTCATGCCTACTTGACTGATGGCTCCCAGCAGGCATGTAACCACTGAGTCACATCCCCAGCCCTTTTTTGTAATTTCATTTAGAGACAGGGTCAATATAAGTTGCTTAGGTCCTTGCTAAGTTGCTGAGGCTAGCTTTGAACTCAAGATCTCCTGCCTCAGCCTCCCCAGCCACTGGTATTACAGGCATGCTTCAGCATGCCAGGCTTGTGTTATCTTTTGAAATAATTATATTTAAAAGATTAGTTCAATTTCATAATCCATAAACTATGTGGCAAGTAGCATGTTTGGCATCTTGAATTCTTAAATCATTTGAGATTTGAAAGATATGATTTATTAGCTAGCTACTTATTGGAAGATAATAGTGGAAGAGAGGTTAATATTTACTTGAAGGGTTTTAAAAGTGAGCCAGGTTCTGTGGCTCATAACTATAATTCCATCAGCTCTGGAGTTGGAGGCGGGAACATCGGCAATTCAAAGCCAGCCTCTGCAATTTAGTAAGGCCCTAAGCAATCTAGCAAGACCTTGTCTCAAAATAAAAAATAATAATAATAATAATAATAATAATAATAATAATAATAATAATAGCAGGGCATGGTGATGCATGCCTGTAATTCCTGCTGCTGGGTTTGGGAGGTTGAGGCAGGAGGATTGGGAGTTAAAAGCCAGTTAAAAGCTAAACAACTCATTGAGACCTGTCTCTAAATGGAATACAAAATAGGGCTGGGGATGTGGCTCAGTGGTTGAGTGTCCCTGCCTTCCATCCCCAGTACCTCCCAAAAATAAAAAGGATGTGGCTCAGTGGTTAAGTGCCCCTGTGTTCAGTCTCTGGTACCAAACAAAACAAATAATTGTGTTACTAAGTAAAATTGAGAGGCCTCTATCAAAATTTTGCTAAGCACATTCTAGTATTGTCCAAGTTCATTGTATAAGGACTTAGTACAGGATTATTATTACATGGATTTATAATCATGTGTCCTCAGGGATTCTTGGGGTTTAGTAAGAACTTTTTCAAAGTTTTACAGATAAACCTACATTGAGAGAAATTAAGTAATTACTTAGGTATTGACCTAATATATTCTTGGGTACTGAGTAAAATATTGATCAAACTCATGCTTTGGATGCTTTTTTAGCAGTGCTTCTCTATTAATTTTCTCATTTTCATTTCACCTTGGCCCTTATCTATATTGAACTGTAGATCCTATGTCAGCATGTATTGCCTCTGCTGTAGTATTGATTCATTTATGTTAGTTTTACAGTAAGGGCCCTAAGGCTTATTTCTCACAATTAAATTTTCTAAGATATGGAAGAATTTGAAATAGTCATTCCAATGTTTAACTAGAACAAGCTGGGAGTGGTGGTGCATAACTGTAATCCAGTAGCTTGGTAGGCTAAGGCAGGAGGATCACACATTTGACACCATCCTTTGCAATTTAGAGATACTGTGTCTCAATGTTTCAGTGATAGAGTTCTCCTGATTCAATCCCCAGTATTTCCAATAAAAGGGAAATAAAGGAAATTTGTACAAATAATGCATCTTTCCCCCAAAAGTTGTTAAAAAGAAAAATAAATTTCACTTCCATTGAAGAAAAAATAGTCTTTCAACTTTGAATATGTTTGTTTCATCTGGTTATTATTATTATTTTTCCCCAAAGGGTTTCCTCTCCTTTTTGTCAATATGGAAAGATTGTAATATAAAACTTCTTAGTGTCTATTTAGGCATTTCTTTTCGTACATTTAATTTTGGTATTGTGAGCTGGTAACATATGTTAAAACTTAATGTGAGATAAATGGTGCAAAGCACATTCCTGTAATCCATGCAATTTGAGAGGTTGAGGTTTCTTGGGCTAGGCTTGATAATTTAGGGAGACCTTGTCTTAAAATTTTACAAAATTGGGAGAAAGGACTAGTAGAATGTGTTTTAGTTTCCCAGTACTGGAAAAAAAAATTATGTGAGATTATTTCTATTTCTTGGTTTGTTTGCTTCCAGTTTGGGAGATGATGTAAGGTTTTAATTTACATATGACCATTGGTCATGATTTACTCACCTGTGCTGCAAAGGCAGGTCAAAGTGTTTCCTACATGTTTGTCTCTTAAGTGTTTGGAATGTTTCTTGAGTAACTGAGCTTCCCTCCAGAGTAGTCAGTTGTCTCTTTATTTGAGGTAAATGAATCCACTTGCTTTTGAGATTCTAATCCAAGAAAAATAATTATATGATGGTCCAAGGAGGAATAGCCTTGTATTTTCCTGGAGTCTTTGTGACTTTCTTATATTATATGCAGTGAAATTTTTAAGGTAAAGAGGGCTATTTGAATCCATTTGTTGTTGCCCTGAAAATTTTAGGGAAAAGTAACCTTCTATCACAAATGAGGCTGGGCTTAATGGAAATATTCTAGGAAAAGGCAGTGGAGCACTAAAATATTTCCAGCAATTACTAAGTAATGGGATTAGCATTACGTATATTATTTATCTTGTCTTCCTAATAACTATATGAGGTATTGCACATTTTACAGATGAAAACATGGAAATTTAGAGTGGATAGTGTTTGTGAGATTGAAACCACCACTCCTGACTTGAGTATCTTAAATGTAATTTTAGTAGTCTTTTCAATGCTGACTGGTTGTAGACACTACTTGCTAGTTGTTTGTAGTTTACTCTATTGATTAAGAAAGGAAGGGGGAAGTGGATGACTCCCAACAGACAACCCTACTATAAAGTCAGGAGTATGGTATATTTTCCTCTGTGTACTTTTTGGCATTTTGTTTCTTTTCATTTGTCTTTACAGCTCTCCCCTAAATGCACTAATAAATAGAAGGTTATAGAAGATAATACTTTTTTCCTTTGGGTAAGAGTGCAGTGTGGAATGTGTATTTTAAAAGTGGCCTATAGCCAGGTGCACATTCTTGTAAATCCCAGTAACTTGGGATGCTAAGGTAGTAAAATTCTAGGTTCTAGACCAGCCTCAGGAAATTTTGAGACCCTGTCTCAAAATTTAAAAAAATAGTGAAAAGAGTTGAGGCTGTAGCTCAGTGGTAAAGTGCTCCTGGGTCCAATCCTCAGTTCCAAAAACAAAGCCGGTAGAGGTAGAAAGAAAATATTTGTTAGTGACATCAGCCACTTAGTAACAGGTTATATTTGCTAGGTTTTTGTTGGTTGCAAATGAGGAAAACCCATTTGAAATCAGCTTAAGCAAAAAGAGATGATTTATTGGACTCTAAACAAAGGAGCAGGAAAAGCAGGGGTATAGTATACATGTGTCTAAGAACATAGGGAGCCTCAGATTCAGACAGGAGTCTCTGACTCTTTAGGCTGACTGTTTCACTTCTCTTTACAGAACTGTTTCTACCTGTGTTTCCAAGTTTCTGAATGTCACATTATTTACAACCTCTTGAGACATTATTAACTTTGTATCTGATTCTAAGATTGAAATTTGGGGGCTGGGGATGTAGCTCAGTTTGTAGAGTGCTTGCCTCTCGTGCACAAGGCCTGGAGTTCAATCTCTAGCACCACATAAAACAAACAAAAATACCCAACAAAAATCTGGAAGGGATTCTTTATGTGTCTAATGGACAAGGCATTATGATTATTGTAAGATAGGACTCATGGATTATAAAATTTTCATAATTTTTACTTTGAAATAACAGAAATTTATACATGTACTACTTTTCTTTTTCTTTTCTTTTTTTTTTTTTTTGAGATTGGGCCTTTCTACATTGCTGAGACTTGGATTACAGTTCTGCCTCAACTGGGATTACAGGTTTTCGTCATCACACCATAGCTACTGTTAATGACTTGATTCTATTAAGAACAGTATTTAAGGAGATCAGTTTTAAAATGGGAAATCTTTAATGATTTTTTTAAAAATAAGAAAATTACTACCAAAATAGGTTTCCTGAAGTATCTTTAATTATTAAAATATGTACTTTAGTGTAGTCTGTTATCACTTTTTGAGGAGGGGGTACATGGGATTAAACCCAGTGGTGTTTTCCATGGAACCGCATCTCCTTGGTCTTTTTAAAATATTTTATTTAGAAAGAGGATTTCCCTGAGTTTCTTTGGGCCTCGCTAAATTGCTGAGGCTGACTTTGAACTCAGATCCTCCTGCCTCAGCCTCCTGCATTGTTGAGATTACACATGTGCACCACATCACCCAGAGGTTTTTATTTTTTATTTTTATTTTTTAATTTTGATTACTGGGGATTAACTCCGGGGAACTCAGCCTCTGAGCCACATCCCCAGCCCTGTTTTGTAATTTATTTAGAGACAGGGTCTCACTGATATACTGAGTGCCTTACCATTGCTGAGGCTGGCTCTGAATTTGTGATCCTCCTTTTTCAGCCTCCCTAACCTCTGGGATTATAGGCATGTGCCACCATGTCTGGCTTATTTTTTAACCCCCCCCCCCGCCCCAGTTTTGAAACAGGATTCTCTTAAATTGCTTAGGGCCTCTCTAAATTTTGGAGGCTGATACTAAACTTGTGCCCCTCCTGCCTTAGCCTGCCAAGTCACTGGGATTACAGGTGTGTCCCACTGTTCATTGTCAACCTCTTGGTGATAAAAAAAAAAAAAACATTCCAATTTTATTGTCTATCATGGTACTTAGTATAAAAAACCACTTAGGGTGTTCTAATTAGTTTAATTTTCACAATAACACTCATTTTATAGATAAGAAAATTGAAACAGATAGTTAAAGCCAAGTTCATGTGTTTATACAAGTGTTCAAGCTGGAACCTCAGCTCTACCCTGTCGGCACTTGGTAGATGTTTAATAAGAATTTAATAGTAACTATACTTTAAAAAAAGGAATTTGCTGTGGTTTGAAATAACCTAAATTGATGAGTGTGTTTATTAGAAAGTGTTATATCTGAGTCTATATTGAGAGGAAAATCCTGAATGGGCAGAGTTGGAGATTAGATTTTTCCATGGGGAAGTTTTAGGGAAGATGGGAGAGCTAAGAAGTCCTGACTTCACCTATTGGGAACTTTTTGTTCTTGTTCAGAAATTCAAGTAACCATTTATTTTGTCATCAGAGCTTGAAGTTTAATTATGGAGGCAAACAAATACCCATAGCACAAGGTGGAAAGTGATTGGAGTCCCCAAAGGCACAAAGATTATAGAGACAGTACTAGAGTGCAGTAATTTCAAATACCATCTTGTTTTTGCCTCTTAAAATGTGTCTGTGATCCAGCAGCTATAAAACTAGCTATATACCTCTGTAAAATCTTAAGCCTTATTCCAAACCTAATGACCCAGAATTTACATCTTCACCTAGTTCTCATGATTTGAATTCCATTTAAAACTTCAGGACCATGGATCTAGTCCAAAATCATCATTTTATAGGTCAGCAAATGGGCCCTGAGGGTTGGAATAAATTAACTTTTTCAGTGGGAGAGCAATAATTTGATACCAGAGTCCCTGATTCTTGGTAGGGGTAGGTCTACACTGTGCCACTCCTTGTTATGATGGTCTGTGGAAATTCAAGGAAAAGCCTTAACAATAATATCAGAATATATTCATTAGAAAAATAATGTTATTCATAACTTCTTGTATCTACTACTTTTTTTTCATTATGTATATTCTCTTTCCCCAGAGTTTGTCATTTCTAGATACCTGAAAACATTTATGTGTTTTGAACATATTTTTTGCTTAGTCTGACTCTGTGGTTAAAATTCATACAATAGCCAGACATGATGGCACATGCCTATAATCTCAGTAATTTAGGAGGCATAGACCAGAGGATTACAACTTACTGAGGCCCTAAAACAAATTAGCAAGGCCCTAACATAGAACTTTAAAAGGACTGGGGGATGTGGCTCAGAGGTAAAGTGCTCCTAGGTTTGATCCCTAGTACCATGAAAATATATAGATAAATAAAAGGCCAGTATTGCTTATTTAATCTGTTTACCTTTAAATGTAGGGATCCTTAAGTCATTTGCTTATAGAATTTTGTAGTTACCCTTTGTTCTTTTGGTGAGTTGTATCTGATTTTAAAAAAATCATTTTAATACTACGTATTGGTATCATAATGCCTCAAGTGCAAACATTTTTTTCTTTAATTTTTAAAATGGTACCAGGAATTGAACCCAGTGGTGCTTTAGCACTGAACTACGTCCCCAGTTCTTTTTATTTTATTTTTTTTTTGAAATAGCATCTCATTAAGTTTCTGAGGCTGACCTTGAGCTTGTTATTCTCCTGCCTCAGCCTCCTGAGGAGCTAGGATTATAGGCAAATACCACCATGCCCAGTACAGATTTCTCATTTCTGAGACAAATAGCAGCTTTATGTTGAAATGGAAGAATGAACTGATAATAATAAAAGTTAAATTTTACCATATGATAAGTGGTTCTCTGATAATAGCTTTTTATAATTATTATTTTTTATTTGTATATGACAACAGAACGCATTATAGTTTTTGTTACATATATAGAGCACAATTTTTCATATCTCTGGCTGTATACAAAGTATATTCACATCAGTTTGTGTCTTCATACATGTACTTTGGATAATAATGACCATCACATTCCACCATCATTTGTAACCCCATGTCCCCTCCCTTCCCCTCCAACCCCTCTGCCCTATCTAGAGTTTGTCTATTCATTCCATGCTCACTCTCCCTACCCTAAGACTAATGGAATTGTCTATGAAATAACTCTTATTTTGAAAGAAGTTTGAAAAATTAAAAAAAAACATTTTGAGTAACAGACTATAATTGTGACTCTTTCTAGTTAACATTCTGGAGTTGAAGAATGTGGGTCATTGAAGTGCCTCATGTTAACTGGGAGAGGGTTTATTTAGATGCAGTAGTTTTAGGTTCGATCTACTCTTTTCATAGATCCTGATATAGATACAGCTGTAATGATGACTTGAGGTGTGACAACAAATAATATCATTTATCTTGTTAAAAGGTTGGTTTGTTTTGGGGGCAGTTGCTAGTGATAGAACCCAAAGCCTTACAGTAAGTAGGTATTCCAACTCAACCTCTATTGTTGTTTTCTAAAGTCATGTTTTGTACTTAATAGTAATTTATAGATGTTTGTCTTCTAGGCTTATCAGCAGAGCAGACGAGCAGACCGTTTATTAGCTGCAGGGAAATATGAAGAGGCTATTTCTTGTCACAAGAAGGCTGTGGGTAAGTTGTCTTTTTAAGAAATATTGATTGTAAAAATGAGAGCAATTTGTTTTTCCCAGTATCTCTGACCACTTTATTTAGAATGGAAATCACAACAGTAGTGTTTGTTGTCCTGCATATGCATGTTAGATCATTCTGCTGATCACCCAGAAAATTAGCTTAAGAGTATTTTTCAAATATGATGCATTTCCCAGCTTCTCCTAAACCAGTCTTCTGTCTGAAACATGAAGATGGCATAAATGGCACCTTGGTATATAGTTCTTATACACAGCTGTATTCCTAAAGACTTATGAGCCAATTCCAAGAAGTCTGCCAATTCATAGTAAATATTGTTTAAAGGAGTCTGAATTTCAAATACTTGACATTTGTGCTGCAAGATGGGCACATGGCAGGTACCACATAAAGCTGTATATTTTATGGTGAGTTTTATGGGGGTTTTATACAATATTAACTCTTTTGAATTCAGTATTGTTAAATATTTCCTAAACTATATTTTGTTATCCATTGAATTATTAAATTTTAGTCATTACAAAAGCAACATATTGTTTAACTATCTAAGTCATGTTACATATGAGTTCCATAAGCACACATCCATAATCCCAGCAATTTGGTAGATTGAGGGCCAGCCTCAGCAACATGGTAAGGCCCTAAGCAACTTCAACCCTGTCTCAAAATAAAAATTAAGAAAGCACTGGGGATGTAGCTCAGTGGTTGAGATGCTTCTGGGTTTACTTCCCAGTACCAAAACAACAACAACAAAACCAAAGATTCCAGCTAACTGAATAAATAAAGTGAAAAGACTTGCATTCATCTTAATCTGATATTTGAATAATTGAAACTGCTTTAGGGCTTCAAATATCACCCTGACCTGGCCTAAATTCTGTGACATTCTTAGGTTAGAAAAGATGATAGCTTGTTAAATCATTAGCTTTAAATCATGGAGATAGAACTTAATGTGATTAGTAAATCCAACTGGGCTGATTTGGAGTTTAGACTTGGTTTTATGGCCTAGGGGTAACACACTCCTCTGGCATGTGTGATGTACTGGGTTCGATCCTTGGCACCACATTAAAATAAACAAGTAAAATAAAGGTATTGTGTCCAACTAAAATTAAAATATATATATATTTAAAAAATAGCCATGTATTAGAGTTGCAACATTGATGTGTTGGAATGAGCTCATTGTATTCTAAATTGACTTATTCACAATAGGTTTTTTTGTTTATTTTGATACCTGGGATTGAAGTTGCCTATGAACTACTGAGCCACATCCCATCCCTTTTCATAGTTTTAGCCAGAGTCTCCCTGAGTTGCTTAGGGCCTCACTAAGTTGCTGGGGCTGGCTTTGAACTTGTGAGCCTCCTGCCTCAGCCTCCCCAGTCTCTGGGATTATAGGCGTGCACTACCATGCCTTGCTCGAAGAAGTAGTAGGTTCTTCAGATTTTCTTAGTTCCTGTCCCCATCATTTCTTAATATCTACTTTAAATATTTGCTTTGTTTCCTATTTGGAGGAAGCAATTTAATCAGAATTGTTAGTTTTCTTTTTTCCTGAGATGCCTATTCTTTTACCAAATTTCCCTTGGTGAGCATTTGTTCCTGTTTTGAATTTGTGGAGGAAATCTATTATTCTATTATGATGCAATCAGATTGAAAGTTTTTTTTTATCCTTCTAAAATAACCTTTAAAAATTCCAAATAAAAAACAGGCATGTGTGGGCTGGGGATGTGGCTCGAGTGGTAGTGCGCTCACCTGGCGTGCTTGCGTCCCGGGTTCGATCCTCAGCACCACATACAAACAAAGATGTTGTGTCTGTCAAATACTAAAAAATAAATATTAAAAAAATTCTCTCTCTCTCTCTCTTTCTTACTCTCTCTAAAAAAAAAAAAACAGGCATGTGGCACATGCTTGTAATCCCAGTGACTTGGGTGGCTTACTCGAGGATTGCAAATTCTAATCCGGCCTCAGCAACTGAGGAAGGCCCTAGGTAAATTAGCAAGGCCCTGTATCAAAATTAAAAATTAAAATGCTGGGGATGTGGCTCAATGGTTAAGTGCCCCAGATTTCAATATCTTATACCCCATGTGGCCCCTGCCCCAACTCCCAGTTGTGAGATTTATTTATTTATTTTTTATTTTTTTATTACTTAGGACTTAACCTAGGGGCACTTCATCACTTGGTTACATCCTTAGCCATTGTTTAAATTGAAACAGGGTTTCACAGAGTTTCTTAGGGCCTTATACTAAATTGCTGAGGCTAACTCTGATCTCCTGATTCTTCTGCCTCAGCCTCCCTAGCTGGTGGAATTATAGGTATGCACTACTGCATTATACTGTTTTAAGGCTCTACAAAGGGAGGCATTTCTTGAGTTTTGCAAAAGCTATTCTATTTGATAAGAAAGTAGATAAAACAGCTTATGCTGAGGCATACTGCTGTAATTCCAGCAGCTCATAAGGCTGAGATAGGAGGATTGTGAGTTCAAAGTCAGCCTCAGCAAAAGTGAGGCCCTAAGCAACTTAGCAAGGTCTTTTTTTCTCTAAATAAAATAAAAAATAAGAGCTGAGGATGTGATTCAGTAGTTAAGTGCCCTTTGGTTTGAAACCTGGTACCAAAAAAAAAAAGGAGTGGGTAAAGCAAAGTGTAGTTCGGACAAGGAGAAAAAATTTATGCAGGTAGGTGGTAATAACTAAGAAAATTCATCCACAATGTATCTGAACAGTTGCAGAGCAGATAGAACATCTCAATAAATTTAAATGATAATGAAGAAAAATACACAAGCTATGCAAAATTAATACAGGAACAAAGTGAAGAAAAATGTAAATCTGGCATGTAAGGCTCGATCAAAACTATAATCACCTAGTTTTCTTTGGACAAGAATGTCTAATTAATTTGCTTCTTAGGAATGGTAGAACCTAGCAGACACTTCTAAGCATGAAATCAGAAAATCATTAAAATACAAATAAAGATCAGGCAACAAAATATAAGAAATAGATCCACTATTAATGTTATTTATATCCCATCTTGTTCAAAAACATATTTAAAATGTCTCACAGAGAAACAAAATGAAATACAGAATGTAAGTAAAAATAAGTAAATGAAGAAATCCATAGCAGCACAAAATGAAAAACAGATTGATATTATAAACCTCAAAATGTACCATGAGTTTGAATATTTATAGAACTTATGATTAGTTCTTTGTGTTGTTTTTGACATTGTCAAAATTCCTGAGAAAATCAATGTAGAAGGAGAAAAAGTGAATTTTTTAAACAATTTCAGAGGTTTCAGTCCATGGTCATTCAGACCCATCATTTTTTTGTGTCACGTGTCTTGGGTGGCTGAGTTGAGGATTGCAAATTCAAATCTAGCCTCAGCAACTGAGGAAGGCCCTAGGTAAATTAACAAGGCCCTGTATCAAAATTAATGGTAGGGAGTGTGTAGTGAAGAAAACTGCTCATCTCATGGCCTTGAGAAGCAGAGGGAGAGGAAGAAGATGGGGCCAGTATCCCCTTCATGGTCATGCCTTCCATGGCCTAACTTCCTTCTGTTACACATCCCCTTCCACAGAGTTTGTTACCTCCCTCCCCATAATGCTATCAGTTGGGGATCAAACTGTCAACACATGAGCCTTCAAGGGGGCATTCAAGTTCTAAACCATAACATTCTGCTGCTGGCCCCAGAAGCTTATGTCCATCTTGTGAAACAAAATGCATTTATTCTATCTTAAAGAGTCTCCAAAGTCTTAACAGTTCCTTTATTACTCAAATGTCCAAATCCGAAGTCTACTCTGAGACTCAAGGCAAACTTGGTTTTGAGCCATTGGAATATTTAACAAGTTATATACTTGTAACATTCAGTGGCATAGAATAAACATTCCCATTCCAAATGTGAGGAATAGGACTGCAGAAAGAAGAAAGGGATTTGACCAAATCAAGATGGAAACCCAGCAGGGCAAATACTGAGTTCTGTAGCTTCGTGTGCTGCTTTTGGGACACAGTGAAATGATGTGAACTCCAAAGGGTTTAGGCAGTCCTGTTTCTGGATTTGCCAACTGTAGTGCATGTGGCCACTCACTTTGGCTGGCTCTACTCTCTGCCTGTTACTTCCCTTGGCAAGCATTCTACATTCCTGGCATCTCTGACTTACTGGGGTCTCCATTGCATCTTTAGCTTCACTCTCACAGCTTCACACATTGCCTTCTCAGGGGCTACTTGGCAGGGGCTTTGACTGCCATATGCTGATTGAAGTTTTGATGGGATTCCCCCAGGATCCCATGTAATAACTCCTGTATTCTTCATTTTAGCAAAAGCACCATTGTATGGATGACAAATCTGCTACCAGCTGGAGCAGTAAAAGACCTGCTTCAACAACAGCTATGGCAGAGTCTGATTCCTTTGAAAGATGAACACAAGGAAAACAATTCCCTGGTTCTGTGGGTGTAGGGCTCCCCTGGGCTCTCTTATCAAATAAAAGTCTTTGAGTCTATGATGGGCCTTGCTGATTCCTGAGGTGCAAAGTCCTTAGCTTCTTTTTAATGGCATTGATCTCTTTAGCACTGGTACCTTACTTGGCCACAACTTTAAAAGTTCTACTTTTCTGTCTAAACTAAAGTTTTTCAAATCTTTCTTTTCTCTTTTTTGTTCCCATTCTCAATGGTATATTAATTGAAAGCTAAACACAGACCACTGCCTTGAAATTTCCTCCACCAAGTTAATTAGTCCATCGCTTTCAAATTCAGCCTTACAGAATCTTGATATACATAAAATGAATACTAGTTCTTTTTCAGAATGTAACATGAATGGCCTCTAGTCCAGTTCTCAATAGGGTCCTTATTTCTGTTTGAAACCTCATGAGCTTGGCCTTTAGTTTACACATTCTTATCAGCATTCTGGTCTTCTGAGTTCCCACCAGAATTGCACTTTAAGCTGTTTACAACATTACAAGCTTTCTGTAGTCAACATCTCTAAGCCATGACACCTCCTCCATCTCAATTTAAAAGATTTCTCAGCCACTATCAGGTATAGTGATAGCAAAGACTTTGCTGCTTTTTGTTACCAATTTTCTGTTGTAGATTTTCATAACTGAGATTCAACTTGAAAGGAGGAAAGGTTTCATGTGTTCATGGTTTCAGTTCATGTTTTATTAGCCCTGTTGTTTTGGGTCCTGTGGCAAGGTAGAACATCATGGTTAAATATGTGGTAGAGCAAAGCTGCTCACTTCATGGTTATGGAAAGCAGAGAGGGAAAGGGGATGGGGATACATATGCCTTTCATGTTAAACCCTGAGTCACCCAATTTCCTTTAACTAAGCCCGACCCCTTACAGATTCCAATACCTTCCCATGATGCCAGGAGCTGGGGAACAAACCTTCAACACTTGCGCTTGCTTCCTGGGGCGTTTAAGATTCAAACCATAGCAGACTCTTAGCAATCTTCCAAAAGAGGAAAAGTAAGAATTTACTTCAAAGTAAGTCACCCAGAGTTTGATCCTGAGATTAGAGGGTTGTGGTTATTGTTGTTTTTGGTACCTGGGATTGAACTCGGGGTACTTAACCACTGAGCAACATCCCTAGCCCTTTTTTTATTTTTAGAGACAGTGCCTTGCTAAGTTGATGAAGTTGGCTGTGGACTTCAGATCCTCCTGCATCAGCTTCCAGAGCTGCTGGTATTATAGGTGCTTGTCATTGCACCTGGTCTGAAAGGTTTTTTAGGGTAGATGGGGCAAATATCCATGGAACATACATCTTAGTTTAAGCAAAGGTTTATTGACAGATACTATCTACTAGACTGCCCTTCTGTAAGGTGCTGCAGCCTGCTGGAGAAAAATGTCTTTTAAATATATAGTCAGGTACAAGGGAGTAGTTAAAAAACACTGTGATTGTTATTTGGTACCATTGCTATAGTTTTGGTAGTTAGGGAGTCTTTGGGGGTGGGCCTAAAAGGAAGGTCATGCTTCATTGCCAGGTGCTAATTTTCAAAATGGGAGTTATTTTGGACTAAGTACCTAACAGGTTCTTGTTAATTTTTTTTAAGTACTGGGAATTGAACCCAGCCAGGCATGCTTTACCACTGAGCAATATCTCCAGCTATTTTTATATTTTTGGGGACAAAGTCTAAGTTGTCTAGGCTTGGCTCAGACTTCCAATCCTCCTGCCTCAGCCTTCTGAGTTGCTGGGATTACAGGTATATACTACTATACCTGCCTGGTTCTTATTACTTTTTAATCCTTCCTTAACATTATTTTTCAAATGAAATCATCTTCAGTTCTTTAATTGTAAAATCTGTAGGGTTTCTGTTTTTGTTTGATGGTGGGGATCAAATGTAGGTCTCCACATGCTTGGCAAGTATTCTACCACTCAGCCACATCCCCAGCCCTTCCATAGGGATTTTAAAGCATAGAACCTGCCAGTTAAGTTATCGAATGCCTGTAATCCCAAAGACTGGGGAAGCTGAGGCAGGGGGATCACAAGTTCCAGGCCAATCACAGAAATTTAGCAAGACTCTATCTCAAAGTATAAAGGGCTATGGATGTAGCTCAGTGGAAGAGCTTTAACCCTTATTTAGTCACTGGGATCATTCACCAGTATTGAAGCAAAAAAAAAAAAAATCCCTCCAAAACCTAATCATAGCATTACTGCTTGTAAGATCATTTTTTTCTGTATGAGAAGTATTAAAACTTCTTTTACCCAGTAATTATAGGATGATACTCATATATTAATGTTCCTCTTTCTTTGGCCAGCATATCTTTCTGATGCTATGAAGCTGACCAAGTCTGAGCAGGTAAGACATGTTCTTAAGGTTTACAGAAAAATTTTAAAAAGATTTTTTAATGGAGACTTGAATTGTGTGTAAAAAAAGCATTTTACCCCTTTTTAAGTTCTTTAATTGTAAAATTTGCAGGGTTTCTGTTTTTGTTTGATGGTGGGGGATCAAATGTAGGTCTTTAAGTGCTATATTATAAATGTGTAAAATGTGAAAACTAAGTGAACTGTTGATATAATGGCATACAGAAACAACCTTCTCCCCCAGCTTCATTCCTGCTCTTTTAGACATGCTGAAACTTGCATCCTGTTAGTAGCTCATATTTGAACATCGTTGGGCTGTTTATTTTAGTGCCTGGTATTGAACCCAGGGGAGCTTAACCACTAAGCCATATCCCAAGCTTTTTAAATTTTTTTTTATTTAGAGACCGGGTCTTGCTAAGTTGTTGAGGCCTCCCTAAGTTGCTGTGGCTCGCTTTGAAACTGTGGTCCTCCTGCCTCAGGTTCCTGAGCTCCTGGGATTGCAGGTGTGCACCACCATGACTGGATTCAATTGGATAAATCTGCTTGTTGAAGATTTTTTAAATATGAAGTCTCCCATTTGTCTGTTCTTGAATTCTTAGACAATTCTTTCTTTATTTTTGACTTCTTTCCTCCCTCTACTGGTGATTGAACCTAGGGGTTGCTCTACCTGTGGACCACATCTTTCCAGCCCTTTTTGTTTATTTTTTTTTTTTGTGACCAGGGTCTGGTTAATTTTCCCAAGTTTGCTTTGAACTTTTGATCTTTCTAAGCCTCCCAAATGGTTGGAGTTACAGGCTTCTTGTACCACTATGCGCCCTGCCTTATGTTAAAAAGTTCTTAACTTCAAAATTTGTTTCACCAGTGACTTTATTTCTTATGCTAGGGGAAGGCTTGTTGAGGTTTAAAAAATACCTTTATCTAAATATCTTTTTTTTAACAGGGGTCTGAGTTGAATTCAGGGCCTTATACATGCTAGACAGGTGCTCTACCATTGAGCTACATCACCAGCCCTATTTTAAATTTTGAGACAGGGTCTTGGTAAGTTCCCCAGGCTAGCCTTGAATTTGTGATTCTCCTGCCTTAGCCTCCTAAGTAGCAGGGGTTATAAACATGTGCCACCCAACCTGGCTTCTGATTTCTTGATTGTAAAATTTCAGGTACCTAGGAAGTACTTAGTACATATATATCTAATTGAAATAAGGAGATAATTTCTGAGAGGGATATCAGTGGCATTGAAAACCCACTTACTTCTTAACACTGAATCATAGGATATTTTAACTGTGTGTTTTTGATACTATAGAACCTGCTATTGGTATCTGCCTGCATTGAGCTTTCTAAATCTCTCTTAACAGGAAGACTTTTCATTTTGGTTACTATAGAACTGAGTTCTAAAGAGAAAGAATTTCTCCAATTCTAGGATGATTACAAATGGCATGGCATTGCAGATGGAGGAAGTGTAAGGCACAGTCAGAAAAAGTCTGAATTATTGAGATTAGGACTTCAATTTAATGAATGGTGCTTTCACTTAAGTAAAAAAAAAATACACCATTCTCTAATTTATATTATTTTGATATTGTTATTGAATCTTTATTAAATCACAAACAGTATAAAAATTTTAAGTGTTAAGTCAGAAAGGCTCTTGGAATAGCATATATTAACAGTAAAAAGACTTCCAATATTTAACTCTGCAAATTGTAATTTTCCTTTTGTGAAATAGGCTCATTTATCACTGGAATTAAAAAGGGATAGCCACATAAAACAGTCCCTCCTCATCCAGGAGAAGTGGAAAAGGGCAAAGTGTGAAGAACGATCAAAAGCTCAGAACACAGACAAGGATGTAGCTACCCAACTTCAGGCATCTCACACACCCTCTGCTGAGGATGCAGAGGGTCAGCGTCCCCTTCTTTCTCAGAACTACAGCCCTTGTACAGAAAAACACCTTTCTGAGATTCATGGAGTCTTTAACAGGAATTCAGAAACACTATTATTTTTACTTCAGCAAAAGAGTGAGCCAACACAACCATGTATTGGAAGCAAAGCCCCGAAGGATGATAAAACAATTATTGAGAAGCAGGCAACCAAAATTGCAGATTTGAAAAGGCATGTGGAGTTCCTTGTGGCTGAGAATGAAAGATTAAGTAAAGAAAATAAAGCACTAAAAGCTGAAAAAGCAAGACTTGTACAAGGTCCAGTAGATAAGGAGCTGGATGTGGATGCTGATTCTATAGAAAAGTCAGCGTTATAGAGCTTGCCACTACATTCGGACACTGCTACACCTTCTTCAACCTGGCACAAATTTGCAGCAAATATTGGGAAAGCCAAGGATATTCCAATACCCAATCTTCCTCCCTTGGATTTTCCATCTCCACAACTTCCACTTATGGATCTGTCTAAGGATTTTCTGAAAGGACTGATGAATAATTGAAATGGAAGGCTTTTGGAGAGATCAGAAGAAATACAGCAACACAGTTAATCCAGAAAAGAAGGAACAATAAAAAAGGGAAAACCACATACAAGAGTAATTCCAGATGTGATTTACCATCTGGCTGATTGGCAGGAGCAGCATTGCCAGGATGTGAGAATCAGTCACTATGAAATATATTGAGTAGCTGATCTACCCACTAGAGCTAATGGTTCCCACCTTACAGACAGTAAACTCTTGGAGATTCACTTTCTCCCGATGCAAACCAAATGGCTACCTAGAATAATTTTCTCAATCACCAATTATTTCTCTTCAGGGTTAAAATGTATAAAAGCATGTTATGTATAATTAATCTATAATGCCATAAATGATAATGTAAAACCTAAATAATATGGTGGCCTGAGGGCCTGCCATATATTTGAAACATGCTTTCTATCATGCATTGACTGTATGCATTTTGTTATGCACATTTTGTTTGTTTAAGTAAGGTGTATAGGATACACACTTTTCTAGATGAAACTAATACCCACATTTTGCACTAATAACATAATGCTGACCTCAAGACTATCAGGAGAAATATTTAAATTTCCATTTTATGAAGAAAGGAACCAAATTATTCGTTACGCTTTTTTTAAAAAAATTACCAGTTTACATAATTAATCAGGGTGCATATTAAGTTCTAACTTTGTTATATAATTCATCATTAAAAATACTAAGGAATGATCCTTTGTTTTTAATGATGCATAAGTAGAAGTAATGCTAGTTGGCAGTATTTGATTGTAAGAAATCAAAAAAATAATTGTTTTATACCCTTGTTGACTGGTTGGTGGTTGAAAAGCAAGGAACTGTATGGCATCTGGCTATTGTAAACTTTGAATAGGAATTTAAGCAGATGCTATCAAATTATTATTCTGGTGTGTTAAAGATTTTCCCCTATTATTTTGCAATCCCTTCCCTCTTTAAAGGTGTTGAAGGGGAGTGTAGAATTTCCTGAGGAAATTTTGGAAAAAATCAAGTGAAAATCCACAAGAGCTAAATGTTCCAAGTCTTTCTTTGGTGGAACTCACCTGGAAAGTGCCCAGGGCTGCTCTAAGCAGCTTGCAGCCATTCTTGTAGCACCTTTACCCAGTGGAGCACAGTGAGTGAGTGGTTTTTTTTTCTAGGAGAAGGGGTTGGAGAAGAAGAGGATCCTAACAAAACATTTCTTTGCAGATCACTAGGTATGTTAAAGCATGTACTTCCTGTGTGGAATTGTGGGACTGAGGCACATACTGCTTCCTGAGGGAGTGAGGACTTCATTGGGTTCAGTGGGTAGGGTTAGGCTCCCATGTTCCATGAGGAAAGTAGCCTAAGTAGGAAGGGTGAAGAGATCATGCAGAAGTCAGATTTTTCCTGTCTTATTGTGTTGCAGATGAAACCATCTTAAAAGTTATTCTAATTAATTTGTTCATCTCAGTGTTATAACATCCCAGATTTTGTAAACCTAGCCTCATAATTGTTTTTCCCTTTTACAGGGTCTTGCCAAATTGCCCAGGCTGACCTGAAGCAATTCTCAGCTTCCTGAGTTGTTGGGATTGCAGGCACATGCCACTGCATCTGGTTTATGTGTGTTTTGACTAGGACTGCGATGGTTCCTTTGCAGCAGAATACATTCCAAAGTAGATTTAAATAATGTTTATTTTCTTTATTACATTGTAGTCTCTGGACATTTCCTGGCTAGGATTGTTAGGTGTTCTTATATCTTTTCTGTTTATTATGAGGCAAATAAAGGGATTTAAATAGCTTACTTCCCCCAAATAATTTGTTCTGTATGAGTAAGGTGGGTCTTGTGTCTTCTTAGTGGTTCTCTCTCGCTGTACTGTTCCTTTTTGGGGGTACCAGGGATTGAACCTGGCTGTTGAACCACTGAGCCACATCCCCACCCCTTTTAAAAATAGAGTCTTGGCTAAGTTGCTGAGCCTGGCCTGGGAACTTGATCCTCCTGCCTCTGCCTCCTGATCTATTGGCTTGCATCAAGCTTGGAAGTCCTCCTGGACTTACCTGTTGAATCCAGATAAGTAACTGGGTGTTAACGCCTGATCCCAAGTTCTCATTTTCATCTTTTCAGAAAACATTTCTTTGAAAAACCCAATAGTATGGAGTAATACTTCTAGATCATAGTGCCATGGTAATTCATACAACCTGGAAATCTTGTTTAAAAGAAACATAATAGGAGGATGTTATTTGCAAAATAATCAGTTTCTTGCCAGGCGCAGTGGCACATGCCTGTAATCACAGCACCTTGGGAGGCTGAGAAAAGAGAATATTTAAGTCAAAGCCAGCCTCAGCAATGATGAGGTTCTAAACAACTCAGTGAGACCCTGTCTCTAAATAAGATGTAACAATAGGGCTGATGATGGGGCTCAGTATTTGAGTGCTCTGAGTTCAATCCTGGGTACCAAAAAAAATAATAATTTTTTTTTCAAAATTGTTTTCTTCTCTAGAAGATTAACATTAAATAGGGATGAGGGGTGGGAGGTAAAGGGAGAGAGAAGGGAAATTGCATGGAAATGGAAGGAGACCCTCAGGGGTATACAAAATTACATACAAAACGAAGTGAGGGGAAAGGGGAAAAAATATAAGGGGGAGAAATGAATTACAGTAGAGGGGGTAGAGAGAGAAGAGGAGAGGGGAGGGGGGGAGGGGGGATAGTAGAGGATAGGAAAGGCAGCAGAATACAACAGACACTAGTATGGCAATATGTAAATCAACGGATGTGCAACTGATGTGATTCTGCAATCTGTATACGGGGTAAAAATGGGAGTTCATATCTCACTTGAATCAAAGTGTGAAATATGATATACCAAGAACTATATAATGTTTTGAACAACCAACAATAAAGATTAATTTAAAAAAAATGTTTTCTTCTCTAGTGTTTTATCAAGATTATTGAAATGCACATATTTTTTCAAGTGAGTTCAAGATATTAAAATACTGGAACTTATTGCTTTTTACAATGGGTACTTTTGTGTCTCACATACAAATATATTATTTACATATTATTTACATAGAATATTTACATATTCTATGTGTATATGTGTGAATATACATACATACATTTTTTTTTTGTACTTGGGATTGAAATTGGGAGCACTCCACCACTGAGCCACATCCCCAGCCCTATCTTGTATTTTTTTTAAATTTAGATACAGGGTCTCACTGAGTTGTTTTCCTTATTCACAGGTCAACTGGATAACCTTGAATGTGTCTTTAACTTAAATGCCTTGTCTTTCTTTCTTTTCTTTTCTTTCTTTCTTTCTTTATTTTTTTGGTACTGGGGATTGAACTCAGGGGTACTTAATCATTAAGTCACATCCCAAGCATCTTTGTATATTTTATTAGAGAGAGGGTATCCCAAAGTTTCTTTGGCCTCAATAATTTGCAGAGGCTGACTTTGAACTCAGGTTCCTACTGTCTCAGTCCATAGGCTGAACCGCCTGGAGTCACTGGGAGTACAGTATTGTGCCACTGCTGTCTTTGTTGTTTGGTAGTAGGTATTGAACACAGGGCCTCATGCATGGTATGCAAGCTTATTACCACCAAGGGGCATCCACAGCCCTTTTGAGACAGGGTTTCCTAAATGACCCAGATTGGCTTTGAACTTGGAATCTTAGTGCTTTAGATTCAGGGACACTCAACTACTGAACTGCAGCCTCAGCCCTATTTTGTATTTTATTTAGACATAGGATTTCACTAGGTTGCTGAGGCTGGCTTTGAACTTGTGATTCTCAGTCTTAAAAGCTGCTGCACCTGGATTTTTCTTTTTTTCTTTTTTTTAAAGGGTATTTTCACCTTAAAGTGGGAAGTGTGCCTCCTTTTATAAAAGCCATTAAGAACTGGGCCAACTTAGCTCAGGGATGAGAGGCTTGCCCACTTATTTTCTGTCTGCTCATACTTTTCATGTTTTGCTGCTAGGGTTTACTCAAGGCTGACCTGTGCCAGGTTCAGTGTCATAGACCTGTAATCCCAGTGAATTCAGAGGTTGAGGTATAGGGTCCCATTCAAGACCAGCATCAACAATTTAGTGATATCCTATCAAAAAATAAAATGGGGACCTTGGGCATGGTGGCCCATGCCTATAATCCCAGCAACTACTGGAGGCCATGGCAGGAGGATTACAAATTCAAAGCCAGCCTCAGCAATTTAGTGAGGCTCTGATCAAAAATTAAAAAGATCTTGTGATGTGGCTCAGTGGTAAAGTCCACCAGTATACCCCTCTCCCTCTCAAAAAAAGTAAAGAAGTCTTAAGTGGATTATCCTTCCATTTTTCTAAAAGTGAGGGGGGCACAGTTAGGTACTGGGTCTGGAGAATCAAAAAATATTTGGAATAGTCTTGTTCATTAGGATTTTTCAGTAGTCATGAATTGGAGTGAAGGTTGGGTAAATCTTTGCAGTTCTTAGCCTGCTTCTCTAACATACGTACTAAATCAGGAATAGAATTAAAAAGGGTGGGGCATTACAGGTATGATAGGATTAAGGGTGAAGGAACCAAGGATACAATTAAAAATGAGAATCTTTCTTGGTACTAGGATTGAATCTAGGGCATCACACGTTAGGCAAGCACTCTACATTGAGTCATGCCCCGTAGCCCTCTACCTTTGAATCAAATCCCTCCCCAAAGTTTAGTTGACAATACTGGCTCCTGGCCCACTGAGCACTGTGGAATATGCGTTCAAATACTGGAACACACTAGATTGACTCTGAAAAATTTAACTACTTAAGTTTGAGAGATGTGAATGGAATACTTCTAACAAAGTCATCCCTAACTCTGAATATGTGAAAGTAACAAATATTCTGCAGCTTGTATTGTACTTAGAAGATATGTGACACTGGCACTTGACTTAATCTAAAACGGTTGAATTGCTACTCATATCTCATGGGAGGTAACGTGAAAATGATAGATTATATTACATGATGACCAATAAATAGATGTGCAAAATTTCTAATGTTTGAGATCCTATGGCTTTGAAGGCTTTGATTCAAAGAATCTCCTGTTGTATAGTCAGGCCATGGTTTAGTTTGAACATGCAAAATTGGTTCCAATATGATTAATATATAAGGGGACAACTTTAGCAGAATGTGAATTGGTTACTTGGCAATTTCTCCTTCAAGAAAAACTGAAACAAATGCACAAAACTATTTCCTAGTTATGGTGGTAGTAGTGATCTGTACCCAATTATGTTTGCTATTACCTTTCCCTTTAATCTCACATAACCATCCTCCTACTAGTTACTTCATGACTCAAAACAAACCCTTTCTACTTCCATAAGCAAACTTTAGGTCTTCAAGGTAGGAAGCCTGTATTTGTATTATTTATAATTTTTAAACATTCGATGCACATTGTGGCTTACATGGAAGTTGTTCCCCAAAAATCTCACATGTGAGAGGTGAAATGACTGGGTTTATGAGAGCTTACACATAACTAATGTGTTAATTCACTGATATGGTTAACTGTGGGCAGGTAGGGTGTGACTGTAAAGCTGCTTTTCTGTCACACGTTCTGTCTCAACTGGGCCCAGAGCAATTGAGATAGCCATCTATGGACTGAGACCTCTGAAACTTTTGAGCCCCAAATAAACTTTTTTCTCTAAAATTGTTCTTGTAGTGCCTTCCTCTTATAGTTAGTGGTGAAAATCTAAAATATTATAGGACTGGGAGTGTAGCTTAACAGAAGAGAGCTTCCTTAGTATGCTTCACAGCCTGGATTCAACCCCTAGTATCACCAAAAGTGTAATCCCAGGTTTTTTTTCTTTTATAATGTATCATTGTTGAAGTTTTTTGAGTGTCATTGTTGAAGTTTTATGAGTGTTATGCCCTAAAGCTTTATTCCTTATAAGTTTTGTAGTTTTCACTGTGAACTTCAGATGGTGCAGTGATTTTTAGGAACTGTTCCTTTTCTTCCCTCTTCTGGAACAGTGTGACAGACCTGAGAGGGAGTCACCATCCTCTGTGATGGCAGAGAAGATCACACAGCTCTCCTTGGGAAAGAAGTCAGTTCTATCTGGCTTGTACTTCTCATTTGTATTTGTTGACATCCACCCCCCCTGCTGTTTACATCATCCATACCTGTCAAATTTAGGGTCAAAGACTAGAGAGCTGGGAAACACCATTTAACTCCTCACTTGTCCTTAGAATGCATCTCCTCAAGGTATTCCAGCTCTGATCCCCATATATAGCACATCCTTGACATCCCTTCATTGGCTACAGAGCTGAGGTATTTTCAAAGAAAAAACCACAATAGGGCAATCCTCCAATTCTGACTGCATTTTGGATGGCTCATTTACACTGAGTTGACTTTTGATTTAGATGGTGCTGGGGATTGAACCCAGGGTCTTATGCATAGTAAGCAAGTACTGTACCACTGATCTACATCCCAAGCCTACTGAGCTTATGTAAAAGCTGAGTCTGCTCTGAAAACCACCCTATTAACAAAAGGGAACTCAACTTCCTATACAGCTAGTGTGACCTGGATATAGCCTGCCAACATTTTTCATTTTTAAGTAACAACTTTCATTTAAAATGATAGCTGGGATGGGTCCGGTGGTGCACACCTGTTATCCCAGTGGCTTGGGAGGTTGAGACAGAAGAATTGCAAGTTCAAAGCCAGCCTCAGCAAAAGTGAGATTTGGTAAGACTCTGTCTCTAAATAAAATACAAAATAGGTCTGGGGATGTGGCTCAGTGGAGTGCCCCTGAGTTCAATCCCTGGTACCAAAACAAAACAAAAAAAACAGGTACCTGGGTGTGGAAGTGCATGCCTGTAATCCCAGCAGCTCTGGAGGGTAAGGCAGGAGGCTCACAAGTTCAAGTCCAATCTTAGTAATTTAGAGAGGCCCTGGGTTTGGTTCTTAGCACTGCATATAAACATGAATAAAATAAAGGACCAACAACATGTAAAAAAAAAAAACTATTAACGAATTGGAGATGTAGCTCATTAGTAAAGTACCTCTGGGTTCCGCCCCTTGTACCAATAAATAAATACAAAATAGGTTACTGTGGGAATCAAAGTATTTTCACACTTCCCATGTGACTTCAAGGTATAATTACCTAAGTAAACCTATTAAGGAACCAAGGTTTTAATAATTTCACAATTAGGAAACTTCCAAGTCTGACTCTTGGTAACATGAGAATGGTATAAGCTTTGTATTTTGGTCAATGTGCTACACCTTAATTCATAATGCACAGTGTATTGAATGTTAACTAAACCACTTTCTCTTTTTTCCTCCCCAAGGATGAAAGTGCTTATCTAATCAGGTCTTCAGAATATTTTTGATAGGTCGGAATCTAGAACAGAACATACTGAATCTATCTATCTCTATATATTCATTATATGCATATAGAGTAAAATAGAGGTATGAGAGCACTTTTCTTCGTTCACCAATATTTTTTATCTCATTATTAAACCCATACCCCCAAAATGGAAGTAACATACTGATTTCTAATGTGTTTAAATTCCCACATTAGAAAAGAAATGGATTTCAATACTCGTAAATTCATTAATCAGAAAAAGAAATCCATAAAACATTATATACTAAAATGGGAAGGTCCAAACTATTCAGCACAAGTTTCACTCTAAACATTTCCTTGATCTTGATTTTTCTGTTTTACACATTTAGCCAGGCAAGGTAGCACATGCCTGCAAATCCAGTGACTTGGAATGCTGAGGAAGGAGGACCACAAATTTGAGGCCAGCCTCAAAATAAAAAAAAATCAAAGGGGCAAGGATATACCTGCAATTCCCCAGCCTTCCAAAGTTTACAAATATCTTTTATGATATAAGCACAACAGTGTTCTCTCTCCACCATAGACTTAGCACAATTTAGTTCACTAGCATGAATTTCAGAGCATGGCAACTTTTTTCAGACTATAGATAGAATAATCTCATCAATCAAGTTTTCAGCCTCTGCCTGGCCAGAAATTCCTTGACTTCAGATATATGAAAGGGGTTGTAGTATGGTTAAAATGTGGCTTAAGCAATACTGAAAGAGGCAAATGCTTTTGGGGAGAAAAATCATCATAGACAATTGGGTCTTGGCAGACCAGGGGACCAGCATGTGGTAATATCCAGAATTGTCTTGTCTTTAATTTCATATCAAAACTTAAATCAGATATCACATACAAAAGCATCAGGCAAAAGAAACTACAATCGGTTGAGGCATATTTGAAAAAATGGTTATTAAAAAGTCAAAGCTCATGGGGCTTGGGATGTAGCTCGGGGTTAAAGGCCCTCGGTTCAATCCCCAGCAGCACAAAAATAAATGTGTAAAAATAAGTGAATCAACAGGGAAGTCTTGTTTTTGTGGTGCTGGGGATTGAACCTACCTAGGGCCTCACACATGCTAGGTAAATGCTCTTCCACTGGGCTACATCTCTTGTTCATCAACAGGGTAATCTTTAAAAAGTCATAGCTCACCAAATCATATTAAGTATTTCTTAGCCCAATTTCCTTTTTTAGAGAATTTTCTTTCCTGGCCAGTTAGCTATCTCATTAGTCCTTGTGCCAAGTGTTGGGAGTTCACATGAAAGGTATTTGCTCACAATCCTGGCTGAACTTTGGGGTAAACAGTGACAAAATAGTCTATGTGGAGATAAAAATGGTAGGGGAAAAAACCCACCCACACAAACAAACAAAAGAAAACAAACAATCAGAAAAATAGCCAGAACTTGGGCGGTTCCCACACTACCCCACCCCCTTTCTTCTACAGGGGATTAAACCCAGGGCCACTAACCCTCCCATCCATATCTCAAAGCCTTTTTATTTTGAGACAGGGTCTTGCTAAGTTTCTGAGACTGGCCTTGAACTAGTGATCCTTCCAAGTCACTATGATTACAAATGTGCACCACTGCACCTGGAACTGTTTTTTAATAATATTTTGCATAGTTAGTCCTATACACACCTCAAGTAGACAGCTGATAATAGTCATCAGCTATTAAAATCAAGATTCTAAATTAACGCTACTTACTGGGGCCACACAGTTTTTTATTATGCATATCCAAACTCTCAACGGCAAGCTCTTTTCTGTCCCAGCAGTATGTATGTCGAAAGAGGACAAACTAAGTAATCCAATTTCTGATAAAGTCTGCTTAATGGAAAATGTAAAACCCCTTTTAACTTTAATGTACAAAGCCATATGTAACACTTGCACTTTAACAAAAGCAAGCTAATGTTTTAAAAAAATATACCATTAAATGTATATATGTATATATTTATATAGCATATTAAGTTTAATATTTAGCTTTTAAACTTCACATAATTTTTACCAAAATGAGACAATTTTAAATAAATTACACCTTTTGAAAATGTTTAATTATACAGTCAATAGTTTCAACAAAATATTGAAGTGTCTATAGTTAGTTTCTACTTTATATACTTTATATCTTACAAAATTTACAATTATTTGGCAGTAATTTTCTGATTATGACATGACTGCTGAGCGATTCAGCAATTCCCCAAATGCAGGCAATAGCTGGTGTTCATGTCCTATTCTCAAAGCAACTGTCTCAATGTAGTGAAAACTATCAGTTATCTTATAAAACTGTACAAGGGCACATTTACACTTGATCAAAAATATAGCATAGAATTTTATACCAAAAATAAATACATCATTTTAAATCTGACATTTTCACAAACATCATATACACTATGATACAGAAACAGCTCAGAATTGCTGTTTTAAAATTTACCTTGTTTCATGACATTTAATCACAGGAGCTGTGACATATGCTATAGTGCTCTGGTGTCAGTAACAAGTAATCATTACGAAGAGAATTTCTTGGCACTGAAGGTTTTGTGAAGCTTAAATTAGTGTGCACACATGTCATTATTCAAGGGGAGGTAATCCCGTCTAAAATTATCCAACAGGACACACTTAATTTTCTTCCATATCCTCTACTTCATCTTCATGTACCTTCAAAGCTCTCACCATTTCTCTAACTGCATAATACAAGATATTTTTAACCTGAAAGAGATATTGACATTTCTCATCACTTAAGCTGGAGAGAAACTGACAAATGACAATTACCATGCTAAAAATATTAATAATTTTAATGGGGACCTAGGAAAGCCAAATTCAATAACAAAAATGTCAAAATCTAAAAGTGATTCTAAGCCAAAAGTTTAATAAGGGTCATTAAAATTCAAACAATTAAATATACATTAATATTAACCTTCAGTTACCTTGTTGTGACAAACCAGAAAATGACTGCCTAAAGTATTATGCATATATTTTAATTTCTGAATATAAAAGGATTGAACATTCATTTCTTACCTGGAGCCTATCATCATAATTGATTTCTTCCTTCAAAAGTCTCAGTTCCTGTTGTAAGTGAAATGACTGTACAAGATGTTCTGGGGACACAAAGTCTTCAGTTACCTGAATAAGCTGTGAAAATTCTTTACCTATTTCCAAAAGAAAACTTGTGTAATATAAATCTAATGAGGTAGGAGCAAAGAAAAGCCACAGTCTGAAACCAATAGAGATTTAATTTTAACCAGAGATTTAATTTTTAGCTAGATTTAATTTTTCCCAAGTATCAAATGGATTTTGAGGCAGAACACCACACTTTCCATTGAAAATCTTCATTGAAAGTGACTTGGTAAAAGAAATATTTTTAATTGATAAAAAATAAACAACAACAACAAAAAGAACTTTAGAAACCCTTTGGAAAACCTGATAATTGGATCCTAAATTTTGTTAAGATGGACTTTTTAGACTGACAACTAGAAAGAATCAACAAAGCAATCAAAATCTGAGTATGTTTGATGCTGTTTCTTTGGCTTTTACTGTTAACTTATAGCAGAGCATAAAGAAAAAGAAATGTGGTTCAGTTTTTTTTAGGAATGAGTAAGAAAACTGACCACAAATGAGTTTCAAATTTGTACTATAATTTTGGTTATTTGCATCTTTCTTTCAAATTAGCCAATTAAATAGATTCCAATTTTCTGTGACTTTAGTACAACAGTTTTTCAAAACAGCTTTCTCTTTCCTGATTAAAAAGTTTTAATAAGAAACCAGCCAATATAGTGCATTGTGGATGATTGACAGTTTTATCTGTTATGTACAGTTTTACTGACTCTTCATTTGTTCATACAACAGATAATCTGTTTCACAGAACAGCCTACTATGGGTGAGATGTTCAGTTCTTGTTTTAAGACAAATCAGCCAGTGAAAAGCAAGTCAACAGAAGCCAAACTTCTCTGAAATCTTGTCTAATAGATGTTTTATATTAGATATTATTGACATCAACTTTCATTAAGTGTCTAATTCCATCACAGAGCTTCTAAATGCTCTTTCTCTTTTTACTTACTTGAACAAGCTGCAAGGAGGGTAAAGAGTATGTCCTTAAAAAGTTTTAGTATAGGGGCTGGAGATGTGGTTCAAGTGGTAGCGCAGTCACCTGGCATGCGTGCGGCCCCCGTTGGATCCTCAGCACCACATACAAACAAAGATGTTTTTTCCGCCAAAAACTGAAATAAATAAATAAATATTAAAAAATTCTCTCTCTCTCTCTCTCTCTCTCTCTCTCTCTCTCTCTCTCTCTCTCCCCCTTTCTTTAAAAAACAAGTTTTAGTATATACCTTTGGTTTTTGGTACTGGGGATTGAATCCAGGATTCTGTGCATGCTAAGCAAGTGCTCTACCAGTGAGCTACTTCCATGGCCCTTTTTAAAATGTTAATTTTGAGGTAGGGTCTAAGTTGCTCAGGTTGGCCTCACACTTGTGATCTTCTTGCCTCATGAGTACCTGAGTAGCTAGGAATACAGGTGTGTATTACCCACGCATGGTTCAGTATATGCCTTTTGGTAGGTCTAGTTCTAGTATGTCTTAAAATCACTTATAGTCCCAAAATTTCTAGTAGGTTATACAAATTCTTTATTTGTATTCTCATTTTGATCATCCATCATTCTCCTGGTTTCCTTTAGTTCTTTATTTATTCAGACTTTCCTTAAGCTTTTTGAGTATATTTGACTGTTGTCTAACTTCAATATCTGGAATCCTCAGGAAATATTTCTGTCAATATATCTTTCTTCTTTGAATGAGACACTTTCCTTTTTTTGTGTGCATGCCTTGTATTTTTTTTAATTGGGTATCTGAACTTTGTAAATGTGTTAACTGTAATAATCAGATTCTCCCCTGCCTCAGAGTTTGTTGTTGTTTATCAATGAGGACCACAGTCATTGTTTAGTAAGTTGTATCAATTTCTTCTCAAAGGCTGAATTTCTTGTTTGGTGTAGTCATTGAAGTTTGTATTCCATTATTTTAGTGGTCATCAGTGCCTAAAAAGATTTCCCTTGATATAAAAAATTAGCTGCCCTTTTCTTCATTAGTCTCTTGGTTATTAAAAGTTTTGGATTAAATTCCAGATTCTAAAAAAAAGTTGATTCTGTCCATTTTTGACAGTTTATGGTTATTTAAAAATGATTTTCAGAATGTCGAGTTTTAGCTGGGTGTTGTGGCATACAGCTGTAATTCAAGTTTGAGGCCAATGGCAGCAACTCTGAGGTCCTGAGCAACTTGGTGAGAGAGACACTATCTCAAAATTTAAAAGAATGAAAAGAGTTGTGGATGTGGCTCAGGGGTTAAGTGCCTATGGGTTCTAATTCCTGGTACCCGGCCCCCATAACAAACAAAATCCAAATCCCAGAATGTTGAGTTCTATTAGCACTTACAGGATGCTACTGTGTTTTCACATGATATATTTCCTTAAAGGACTGAGGGTTAGTTTTAAGAGGTAAGGGTTAAGTTTTAAAGACATCAAACCTTTCCATTCCATTTATTCCCCACCTCTTTGTTGTATTGGGGATTTATAGCTTCCTTTACTACTGAGCTACATTCCCAGCTCTTAACTTTTGAGATGAGGTCTCATTAAGTTTCTCAGTCCTCACCAAGTTGTTGGGGCTGACCTTAATTGTGATCCTCCTGCCTTAGACTCCCAAGATGCCAGGATTATAGGCATGTTCCTCTAAAGATGGCTACTCATCCCTCTTCTCTGCCATGTCTTGAGTAATTTATACTTCACTTCCTAGACACTATCTTTCTTATACTTCTCTTAAAGAATCAGTTGTAATTATATATAACTGGTCATATAAATGCAAAAAATATACATCTTTAAAATATTATAAATTCATTATGAATAGCTTTTAAAACTTCACATAATTTTTTCCAAAATGAGACAATTTTAAATAAATTACACGTTTTGAAAATGTTTAATTATACAGGCAATAGCTTCAACAAAATATTTAAGTGTCTGTATTTAGTATCTACTTTATATCTTACAACTTATAATTATTTGGCAGTAATTTTCTGATTACAAAATGACTATTGCACAATTCAGCAATTTAAGCAATTTAGGGAAAATTTATCATTAAAGATGTAAAATCCACATGGTTTGAGATCACAAATTCATTACTTATTTTTTGTAACATAATTTAATCCTCTATAAAATTGGAAGAATTTTACTTTTTTACCTTATAGGTTCCTCAGAAAATAAAAGAGAAATGCATGGGAAAAAAGATGTATCTATCTATCTATCTATCTATCTATCTATCTATCTATCTATCTAGTTTGCCAAGGACTGTGTTAGAGCACTGGCTGTACCACTCTCAGCTTGAGGTTTAATTGTTGCAGTTTAAATAAAGGTCACTCAGAAGCTTTGGCTGTGACAAAGTAAACATTGGAGGTCAAAGTCTAGCTGTTCTTTCTAGGGATGTAAAGGAAGAATTTCACAAATTGAGTTGTTGACCAAAAAAAGATTTGGGCTGGGTTTTGATACTGGGAATTGAACCCAGGGGCACTTTATCCCTGGCTACAGTTTTTTTTTTTTTTTTTTTTTTTTTTTTTTTTTTTTTTTTTAATTTTGAGATATGGTCTCTTTAAGTAGCTTAAGGCCTTTCTAATTTGCTGAGACTTGCTTGAGACTTGAAATTGCCTCAGCTTCCTGAGTCCCTGGGATAAAAGGCATGTGCCATCATGCATAGCCCTACAAAATATTTTTAAGTTTGCCATTTTACAGTGGTTCATACAATGATAGTGCTGTGGCTACAAGACACACACCAGAACTCCTCTCTTAGTTTAGCTT
Organism: Callospermophilus lateralis; assembly: GCF_048772815.1. Classification (NCBI taxonomy): domain Eukaryota; kingdom Metazoa; phylum Chordata; class Mammalia; order Rodentia; family Sciuridae; genus Callospermophilus; species Callospermophilus lateralis. The sequence continues at coordinate 1,637,421 of NW_027514663.1, read as the reverse complement.
CTGGAAGCACTTACTTTTTACAGCAAAAGAATGGTGCTTCTTTCCTAGCATTACTGGATCTTGTCATGAATATCACTTGGTTGAAAGTTTTTTGATGGGTACGTTGGGCTTACAAGGGCTTCTAATTTGAATGGTTTTTCAAAGTGTAGTGCCTGACAGTAACATTAAGCATTCCTTGGGAAAAATTTCTTTCTTCGCTAGATCTAATTAATTAGAAACTCAGGGTGGTGTATAGAAATCTGTGTCTGATAAAGCTGCCCAGGAAATTCCAATGTTTGCTAAAGAATAAGAAATATTTATTTAGAGTCTGTACTATTTTGAGGACCACCTGTAGAATATAAGTTTTGAACCATCAATGAACATTTGCAGTACTGCTAAGACCCTAATAGGCTGGAAATAATGTATATCAAATCAAAATTAATATTGTAAACAGAGTTCTTATCACTTTCCTTGAATTCTCTCTAAAAATAACATTACTATTGCACGGCCTGGTGGCATATTCCTGTATTATCAGCAATTTAGGAGGCTAAGGCAGGAGGATTCGTGTTTGAGACCAGCCTGGGCAATTTAGTGAGACCCTGATTCAAAATAAAAAAGGGCTGGAGCCAGGTGCAGTGGCTAATGCCTGTAATCCCAGTGACTCTGGAGCTGAGGCAGGAGGATTGCAAGTTTAAGGCCAACCTAAAAGACTTAAAGTTAGTGACACCCTATCTGTAAATAAAAAAAATAATAAAAAGAGTTGGTGATGTGGCGCAGTGGTTAAGTACCCTTGGGTTCAATCTTATGTATGAAAAAAAAAGTGTCTCTGGGTTCAATCCTTACTTCTGCCAAAACAAACAAAATACAACAACAAAACAAAACAAAAGAAAAACAAAGCAAAATACGTTACCACTATATTAAATAAAGGACAACGACCTCTCAACTTGTGACTGTGCTGTCATTATCATACTAAATAGGAAAGGGAAAGTAGAATCTCCTGCTTTTATAGCCATTTTTTTTGCCAAAATCTGGAGCACAGAATTAAAAGTTTGATCATTCATCACTTTAGTGGCAGACATGAGAAAAATATAAAATTTGCTTTCTACAAATTATCTGGCTTTTCTATACATTTCCAAAGAAACTATGTCTTTTGATATTTATTTGTACCTAGTGAAAATTAAAATTAAGTTCCAACTCAGGTGAATTTTCCACAGTACCCAGAGAAAATACAGGAAGAAGTATAACTCTGCGTGTGTATACAAAGAACACTACACATACACACACACACACACACACACACACACACACACACACACACGAATGTGCATGTTTATACATATATACAAATTTTATAAAAAAGTACAATTTTGTTGAAAAATATGTTGTATATGACAATATATCTTTCAAGTCTTTACAAACAGAGTTACTAATATTTATTTTAAATGTATTATTCTAAGTATGGCAAAGGGACATTGAAAAACACAAATGTTATGGCTGGGGTTGTTGCTCAGTGTAGAAAGTTTGCCAAGCATGTGTGAAGTCCTGGGTTTGATCCCTATCCCTTCTATTGCAAAAAATAAAAGGTCAAAACCAAACCAAAACCAAAATTCTCTGACTTTATGAAACTTAAATTATATTTAGACATTAAGAAAGTACAAATTGCTGGGTGTGGTGGCACTCACCTATAATCCTAGTTGACTAGGGAGTCTGAGGCAGGAGAACTTCAAGTTTAAGGCTAGCCTCAGTTACTTAGTAAGACCCTGTCTCAAAATAAAAAATAAAAAGGCTGAGTATTTAATTTAGTGGTCAAGTACCCATGGGTTCAATCCCCATACCAAGGGTGGAAATACAAATTTAAACCACAATGAAATGGTGCTACAAAGTTATAAGATCAGTTTTGAAACAAAACTGATAGTAACAAGCATTGAGAGAGGACATAGAGGAACTAAAATGCATATAGCACTACTTTGGAGAAAGAAAATGGTATAACTACTTTAAAGAATAACCTGGCAGTTTATAATTCACATTTCTAGGAATCTCACTAAGCACTAACAGAAATAAAAAGCTGTGTTCACCCACAAGCTATACACAAATGTGGCTTTATTTTCTGTAGCCTCAAACTGAAAATATTACAAATATACTTCAGTTAGTAAAGAGATTTTAAAAAAACAGCCTTTCAAATATGGAAAAATAAATAAAAGAAACAAATACCCAGCTATGAAAAGGAACCAAATATTACTTACATAACATGGCTGAATCTCAAATGCATTTGTTAAGTAAGAAAATCCAGAATGAAAGAATACAAAGTACCACTATAAAAACCTCAAAATAAACAGGCCTTTAAAAGAAGCAAGACAAAAGAGCTTTTCATTTTCAACAAAAATTCCATCCCTTCAAACTAAAAATCACTGAGCTCTTGCTCAAAGTGAAGAAATATATTGTCTGCAACATAAATTATACCATTTGAAGAAACTCTCTTATCTTTTCCCACATCTTTTCAAGCATAAATATGCCACAGGGCTCCAGGAATTTTACTTGAGTCCTTCAATCTTTTCCTTTAAATGTCATCCAAATCTTCTTCCACAAACTTCTTGAGAATTCCTAAAATATAGAAGAGCATTTTCAAATTAGTCATTGAAGACTATCAGAAAGCCAAATCTTTTAAAATTGATTTATGAGAATAGCAGAATGCCTGACTAGATCAGTATTCTTGAAGGAGTCAAACCCAGCTTTTTATTCAAAACTGTTAAGAGCAGAAAACTGGGAATGTTTCCTGTGTGCTACAGGAAAGTTTAATAGTGATTTTCCTGGTGTGTTTTCTGTAAAACAAGGGAAAGTAAACAGAAAATTTAAGAGTTTTTACTCAATCAGCATTCTCCCTGTCCTCAAAGTGGTGATCCTAACAATGGTTTGGACTAATAGCATTTCATAATTTATAAAGAACTTTTATGACTATTATCATTCAGTTGGTTCCTATAACTATAGAGTATGATTGTCAGGAATCATAACCTCTATTTTACACTTGAGTAAACAGTTTCAGTGAGATGAAGGGATTTGCTTATTTTTGTGACTAATGAAAAACATTCTGATTAATTCCTATGGGATCTCATATTCTATTATGGTCAATATGTAATAAAAAAATCTTTATCAACAAAGCTGTAGTTTTGAAGAAACAAGGTCATTGTTCTAAAATGCTGACAAACCAAAAACCTTATATTTATGTGTAAGCACAAAAAATTTTGGAAGCATGCAAACTTTTGATTTCAATATGGTAAATATTTTTTCTTCCTTTTTTTCAGTATTACTGAGAATTTAATCAAGGGGTGTTCTATAACTGATAATGCTGGGCCTGTAATATTTTTTATTTTGAAGCATGGTCTCATGATGTTGCCCAGAATGGCCTTAAGTTTGTGATCATCCTGCCTCAGCTTCTGAAACAGAACAGCTGGCATTACAGGCATGTATCAGTGTGCCTGACTTATTACAATGAGTATTTTTAAAAAATCTTATTCCCTTATTTTTGTACTGGGGATTGAACCCAGGGGAACTTTACTGCTGAACTACATCCCTAGCCTATTTTTTAAGAAAATTATTTGAGACAAGATCTTGTTAAGTGGCTTAGCTATTCACTAAGTTGATAAGGCTGACCTTGAACTTTTAATCCTCCACCTCAGCCTCCCAAGTTACTGTGATTACAGGTGAGCACCTAATCATCTTTTAAGAGAAAAAGAAAGCAAGTCTTTATTACAAAGAATATAACAAATGTCTACTAACATCTACGATGGTGAAACATTTAAAATAATCAAACCTGACTACAAAGATTTTTTATGTGTTCATTTATTTTTTATTTATTAGAGCATGAAAATTATACATAGTATTTGAGATTATATATATATATATATATATATATATATATATATATATATATATATATATTTGTTGTCAATGGAATTTTATTTTATTTATTTATATGTGGTGCTGAGAATTGAACCTAGTGCCTCACACAGGCTAGGCAAATGCTCTACCACTGAGTCACAACCCCAGCCCTGTATTTGGGGTTCTTATGGTAAAAAATCATACATACTATAAATCTGATTTCAATTTCCATTTCCCCCACTTTCCTTCCCCTTTTCCCCCTCCTCTACTTATCTTAGTTTTACTCCTTTAGTTAATACTTTCTACTTATACAGAAATTCCCTCAGTATATTTATCTATGTATATGATTCTGTTAAGTTTAATTTCATTTGTCTTTCCCTTCCCCTTACATTTTTTCTCTGTATCATTCTCCCACTTCTACTATACTGATCTTGCCTGACTATATCTTTATCATATCTTATCCCCTCCCCCACTCTCTTTCCCCCTCATTTTGCTTTAGCTTCCTCATATGAGGCAGAAGATTCGACTCTTGGTTTTCTGAGTTTGGTTTATTTCCCTTAGCATGATTTCCAACCATTTATCAGCAAATGCCATGATTTCACTCTTCTGGATATTTGAGTTAATTCCATAATTTGGCTGTTGTGAATTGTGCTGCTATAAATACTGAAGTGACTATATCACTATAATTTGTTGATTTTTGTTCTTTTGGGACAGCTGGGTCATATGATCATTCCATTCCTAGTTTGCTAAGGAATCTCAACATTGCTTTCCAAAGTGGTTGTACAATTTTCAGTAGGATTTATTAATTCAAATGTGTATTAACTTTTTAACTGTTTACTATGTGTCAAACGCAGTTAAGATGAGAATTAAAAAAGATCTAGCAAGACTTCTTGGAGTTAAGAAGGGTCTTAATAAATTCACATGTATACCATACCTGGTAAAAGAATGCTCACAGACTAGTTCAGTCCTCAAGTGTTATTTGGGACAAAGTTTTTCTCATTTCATGATAAAACAAGAAAATAAAGAACAATGTTAAAAGTTTATCATAAGCCAGGTGTGGCAGCACACACCTATAATCTCAGGAATTCAAGAAGCTAAGTCAGGAGGATCCTAATTTAAGGCCAGTCTCAGCAACTTAGTGAGACATTGTCTAAAATAAAAAATGAAATAAAATGAGCTAAAAGTGAAGATTAAAGTTTAAGCACTCCTTGGTTTAAATCCCCAGTACTGGAGTGAGAAAGATTTCATCATAAAGATTATTCTTTAATTAAAAAAATAGCTGATAGTTTAAAAATGTGTTTTCTTAACAAATTATAAGTTGCAAATCTTGGATTATTTTCCACTGTTTCTTCCTTTAAACTTTACTGCTCAATAAACTCAAGAAAGTATAGAGATTTATCATATAAAATAGAATGGCAGACTAAATTTACTTTTTAAGTTTATACCTCTTGGGTGAATTTATAATCTAAATTATATTCTGAAGTATGAATACAGTAATTTGCTAGGAAGACAAGGAGGAGGTCATAAAGGCTTTGTAGGTAGAGGAAAAAGCATGTGATTCAAACAAGCTAGTATTTCTTGATATTTAAGTATTCTTTTTCTGTACTGGGGAATGAACCCAAGGATGTTTTCCCACTAAGCTACATTCTTATTCTTTCTTTATTTTTGAGAAAGGGTCTTGATAAGTTGCTGAGGCTGGCCCTCAAGCTTATGATCTTCCTGATTCAGCCTCCCAAAAGTTGCTGGGATTACAGGTGTGCACCACCACACCTGGCTGTTAAGTATTACTATAAATTTAAAATACTGCTCTCTATGTGACACCTACATCATAATGACAAAATTTTTAGATAAATACAGCAAAAAGAATTATTTAGAATTTTAAAGTTTTGTCAAAAGACCGATTATTATTACTAGGTACCAGAGGTAGGCAATACACAGGAACAAATATGAATAAGAAGGCTGAGGCTATAGCTCAGTGGTAAAGCACTTGCACAGCATGTACAAGGCCCTGGGTTCAATCCTCTGTACTGAAAAAGAAGTGAAGATGAATTAGAAAGTTCCAGTAGTTAAGTACATGAATTAATAGTAGTGGGAAAAGCAGGTGTAATTTCTAACCTTTAGAATACATACAGGGGATGATTTTAGTATAATATAATGATACAAAAAATAGTAATTATCTATCTACACCATCATAAGCTCAGAAAGGACAAATAATGTTTACATTATTTGTAATAATGTCTTTGGTAGAGCTGGGAAAACTCATGTGTGCCAATGGCTCTCAAATTCTTAGAGTAGAGGTAGAAAGCAAAGTAACCAATTAATTCTATAGTTCTGAAGAAATTTAGGTTGTGTATTAAAGAAATTGTCAAATGTACATAAAATACAGTGAATATTATAATAAATCCCTATGTCCCCAGCACCTTGACACTAAGTCATAAATTCATTCTAAGTTCTGGATACAGAATGTTGTCATCTAAAGGCTGGCTACAAGTCATATATAATTATATCACAGAAAGTGCAGGAAAAGCAAAACAGAGAACATTTGTAACTCTAGACAAGTCTGTCCATGAGATTGGGGTTGTAGCTCAGTGGTTGATCAGTTGCCTTGCATGCCTGAGGCACTGGGTTGAGATCATAGTACCACATAAAAATAAATAAATAAAGATATTGTTGTGTCCATCTACAACTAAATACACACACACACATGCACACACATAAATAAATAAACAAATAAATAAATAACAGTCTGTCCATAAGGTGTCAAAATTAAGTGGTGTCAGAAGCAAAAGCAAAAAGTATTTGAAAAGATAGCAATTAACAGTGTAACTTATTACTGAGGGCAGAGAGTAATAAACAAACCAGAGTGAAATCCCTGAATTACTACCCAAATGTATGTCAATCAAAGCAACTGCAACAATAATTTCACCCAGGAATTATAGGTTGAAATGTGACATCGACAGGAAAAAAATCTGTTTAAGAGTGCTAGAGTAATAGATTCAAAGGGGGCATACTTTTTTGTTTTTGTTTTTTGCATGGTTGGGGATTGAACCCAAGACCTCACTTCTGCTAAGCAAGCACTCTACCACTGGGTGATACCCCCAGCCCCTAGATTAAGCTCCTATTCAAGAAACCAGTAGAGTGGTAAAGGTTAAAGACCTATGACTATATATTTATAAAGGAGGAAATAGGTGATGATGGACCAAAGTTTTAGAGAAAAATCCTGAGCATGGAAACTAAAACCAATATACTAGACAGAAATGCCACTTTTATTTAAGGAGGAAAAGCCCCTTTCTTCTTTTGATACTGGGAAAGTAAAAAGGAAGAAGACAGATGCTGGGGGTGAAGCCCAGTGATAGAATGATTGCCTATCATGCTTGAGGCCATGGGTTCAATCAATCAAAAACCAATAAAAAACCTAAGAACATTAAAACATTAAAAGTCCCAAAACCTAGTTTCTATTCTTAAACATAAACATGTATTGAACAATATATTTTCATAAACACATTATTTAATAAGAGGAAAGGAGCAAAACAAAAGAACCTTTTAAAATTAAAATTTCTTTTATATAATAGGAAAATTAATCTTCAAGTAATAAAGTTCAAAATATTCTCATATTCATTGGAATTCTTTCTGGAGCCTCTGTTAACTGGGAGGCTGACATTCTGCATGAGACTAGTGTATATGGTGTATTCAACTGCAATACCACTACTCGTAGTTCCTTTACCTGCTTTTGAGAGAATGCCTTTTTTTTTTTTTGCTATTCCAATATAGACTAGGATATTTACAACATCAGAAACTGCAATATAGAGATTTCTTGTTCCTATATTATGATCTTTAGCAGCAGCTACACCTGTGTAAAATAAAATTTGACAAAATATTTTATGTTTTTTAATAATGTATCAGAGTGTCCCCCCAATCAGCACTATTAGAATTAAATTTGACATTAGTCTTGCTGTACAAAACTACTTTTAATTCACAATCTGTAAAAATGCCCTATTATAATGCAAATTAATAAAAATATAAATATTTTAAAGAAATTAGCAGAACTTCAATAGATATTCACTCTTAATTTATAACCTATTATTAATATGTAAAAGGATTTCAGGAGATTTAATATTAAAAGAACAGATAAGAGTAGAAACTAAAAACTGTTAGAAAATCTAATTAAACTTTGGACATAAGTTTGTTAAAATCCCACACAGAATTCCACCTTGGAAGAAATATGAGTATATACTTACCATAGGCACTACATAACCTGGAGAAAAAAGGGTCTCTTTCCAGCTGTGTTTTTTAAAATTCCAAGAGCACTCTTTTTTTTTAATTTATAATTTTTTTTAGTTGATGAACTTTATTTTATTTATATTTATGTGGTGCTGAGAATCAAACCTGGTGCCTCACACATGCTAGGCCATTGCTTACCACTGAGCCACAAACTCAGACCCCAAGAGCACTCTTAGCCTTGGGTTTTGTGCCCCCTGCTCAGGCAGAAGCTTTGCTGGGAGATCCGTGCCCTCATCACTAGCATTCCCAAAAGCAGGGAAGGATTCTGGAGCAGAGCCATCTATTCCTCTTTGGTTATTCAAGTTGGCTTGGGCAGATGTTAAGATCTAAAGAGGAAGGTTGGGAATGCCTCAGAAGTTTGTGGCCTGGGTAGACCATGATGACAGCATTTCTGTGCAAGAACAAGGTTCACAAGTGAGTAGACTAGAATGCAGGAAGTAAACAGAGTTCACTTTTAGACCAGCTTAGTTTGGGATGTGACTGTCAAGATGTTATGTTTCTGTGACAGTTCACTTGACTTCATTCACTAATAGAAGCCTCTCTAGGGATTGGTTAATTTCTTTGCTATGACATTCCAGAGACTAGCATGGATTTTTAGAGGTACCTTTATTAGCTCTTAGATAAAGTAATTATAATTTATTTTATACAGTGTAGCTTATTCTGTTTTTATGTTTTCTGACTTTATTTGTACCAGGAATTGAGCTCAGGGTGCTCAATCACTGAGCCACATCCACAACTATTTTTTTTCTTTTTCTTTTTTGAGACAGAGTTCGCTTAAGTTGCTTAAAGCCTCACTAAATTGCTAAGGCTGGGTTTGAACTTGCAATCCTCCTACTTCATATTTACAAGCCTCTGGAATTATAGGTGTGTGACACCAACCTGGCTGAGCAATCTTTTTTAATGGACAAAGAACAGTAGATGCTGTTTAACTGTTCTTGCTCCTATGTTAGTGAAGTCTGAATTGAAATTTCTTTCTGCATCTCAAAGAGTACAATATAGTGTACAGCAGTTCTAAAAGGGTGGAAGTTATATGGTTTCTGTAAACTTCTTTTCTGGATGTAATCCATGAAACATCAGTGTGTGTAGCAGTTAAATAGGAATTTTGGTCAGAGGACAATGGAAGGCTGGCCTGGAACTACAGTGTTACTCCAACAGCATCATTCAAACACCAGCATTTTGGCCTGGGCATGTGGCTTGCCTCTCATGTGGAGGCCTAGGGTTTGATACTCAGTTCCACAGACAACTCATTGTTCTGTTTTCATTAATGAAATACAAAGTCATTTTGGGGGGAATGAAGGATAAATTACTCATTTATATATCTTATGTGTTATAACATGACACGAATCATTTGTTTATGTGATAAACACTGCTACATTTAAGATCAGAATTGTTTTTAATATTTAAAGTCACTTTAAACATGGTCAGGATTGAAAATAGCATTGCTGGTAAGGCCATTCCATAGATGTCATTTTACTAAAGATACCTTGATCTTTCCTAGCTTTGCAAGATATGACAATGAAGGCTAGCTGAATGCCAAAACTTGAAAGTTAAATTGTTGCCCACACCAGCTATGCCACTATGTTGTTTCTCCTCCATGCCAAGGCAGATGGTCTGATTAAGGTGAATTCGTGAAAAATAAATTTGCTGAGATTAAATGGGAGGTACTCATGGTGGGATGAATCCATATTCTCTTGCAGGTGTGGTCCTATTTGGGGCTCTCTTGATAAAAGATTCAAGATATACTCTGTGCTGTTATTAATGGGAAGTAGCTCAGTGACCCTGGACAAGTATATTAAGGTCAGTGACACTCTACCTCTCTATAATATTCTCTATCATAGCATTGTTGTGAGGATGAGCAGAGTTGCTGCATATCAACTGGTAAACACAGTGCCAAGAACATTTCAAATTACAAGTACATCTTACTCCACACAACACTGTTTTTCTTCAAAGTATAATGCAACAGGAGGGCACTAATTGACAGCAGACATATCAGAAGGAACCACAAATTGGCTCTTAGATTCAATGGAACTCAAGATGTAGCAGGTGTTATTTCATAATTTTAATTAAAATCAGTATCAGAGGTGAGATGTAAATTTTCATAATTTTAACTCTAAGCAGTTAAATTTCTGTGCATTTTTCACCAATTTACCAAAAGAATGCCATTTTCATTTATAAAACTCCAAAAATCAATAAATAGAAGATGAAATAACTGAATACAATGGTTGGTTTCATCTTTTGTTTAGTGGATACTACTTCTCAGTGAAGATGAGAATACTTGGATATTGTGCTTGCAGAGCTCATGGTCTAGATTCCATGGTTACTGAACACTCAGGATTAGTAGTGTTTAATGTAGATACGAATCTGGGTATGATGTGTTTGGAACACGTACAGAGTAATCATGTCAGTTAAAGTTCACTAAAAGCTTATGGTTTAGCAAAATTGTACCTTTGAGAACACAAAACATGACAATTGTGAAGAACCTGAAAAAAATTAGAAGAGTAACTTTCTAAGGGAATTCGAAGCACATGCCATCCACAGTAATCACTGACAAGTGATTTTTATAGATTTTGGTGGACATGGCATGAGTTTGTTGGGTTCTTTTTAAAAAAAAATGTTCACTAGTTCTAATCAGTTATACATGAGAGTAGAAAATGCTTCAATTCATTGTACACAAATGTAGCACGTGTTGGGTTCTTTTAGAGAAACCACCTTAAAGGGTAGTATCATTGCAAGGGAAAAAGATAGTGGATGGTTTTCAAAGGGATATCCTTACTAAGCTGTAAAATGTCTTGGATGGTTATATTTATGATGAATAATTAAGGTTTTGTCTTCTATAAGATATAGTAATTTCCAGTCTTGGTCCAATTAGCTGAGTTCAGTAATGAAGATTATGCTGTTAGAGTGTTATATTTAATACCAGCTGTTAGAATATTTACTTAAAATTTCCGGTTTGTTATTGGTATTAAAAAAAAAGTCATTTGGGGTCAGTCTTCACATCCTTTTATATTTCTAAGCCAGAATGACCTCTTAGAGCTGGTAGACTCCAAACTTGCTGTGTATGGGATAATTTTTAATCTTTTTTCTGAGTTCACTTAAGATATGAGAGATACTTGTCATTTTGGAATTCTAAGCTGTTAGGATACAGTTCTCCGGTCATGTTATCATTGAAATTTAATATTTTAACCTTTAATTAGAAGAGTTGGTGTTCTAGGCTGTGGCATGTTTCCATTGCTATTCTTTCATCATGTGATTTAAGTGTTGCTAAACTTTACAAATTATTCCAAATGAAGACACGGAATAACTTTGTAATTTGGTACTGTCCATATTCTGCATGAAATCCAGCACTTTCAACAGTACCATACAGAATGCACATGTGCAGTAAATATTTATTTGAATTATAGAATTGCTTTAGGGCAACTTGCAAAAGTAATGTTTTCAGTATTTAGTGACTGAGACTTCAGTACTGGTAGTTTAGCTAAATATTCAGACTTCATTTGAAGCTAGTAAACAGACAACTGTGCAATCCAGGGAGACCAATTTCTTCAATTTTCTATCCAATAGTAATTTTCTTTTACAGTCATGTTTATATAGAGTAAAGGTCAAAGGAAAAGGTGTATTTGGAGCAGTTACATGAGCTAGTTTGGTACAGTGAAAGATTTTCGGTATGCTGATTAGTAACAGGAGGCAGGAATCCACTAGGCAGCTCTTTGGTCAGTCATATTTCTTAGAATGCTGCTGCTCTTTTTTTTTCATTCAAAGCAAGCTGTGGTTAGGTGCTGAGCAACTTGTTGAGGCAGCTTGTCTTCCCAGCCTCGTTATGATGAACCTGCAGTACTCACTATTCCTCCTGCTGACTGACAAGGAATTCTGCCAGCCCTAGCCTCATGTGCTACTGGTGTGTTGCAGGCTCTTCAGGTAACTGGGAAGGTGAGGAAGGATGGCCATGCCTGATGCAGGCACTCTGTGCTTGTGGATGCCTTTGTTCCACTAGGCTGCACTTTCAGAACACAGGTTCAAGGAGGAAATTGTTGAGGATTTCAAGATGGTGAGCACAGCACAGCAGAACAACTGGAGGCCCTTCTGGGCATGGGACCTTTGGTACTTGTGAGGCTGGCACTGTCTGCCCAGAGTCAGAAGAAGGAATGCTGTTGGTATTTCATGAAAATATCACCTTGGGCAAAGTTCACTTGGAGTGGAGGAAGGCTCTGTTTGGGAACTCAGTGGTCAGAGACCTGCTGAGAGGATCACAAGCCCAGTGCTCTTGCCTGAATTTACCTGGAAAAGATGAAGGAAGCATCTTTGACGTTCCATGTATTGTGGATAAGAAGTGTGACTATCAATCTGAATTTGGTCCTTAAACAGTGCTACGTGTGTGGGGGGGGGGGCTGACCTCTTGGACTCGTGTCTCCATTTCTTTATGGAAAGAACAAATGTGACTTCACAGCTGCTGCTGAGATCAGGCAGTGTGTGTGTGGGGGGGGGGGAGGGAGCTGGTGCTTTGTGGTCCTATACTCAGGTCATTAAGAAGTGAGGTTTAGTCCACTCACCAATGGTGGAATCCTGGCTCACCAAATGCTTGAGACCCAGGCCCTCAATGCTGAGGAGCCTTGGACCAATTCCATGTGGGAAAACTGCACTCAACTTCACATGATCTGTGTCTCACTGGCACACCTAGGCAATCATATCCAGTTTTGAACATCTGAACACCAAGGTAATTTTCATGGAAAAACTGCCCTGCCAGTGTCAACTGCATCATCCTGGCTGATGGATCCTCTTCTCATTTTAGTTTGAGGAGATTGAGGCATGGACAGTAAAACAAAATGCAGAGGCCATGTGAAAAGAGAGCTGTGATTTGAGCCATGAATCCTATGGAGCCCATTCTCTTTCTCCTGTGTCACCCTGTCACCATGTTTCTCCTTGGTTTTGGGAAAGCCTACTTATTGCCGAATCTATAAGAGGGTGGAGTGACATATGGCAGTCTCACAAAGCATTTCATGTGATGTCTCTTCCTGCAGAATTTGATGGTGGGGGGCAAAGCCATCTTCCTAATAGCCAGGGAAAGTATGAACTTCACTATCACTTGGCAGGGGCCTCTGCCCACTGGAGGCCAAAGAGAAATGAAGGACAGAAACTTAAAAGACAAAGTGATCTTTTCCAAACCATGACCCATTCAGAGGATTCTCCAGGCAGCATCTTTGAGGAGCACCTCTGTTGTGTACAGTGAGTCTAATTCTGTGTTTGGTCCACAGACATCTGATGTCCCATTATTCTTTCTCCTGACCATCACTTTGACTCACTACTGGGCATCTAATCCAAGACAGCTACCTGTGGGGCAATAACTCATCCCCATTAGAAAATGTGAGCCACCAAAAAGACCAAAGAAAAAAAACTAGTTGAGAAACTACAAATAATAAGTAAAATCGATGGCCCTTGTTAGCTTTAACAAACTGATGGATTTCTTTCCCCATGAAACAATGAAGGTTCATGTGGATTACCCAGTAAGTTTTGAAATAGAGATGACAGCCATTATTCCAGGATATCATGTTAAAAACATTCTTAGGAAACAAGCAACCTTGTTAATTATGTTATGTTTTTCTTCAAACTGGAGTGAATAACAGAGTGAAGTTTACTGCCTGACACTAAATTTGTTACTGCTCTGCTCTTCACAATCTCACAATTGTATTTTACCCATAATGTGCATTTATCTTCCTCAGGCTGATTGATTTTCATGTGACAAAGATACATGCCTCAGTGTGCACAGCAGGTCAATCTCAGGTTTTATCATGATGTGCTCACCAGGCCCTCATGTGCTCAAACATGAACTTCACACCCATCTTTCCTGGATGTACAAAACCACATCATCACTAGATTCTTAACCATGAAAATTTCTTGTGCCACCTTTGTTTATGAGCTTGATGGAAGGGGCTGACTCTATGAATTGTTGTCTCTCCTCAGAGATTCTGGTGACTCTGACTGTGGTAATGATGGTGATGACAATAATGTTGATGGTGATGATGGTGATGATAATGATGGTGGTGATAATGGTAGTGGTGGTGGTGGTGATTATGGTGGTGATGGTGGTGGTGGTGATGATGATGATGGCAGTGGCAAGAATGATGACAATGATTATGATGGTGATGACAGCAATGGTTATGCCAATGATAGTGACATAATGTTGATGGGAATGATGTCATGAAGAGGAAGATGACCATGTGATGATAATGAATGTTAGCAGCTGACATAAATTAGATTATTTTATCTTTTCTATTGGGCAGAGTCCAGCCTAGATTCTGATGCCCTCAGACTTGGTCATGTGATCTTTTTCACCAGTGAGAGGAGAGTGGACAGTGGATTCTTTGGGAGGCATGATGTGATTCGACATACACATTACAGTTTCTGTTGGAAACATGGCCTCACCTCTCAGCTCTTCAGAAACAGGTTTAGGAGGAGAAAGGGTCTTTGAAATTGGGTGGTGTATGCTGAGTTCCTGTGGCAGATATTGATTCAGGATTTGTCTGAACAAACATTTATTGAGCATCTTTGTTCTAGGCATTGGGGATAGAATGTAAATGGAGCTTATAATTTTGAGAGAGGAGAGAGAGAAAAGTAAATATTGAGTAGATCAGGAAAGGTAAAGGGCAATGGGCACAATGTGGGGGCACAGATATTGTCTGTTGGAGACAGGGATGAGAGGGGGAAGCTCCAGACTGTTGAAAAGCTCATGTCCAAGCAAAATCCAGAGGGAGTGAGTCAGTAGTCTTTGTGATAAGTGGGGACAGGAAAGTTCTAGAGAGAGAAGTGGAATGGCAAGGGCCCTGGTGATAACATAGAAACTAACCAAGGGGGGCAGTCCTGGATGAGGAGGCCAGGAAGTCCAGGAAGGGGCTCCATGGGATTTCCAGGGCCAGAGACCCTGCCACCCTGTACAGCACTTATCCATATTCATGAGCCCAAGAAAATGATCAAAATGTCAATCCACAGGGAGCCCTTCAAATTCAGCTAATCCCACTCCACTGTGCATACATAAGCTGCCACTAGTACCCCAGATTTCTATGTCCCAGCCTGTGGGTGCAGCCCTGTGTGTCCCTGCTGGGCACCTTCTCTCCCTTGAGGCTCTAACTCACATGTCCCAAATGTCCCTGTGGTGTGTCATGTCCTATCATCCAAGGACCCTAGAATCTTGCAAAATAACTGCCAGCATTCCAGCAGGCCTTTGTCACCCTGCTTAGCAGGTCTCTTCCTTGTTCTGATTTTTAATTTTTCCTGTTCTTGTGTAGCATCACATAACTCCGTGGTTGCTCCATGTGTTTGCTCCTAAATTACACCTTCACTACAGATTGAATACCATAGTTCAAAAACTCATGAATGCCAAATCCAAACTTATTTACCACTAATTATTTTTAAAATATAGATGAAAGTTGAAAAATTCTCACCATTCACATCCCACCTGCTTTGGGCACCTAGGATCTAATGTCCAATTAAAAAAGACTGTGGTTAAGAGACCTAAAGGTGATACCACCCTTCAGATTTTTATAGTATCTGCCATACTACTAGCTATATTACCTGGGCAAATAATTTCCAGAGATACTTTCTCTGACTCTCTTTTTCCTCATGAGTTCACTTGAAATTCTCATCTTTTGGATGATGGCTCTTTGTCATAATTCCCAGGTCAGTTTCGGGCTGTGAGGGGTGTTATTTTTTTCTTTTTCTTTTCTTCTTCTCTTCTTTTCTTTCTTTCTTTCTTTCTTTCTTTCTTTCTTTCTTTCTTTCTTTCTTTCTTTCTTTCTTTAACTAGGAATTTAACTCAAGGTCATGCTTAACCTTGAAGCCACATCCCCAGCTTTTTTTATTTGTTTGTTTGTTTGTTTTTTAACATGGACCCTCTAGGGTTGCTTACAACTTTACTAAGTTGATGAGTCTGGTTTCAAATATGTGATTCTCCTGCCTCATTCACCCAAGCTGCTAGAATTACAGGCTTGAACCACCACACACACTGAAAAAGTGTTTTTTTGTTGTTGTTGTTGTTGTGTTTTTTTTTATTGAGACCCTCTCCCATAATTGTATTTTTATGCTTTATAAGCATACAAAACCCACAAATTTCTTACAATAGTTAATTTCAACTCCATCAGTCCAGAAGCAATCACTATTTTTGTATTTTCCCAACTGCTGATAGTCTGTGCTAGAATTTTATATAAAACACAGAGTTTATGTATTTTTATTTAAATAAACTTTAGTTATCTTGTTTTATTATTAATTCATAGTACATCTAACAGTAAGGCATTGAAGGACTCTACTAAATGCTATTCAATATATAGGTAAATTGGCCAGAGTGTATTTAAATTTCTATTTGTAGACTCCAAACTACAAATATTAGGTATTAAGAATAAAATGTCACTAAATGCTACTTTTGTGATGTATGTCTTCACTTCTTTTGGGTAAAACTTAAGAGTGGATATTTTGGGACTCACATTTGGTGTCTATGTTCAATTTCAGAAACAAAAATGGAAAATAAAGGTTTATTTTTCAAAATGTCGGGTCCATTATATATACTTAGTAATATCACAGAGGATTTCCAGTTGCTCTGCAATCTTGCTTACATGAGGGCCTATTAGCCTTTTGTATTTTAACCAGTCTAATAAATATTTAACAATATGTCATTTAGATTTTAATTTGCATTTATCTGAAGACTGGTTTCTTTTTTGTTCTTAATGATATTTTGTACATTTTCTTTTATGAACCATTTTCTAATCTTTTGTGCACCTCTAGGAAATGGGTTATGCCTCTTTATCATTGAATTTTAAAATGTTTTTATATATCATTTACCAGAACTTTGCAAAATATTTGTTTTGTAACATATTGTCTGTATGTGAGTCAAACAAAGTATGACTGTGAGATATATATTTCCACTTCTGCCGCAGTCTGGCTGGGTACAAATCACGAGTCTCCACACAGCTTGTAGATTCAAACAGCAATTCTTTATTCCCAAACTCACACCAGCCGTCTACAAACACGTTCTGGGGGAATCCACGTTCTCTGCCCAAAATCCACTCTCTGCCCAAATCCACTCTCTGCCCAAATCCACTCTCTGCCCAAATCCACTACTCCCTCGGCTTCTGTCTCCCAATCTCCCAAAATATACTGTCTGACCCTAAGAACTCAAGAGGAACTCAGCAGCAGGATACGCCCTATTCTAAAGGGGGAACACCTTAATCTCCTATTATGCTAAATGGCCCTATTCTAAAGGGGGAACACCCTACTCTCCTATTATGCTAAACCGCCCTATTCTAAAGGGGAACACGGATCTGCCCTGGTCCTTGAGCAAGGTCACCTTTCAGAAGTCCTTCCACTAGACAGCATGGGAGTAGCTGGGAAGGAAATTGTCATACCTACTTGGCTGATGGCTCCCAGCATGTCCCCCCTTCTGATTAATTAAACAACAAGTAATGTGGCTTAAGGACCGTGCCTGGTAGGTTGTCCAGTTCAACATATGGCTCTTACCCGTCATTGGAAAACTGACCTTTAGGCGTCAGCCTCCTGTCTTAGGTTGATACCACTGCAACTGGATCATACCCGTCACTGACTACCGGTCCAGCATACAGCCATACTTGTGGATAGGTCTATGCACCAGTGGGGGATTGAGGTTCTTTGCCTCACCTCTGTTGGCCCCCAAATTTGGCCTTGGTGCCGGTGGGGGAGTGAGGTTAATGTGGCTTAAGGACCGTGCCTGGTAGGTTGTCCAATTCAACATATGGTTCTTACCCGTCATCGGAAAACTGACCTTTAGGCAACTGACCTTTAGGCGTCAGCCTCCTGTCTTAGGTTGATACCACTGCAATTGGATCATACCCGTCACTGACTACTGGTCCAGCATATAGCCATTGGCCCCCAAATTTAGACCATCACTAGCAGAAGGGAGGAGGATACAGAAATGCCACGACACCAAGGCAATTGACAGTTCCTTGGAAAAATTGCATCATTGGTGACACCATCAGCAAAGATATGCCAGCATTACCACAGCTCCCAGCACACTTCAAAATTCAATTTGTGTCTTACTTTTTTGATAAATTTATTGTTTTACCATACAAAATTTTACTTATTTTAGGAAAACAAAAGCAATTACATGAACAAGCAGCTGTAGTCTTAGAGAGGTCTGCCTTAAACATATCACAAGTGCTTCATGCCAACCTCTGTTGGAACATCTAATCGAATCTTGAAACTGACCCTTTAAAGAAATCAAATTTAACATAGTTTCCCTATCAAACAAAAGTAAATGAAAGCCTTAATATTAAAATTAGATAGAAAATATACAATAAATGTTGGTAACATGAACTGTGCTAAAGAACTTTTAAAGAGAAAATGAAACCAATTTTATTTTTACTATTGTATAGGAAATTATTTTTCAATTATTAACCTTTTCACCTGGTGTGGTCACCATTGGTATGAATATTTCAATGACATAATATAAAAAATATTTAAAAGGCCTGGGATTTTAAACCAATCTTTTGACTCTGAACGGTATTAATCATGAACCCAGCCTAATTCCAGTATAAGATTGGGAGACAACTTGTCAAAAAGCTATAAAAAGTTTATGTTTATTTTCTGTAAGAAAACTAAAATTTCTCTTTGGTATGACAATATTTTGGTGTTTTAAACTTGTTTGGAATTTCTACCTGTGATTTGAATTCACCTATGCCTGGCTATCCCTGACCAGATAACAACCGTCTCTAAAACCTTACTGGTGACTCATAATTCCTGGCCCTGACTGATCAAATAACAACTCTCTCTAAATCTCAGTGGCAGCTCCTATATTCTAATGTCTGGAGTTGAATTTATTACCTACTTTGAAATGTTGAGACATGTAGATCCTTAACCTGCTATCTGCCTTTGTTTTATGCTTGTCAAAATCTTATTAGCTGTATAGTACCCAAGACACCCACCTTCTTTGTAACATTTTGTGCTGTAAAAACTTCTTCCTGAAGATCAGGGGGTGATCTCTAGCATGGAGTTTTGTTAGAGACAGTTCTGGCCAGCTTTTATGTACACAATACAATCTTGATTTAATTTGATTTCAAATTGGAGTTGATGGTCTTTTCTTTGTGTTTTGTTTCAACACTAACGTTTTTTAACTTCACTGTAAATAAAACCAAAGAACAAAACAAAACTCCTGTAAATGAACCAGGTGCCTAATAATAGCCATTCTTTACTGAAAGCACTGTATTTATTATAGAAATGATATAAGCTTAAAAATTTAAAAATAGCTAAAATATCAACAAAGTTTAGAAGTTAGAAATTTATTCTTTCAGAATATAGGTGGTAAAATAGGTAGATGGAACATGTGCTGGGAGAAATCAAAAGTCTTTGCAGAGGAGGCAGCAGAGATTTGAGTCTTTCTCAGTTCTATATTTTACACAGAAGAGAAAATGTGAAGCATATCAAGTAATGTGCAAAAAAATCACAAAATATTTATTATAAAAAATCATATCAACAGAAATGGTTCAAAATAAGCAGTTTTTTGTCAGAAATAAACATTTGGACACGAATGGAAGTTTTGGTACTATTTTTAAGTAGTTTTACTCACAGAGAATAATCTTTATACCATTTCTCCATTTTACTGGTTGGAAATAATTACAATTTATAATCTGGCAAAAAAAGGTACTGAGCGAAGAAAAATATTAATTGCTCATGTTTAAATCACCTACATTATTTGATCTTTCCCTTTTTAAACCAAAAATATACATAAAACATCTCTTAATAAATATCTCTATCTCTCTATATTAGCAGCAACACAGTCATAAGATATACTATGATTACTTGTCTCTTCATGTAATTATAGACTATGAATTTGCTGCTTAGCATGTAGGTATAATTTTTTATGGTGTTCTCTAGTTTTTTATATCTCTATGCCAAGTTTTATACGAAGCTCTTAGTATGTGCCTTAATTACTCTGTGTAGCAATGTAGGATCTATGTCTTATTTGTGATGTTTTGCTTCTGCTTTCTATCTTGATCATTAGAAACATACCTTTATATTCACATGGAATATTTTTGGAATTCTGTTATGTTAGTTTTTCTAAAAAAATTCAATGAAAGTGAAAAAGAATGCAGGAAAGATAAATAATTAATTTCAAACAATTCCTTTTTAAAATATTGTTTTTTCAAATTACCAAAAATTCTGAAAAGTTAAAAAAGTTAAAAGCTTTAGAAATAATCTAAGCAATTTTTTCTTTTGCTCAGGACAGTAGACTATATCTCCAACTCATTCCTCTCTAGAATTGTACTGTGTGCAAATATGAAATAAAATGTGCTGAGGTGCCCCACATGGCTTATAAGCTTTAAAATCTTCACAGGGGCTCAAATGTGCCATTTTTCTACTTTACGAATTACAAAATCTGAAAATTGTATACTTCACAAACATTTACAAAATTGTAATTCATAATGACCTAAAAAATAAAAAAAATATATAAATTAAAGAACTTACCCACTGAACATTAATCATAGAGACTTATAATATTGAAACCATTATATTAAATGTCTTCTTATCATTGTTACAATTTTCCTTGTTTATATCATCAATATATTAATCAAAATTTTTACCCACTTAATAACAAATATCTTAGTTTTGTATTTTAATTTTTTAAGAAAAAATTAGTAGTAATTCATATTAATAATTAAATGTTCATACTTGTTAAAGTATGAAATATATACTTTAAAAGCTATGGTTATATCAAGTGAAAAATCCAGCCTAAATTCCTCTTAAGATTGGGAGCCATCTCATCATAAATGCATGAAAAGTTAATTTCTGCTTCATTATAAATTACTGTGATTTCTAAACTTGCTTGAAATGCCTGCCAGTGCCTTGAACTCACCCATGTCTGGTTTTCCCTGATGAGATAACAACCCTCCCTGAAACTTTAGTGATGACTCATAAATTCTGGCTTTCCCTGACCAAATGACAACCCTCTCTGAAACCTTAGTAGTGCCTCATAAATTCTGATGTTGTGATCTAAACTTACTCCCTAAGTGATGAACAATTTTAAACCATTAACCTTGTATCAGTCTTTGTATTATGCTTGTCAAAATCACGGTTGTTTTCCCTGATAACAACCCTCCCTGAAACTTGAGTGATGACTCACCAAGGGCTCTTTTGTCTCAGATTCAATATACATGATCTGAAGCCCCTTCTAATCAAGAGCATTTTGTGGGAACTGTCTAATCCTGTGTGTCATCAGGGAGGAGGAGGGTGGGATTACACTGTTACTTCTTTTCTCCAAAGTTCTCCAATTTTGCCAGTTGGCTGGCTTTTCCTGACCAATAACAACCCTCTCTGAAACCTAGTGGTGTCTCATAAATTCTGATGTTGTGATCTAAAATTACTTCCTAAGTGCTGAACCATTTAGACCATTAACCTACTGTCTGCCTTTGTATTGTTTGTCAAAATCCTGTAATCCATTTAAGTTCTCAAGACACCCCCCTTTTGCAACTTTTTGTGGTATAAAACTGCAGTCCTAAAGAAAGAGTTGGAGTGCTGTCTTCTATTCCCATGGGTTTCAGGAGGGACTGTTATCCTCAAATTTGGGACCCCCAAAAGACCATCAGAGACCAAGATCGATGTAAGCAGCAAAGATGTATTTATTGATGTTATGCTCAAATTCGGGACCCCCAAAAGACCACCAGAGAGCAAAGAGGTGTTTATTGCGAGCTAGCTCGGTCCTTCACACGCACACAGAGCAACTGGTGACACTGAGAGGCCCCAAACCCAGGGTTTGCAGCACTTTTTTACATTCTTTGGAGAAGGCAGGGACCCCCACATACATCATAGCATCTCTTAGTAAATCATCACACACCTCGGGAAAATCAAATAACAAATCTAAAACATGATTAGCACATTCACTGGAAGGAACAAGTTGGGTAAGGGTGATTGGTCAGTACAAAAGGGGTATTCATTTGAACTGATTGGCTTAAGCCAAGAGGGGTGTTCCTGCTGAACTACATGGTTTCTCAACACCATAAACTACTGAAAGGGTCATCTGGTATCTTAGGTATTTCCCTATCTCATGCTGATTGGTGGCTGCTAGGGTGTTTTTATGGATCCTCACCTAGCCTGACTGAGTCAGGGACACCTGGCACAGCAAATATCTGCTGTTATTTGTAGATAAACCGTTTAGCAGGGTGGGAATGTACCTAGGAGTGCTCCATGGGTCTTTCCAAGGACAAAGGTCATGTCCCTTCCTTTGACAGGGTGTGCTCTGAGATAGAGGCTGGTTTTTCATTGTGAGCTAGCTCAGTCCTCCACACACACATCAACTGGTGACACTGAGAGGCCCTGAGCACAGGGTTTGCAGTAGTTTTATACACTCTCTGGGGAAGCCATGGACCCCACATACATCATAGCATCTCTTAACAAATCATCACACACCACGGGAAAATCATGAGTCTAAAACCTGATTAGCACATTCACTGGCGGGAACAAGTTGGGTAAGGGTGATTGGTTAGTACAAAAGGGGTATTCATTTGAACTCATTGTTTAGGCAATGAGGGATGTACCTGCTGGACTATGTGGTCTTCTAACATGTTTTCAACAACCTTAAACTACTGGGAAAGTCATCTGGCATTCCAGATACTTTCCCTATCTCATGCTGATTGGTGGTTGCTAGGGGGTTGCTATTGGTCCCCACCCAGCCTGACTGAGTCAGGGACACCTGGCTCAGCAGATCTCTCCTGTTATTTGTAGATAAACAACTCAGCAGGGTGGGTATATGCCTAGGAGTGCTCTGTGTGTCTTTCCAAGGACAAGGGTCATGCCCCCTTCCTTGGGCAGGCTTTCCTCTGAGATAGAGGCTGGTTTCTCACCTTGTATCTTATGTTTTTTATGTATTTTTTTTAGCTAGAGCTGGAAACAATACTTTTATTTCACTAATTTATTTTTATTTGTGATGCTGAGGGTCTTGCACATGCGAGGTGAGTGCTCTACCCCTGAGCCAAAACCCCAGCATCTTATGTGTTGTTTTTTTTTTTTTTTTGGCATTTTTACTTTAGGGGGTTTCTTTGCAGTTCAAAATTCAATCTGTCACCTAAAAAGAACAGAGATCAAATAAATTTAAATATAATTTGATAGTGATTTTCACTATTTTATATTAATTCCTGAATAATATACAAGCATATATAATTCACAAACTGAAATAACTTTATATGTAAGTTTAAATTAAAATGATCTGTTGGTTGAGCTAGGATCTCACTTCTGGGAAAAAAAAAAAAAAACTTGCCTTAAAGTAACAGCAGCCTGAGGTATATTTTCCAGTTTCTGGGGTATATTTTCCAGTTTCTGCTTTGCAGAAACTGAGGATCCCAAGCAGGCCCAACTCCAGAGAACCAGGAAATGGTGAGTGTGCATTGGCCTAGTGAGGGAGGCAGGGGGAGAAATACTATTTATTGGAACCACAAGACTGGCTGTGGTGAAAACAGGAGCTAGCAGATTGGTACACTGGGCAGTCTCTGCAGTATAAAACTGCATTATGTTCTCAGTCCTACTGGCCAACTGGGTGGGGAACATATAAGTAGAAGAGACTCTTTGCTGCCTTTCTTATGCTCAGTGTCTGCCTAAAATACTATGTGGCAGGTGTGTTCCTGGAGCCCAGTGTCTTACCAGATGCTGGGAGATTGACCGGTGAAATGATTATCAAAATCAAATCTCCACAGGCCATTTTCTTGAAGGAAAGGAGCTGTTGTTTTGGGGCATCTAATTTCCTCTTGAGCCAGCTAATTTTTATTTTGACTTTCTTTTATTTTGACTTTTATTATTATTATTATTATTATTATTATTATTATTATTATTATCATCATCATCATCAAAGGACAGAAATGCGATAGGAATGCGGGAAAGCTGAAGGAAAAACTTAGTTATAAAAAAGAAAAGATCTTGCCCTTTCATGGATTCCTCCTCTTGGGTCCCCTTCTTCCTCTGGAGAGAAGTCTTTTCTACTATCCTTTAATCTACTATCCTTCAACGTTCCACTCTAAACTTGCCTTGGCATGCTTCTCTGATATTATACTTCAGCATTGCGGAGACAAGGACTTGTCACTGGTAAAAAACCCTAATAGTAGATTTAAATTTATTTTGAGAAAGGTCATAGCTAAATTGCTGAGATTATTTTTATTATGATTGATTTATCTAGACTTTGCTATCACAATAAAGCATACAGCTTTTACATACAAATGTATTCATATGGGGATTTTATTTATATTGTGATACTTTGATGATTATTGTAATATTATGATTTATCAAAATATATGAATAGTAGGCCATGATAAGTATTTTTTTGGTCTTCTAATTGAAAATGTTTTTGGCTAAAGTTACATATAATTTTGTAGATAAATTTTAAAATTTATAATTCGGTTTCTTATTTCATTTAAAGTAAATCTTTTTGATTTTTTTTATTATTGCATTATTGCTGTATTTAAGAGTCAGGATTATTTTGGCATAACCATAAAACATGGAATATAATTGCTACCTGTCAGTATCCAGTAGTTCCCCTTTCCCTATTCTACTTTCTTCTATTGTATATTTTTTTATAGTTTTTTTTTAAATTTTGCATTATAGAATACACATAAAAGTAGACTTCACTGTGATATATTTATGTTTGTACATAGCAATTTTGGTGAGATTTATTGGGGATTAATTTGGGGGGAAATTATCACCTTTATAATGATGTTTTATCATCTATACATGGGATGTATATATAATTCAGTCTTTTATGTGCTTCTCATAATTTTTATTTTCTTATAAGTTCTTCATATTTTGTTTCTAAAAATTTACATAGGTAAAATACCACTTTCATAAGTCACCTATGTAAAATTTATACATAGTGTTTTATGTTTTGTTTTTTTTAACCTGGATAGCTTATGAAGTGTGACTGGTCTAGTGACCATTTTTCCTACAAATTATTATTTATCTCTTCCAAGATGTGTATTGTATTGAGCCATGCCCTTGGACTTCAAGTATTTGGATGAGTACCATTGCGTAGTTATATGTTATCATGGTCACATATGCTGTAAGTTCACTAAGTCTCTATGATGGGGAGTATCATGTATATTCAATAGCAAAATATTTTCCACAAATAGATACTAATTTAAACTCCTTTTGAGTTAAATATTATTCATTTGTTTTAAACGTTCATCAATATTATTAATTTTTCCCAAAATGGGTTTTTATTTTGAATTTCTTTAATTTCTAAAAATTTTGAATTTTTAAATCTAATAAAAATAACTCATGTATAAATTTGCAGTTATATTTCTGGCCTTTATATCTTTTATGATTTCTGACTTAAAAGATGAGAAAATGGCTCCAAAAATGAAGCTAGAGTTTGATTTCAACAAAAAGAAAAAGGTTTAAATTATTTTTTTAAATTGCCTTTTTTTATCCTCATCATTTATTATAGGTTTTTTGTGTGGTTGTAAGTGTAGGTTATTTAAAGTGAATTCTAGGGCTTATCTTTGAAAGTTACTACAGGTAAATAAATAAGAAATATCTCAACACTATGGCTGCAGAAAAATGAGTAAATTTCCTCAAAATCATATGGTAATTAAATTGTTAAACGACATATTTACTAAACATCCACTCCTTAAAGAATTTTTTTCTTAAATATTTTTTGGCAGAGAATCATGAATTCTATTATCTGGATTTTGGTGTTTAATATTAAATCATATAGAATAAAATTTGGCCAATCCTAGAAATATTCATACATAATTTGTTGTTTACTTAATGACATGCTGTGGAGATAGCAACTAATGAGCATATTTATTTTTAGAAATAGTTACTTTTTGCATTTCAGTTTCTAATAAGTGTTTTAGATTTATTTCCTTACTGAGTCACTCTGGGCTACTGATTTTTTTTTTATTTTGTAATCTCCAGGCATTTGCCCTTCTAAGAAATCTGTCTTGGGAGCTCTGTTTCTGACGAGTTTCTTAACATGAAAAAAAAAGTGTTTGTGTTGCCCCTGAAATGTATTCTCAATGCACTCTCTTCAAAATGGAGAGAAAATAATATTTCCCCAGGCTTACATCCCTGTGTCAGGAGCTAACAATACATTGATGGTCTTTGAAGAAATTTCATACAGTTCTGTCTCTGGGTAGTTTGATATGGGCTGCTGAGTTGCCATTTACTATACAAATACCCAATTTTTTTTTTTTTTATCTGTACTGTGGGAATAATTTTAGAGGACACAAATGAATAATGCTCTTCATGGAGGCTATGAATACCTGTATGTTCTGTAGTGCACAGCTGACAAAGCCCCTGGAAGACACTGTGCAGATACTAATTGGTTAATAATTATCTGCTGCTCACATTAAATTTATTTCAAAAGCTTGTAATAACCTTTTCACTTTAGGCATCCATGTCATCCACATTCCTGAGTATAAAAGTATGAATCTTTCTTTTCTGTATTCCAGGTTCCATTTCTCTTGTGCTTCAAAGTGGTGCAAATAATTATGATTTTTCTTTTATCTTTCTTTTACACCATGTTTCTAATAAAAATGTTTTCTGCTCCAAGTCTTTATTTCCCATGCCCACCTATGTTTAGAAAATGACACAGAAAATTGTATTTGATAATTTATAAAGGAGAGCTGAGAATACCTCTAGTTCATGTTTTCCTTCCTTAGAAACTGAACCAGAACTATGCTTGGTCCTAAAAAGGGAGCAGCATAACCTATCAGATATATATATAAAAATTGTTGATTGATTGTATATTCTCTTCTAAGAATTGTCTGTTCAGATCCTTGGTCCATTTGTTGACTGGGTTGTTGTTGTTCTTGTTATTATTATTATTATTATTATTACTATTATTATTATTATTATTATTATTATTATTATTATTTGCTTAGCTTTTTGAGTTCTTTATGTACCCTAGAGATTAGTACATTTTCTGATGTGTGAGGAGTAAAAAATTCCTCTTAGGATGTAGGCTCTCTCTTAACCTCACAGATTGTTTTTTTTTTTTTTTTTTTTTTTTTTGCTGAGAATAAACTTTTAGTTTGATTTCATCCCATTTATTGATTATTTGTTTTAATTCCTGTGCTATAGGTGTCTTGTAAAGGAAATTGGGGCCTAATCCTACATGATGAAGATTAGAGCCTGCATTTTATTCTATTAGATGTAGAGTCTCTGGTTTAATTCCTAGGTTCTTGATACACTTTGCGTTGAGTTTTGTGCATGGTGAGAGATAGGGCTTGTTGAAGAGGCTATATTTTCTCCAGTGCATGTTTTTGGCACCTTTGTCTAATATATGATCTTGTAATTTTGTAGGTTAGTCTCTCTGTCCTCTATTCTGTACCATTCATCTTCCAGTCTGTTTTTTTTTCTTTTCTTTTTTTTTTTTTTTTGCCAATGCCATGCTGTTTTTCTTACCATTGCTCTATAATCTAGTTTAAGGTCTGGTATAGTGATGCCACCTGCTTCACTCTTCCTGCTAAGGATTGCTTTAGGTATTCTTGGTCTCTTATTTTTCCAGATAAATTTCATGGTTGCTTTTTCTATTTCTATGAGGAATGCCATTGGGATTTTGAACAGAATTGCAGTAAATCAGTATAGTGCTTTTGATAGCATAGTCATTTTGATAATATTAATTCTGCCTATTCATGAGCAAGGTAGATCTTTCCACCTTCTAAGGTCTTTTCTGATTTTTTTTCTTTAGGGTTCTGTGGTTCTTCTTGTATAGATCTTTCACCTCTTTCATTAGGTTGATTCCCAAGTATCTTATTTTTTTTTTGAAGTTATTGTAAATGGAGTAGTTTTCTTCACCATCATATGTACCCTATCTTTTGTATGTAAATTTTTAAGCTTTGTACTTTTTATATATTTCAGTATTATTTATTAATAACTTATATTCAACAATTAATGTGTCAATATATTGTTATGTTTTATAAGAAAAGGGATAAAATAGCATTTTATTATCACACTGTTTTCCCAATATCCTATCATCTTTCTTTGGAATGAATGCCATTTTTCCTCTTCCCTGCACTGTAATTTTCATTATGTATCACTGCCTAAATAACAAGAGGCTTATTAAGAGTTTTATTTTTCTTGTTGTTTTCTGTAGTTCCACCATTTTTTTTATTATGACGTTTATCCTGATTGATTTAACTTTATAGCATCAATCATGTGGCATCATGATATTTTAATCAGCAGTAGACTTTATGAACAACAGTGAATATAGCAAATATCTTAGCCATGAACTTGTCTATACCATCTATATTCTTGTCCTTATACTCAGAGAAATGAAAAATTGCAGAATATTCTTAGGATAAAATTTTCATCAGAGTGTAATTCCATCAAGTGAGAAATCATTATATATGCATATATTATCAATTATATACTATATAATTAAAACAATTATTATTTGTTGAATTTTCAAATTTGCTACTGCTTTTTTAATTGTATCTGCTTTTTTTTTTTTTATTTGTACTGTAAATTGAACCCAGGGGTGCTTATCCATGAAGCCACATTCTCAATCCTTTCTATATTTTATTTTATCAGTCTTGCTGAGTTGCTAAATGCCTCACTCAGTTGCTCAATACAATATATATAAGGAAATATTATATATAATATTGTCTTCAAATTTATGATCCTTTTTCCTCATCCTCCTCAGTCAGTGGAACTACAGTTGTCCATCACTAGACCTTTCTCATTTGCTTTTTAGAAGCACCAACATTGATATTAATAACTCTCTCTGTGTTATGTTCATCTTTAATAGCTTCTAATTTTGTTCTTTTGCTTAAGATTTTCTTTTTTTTTTGGGGTATCTTTTTTTTATTGGTTGTTCAAAACATTAAAAAGCCCATGATATATCATCTTTCATACATTTGACTCAATTGGGTTATGAACTCCCATTTTTACCCAAAATACATATTGCAGAATCACATCGGTTACACACTCACCTTTTTACATAATGGCATATTCTTTAATTTTAGTTTATAAAATTTACTTATTATTGGGATCTAGAATTTGGTAATAAATTCTTAGTCATTTTATGGATTACTAACTATTTTCTGTATGTTTTATTTTCAACCTCAGGTTTAGTTGAATTTTAATTTTTGCAGCTGTATAGAGGTCTAAGTGAAACATAATAACCTGTATGGATATTTTTAAAAGAAATGGAAAGACAATTTAACCTAGGTTTTTTTACTGTACTGTATATACCCGAAGGACATAAAATCAGAATATTACATTGACTAAGCCACATTAATGTTTATAGCAGCACAATTTACAATAGCTAAGACACAAAACCAAACATTCAATGAGGAATGGATCCATTCAATGATGACAAGATAAAAAATTGTTGTATATTTACACAATAAACTATTAATCAGCCATAAAGAAGAATAACTTTAAGACATTTGCCAGTAAATGGATGGATCTGGAGATGTTATGCTTAGTAAAACAAACCATTTATTTAAAACTGAATGTTGAAATTTTTTGATGATATGTGAAATCTTAAGTTCATAAAGTGGGGAAGGGTAAGAAAAAAGAACAGTAGATTGCACAGTGGTAATAATAAATAAATAAATAAAAGGGAATATATATTAAAGATATATATAAATCCTACCATCATAGTCACCAACAAGAACAGGATTCTAATTAGGATAAGATATATCCCATGCTTGCATAATACCATAAAAATTGATTCTACTATCAGGTAGAACTAAAAAGAACCAATAAAATATAAAGAAACAAATTATATTTTTTGAAAAGCTATATGTATATTCTATTATGAACATCATACAATATATGCATCAATCTATATATTATATATATATATATATATATATATATATATATATATATATATATATGCATATTTTATTTTGTATGTAAACAATTGTTAAAATAATTAAACAGAAAATGCAAACAGGATTGTTCTTGCTATTTTTTATATTAATAACATACATAAACACCATAAAATGTTTGAACTTAAATTCAATATTAAATATTTCCATTAAGTGGTCTGTCTACTTTGTTACATTTCAAAATTTCTCTTATACCATTGGTATTGGGATTACTAGAAATCTCACTACATATTCAAAAAGCCAGCTCTATCAAAGAAATAACAAATAAGATTTTACACTTTAGTAAATCTCTGATTAGTGGTTGTACAATTAAAATTTGAGGATTCCCTTTTTAAATTACAATAATTTTCTCATCTGAGCAAAATATACGTAATTTAGATCATGATATAAAAAAATACAAAATATATATTTTTGTGGTAATGTCTGAGTTTTATATTGTGTTTCAAGAATGTGGAATATATATACTTTTTTGAACTTAGATCACTTTTTCTGCAGAAGTAGATAATAGTATTATTTTGTTCCAAAACTCCACCTACATGATAGTATACTAACTCTCATTTTAACTTCAATTACCTTACAGACTGTGCAAATGTTCATGTGGTCAATGTGTTATTCATTACAGATACTGTTTTCATTCAGGGATATTGCCATTGATTTTACTGAAGAGGAGTGTGAATGCCTTCAGTCTGCTCAGAAAAACTTATATAAAGATATGATGTTAGAGAACTATAGAAACTTTGCCATCCTTGGTAAGTTTAATTTCCTTTTAAAATTTATAATTAGTAGTTATTATTTAATGTACTTCTGTTGTATCTTCTGGGAACTTCTCTGTAAGAATGAGTTTCAGATTTTTGTTTCAAAGGAAAAGGGCATTTTTAGTAAAGATAATTTACTCTTTAATATATATTATGTTACTCATTAATCTCTCTCTTTCTTGGTATGTTATACATTCTCCACTTTAGATAAGTAGTTCCTAGCATACTTTAGTGATGTAAACTCTTGTAGCCTACTCAGAGCAGGGGACACAGCGAGACATTCAAATGCAGAAAAACAATCTAAAAAATGTTGGTAGAGTAGTTATTTAGCAGAAAAAAAAAACATTTCAGAAGCTTAGGTTTATTTCTTTGATTTTAATCATTGAACATATACTGCCCTACAATTATCACATTTTCACATTCTTTGTGATCCTCCATTTTTTTCTTTAGTGATGTCCCAGTTTATTCAGGTTAACTATAAAAACTTACGTTTTATTGTGAGGGCTAGCATGATGTGTTACAAATCATCTTGTGAGGAAACCTGTAAAGAAGCAAACAGAAGAGAGAGACTCAATCTCAGTGAAAAGGAAAAAAAAAACTGGCCACTCCTCTTCATGGCTGTACATAATATACCCCAAAATTACATAGCTTCTGTTGCCATGACTACATTCTTACATAGTATTATTTTATCCCCAAGTGCTAGCTAATCAAGATAATGTACAGTTAATACAAACACAGAGTCTCTTCTCCCAAAGGGCATTACCACAGAAACTAGATAGTGCACCTGTAGAGTTGTCTTAATAGCTTCAGAGAGAATCTGCTGGGAATTACACTTGTGGGACTCAGGGTGGCATTTTCCATCACCTCCACACTTTCTATTTCCAAGGTCAGAATACCTAAACCCCCCCACTCTTTTTTTAAGGCCTTTTGAATAAATAATATTATTTATCTCCTTAATGCTGGTGGGGGCAAAAATAGGGCAGCCATAGACCTCAGGAAGTGCCAACATCAGTAAAAATCCACCTATGAATATTTTTTGACGCAGATAAAATTGAGTAAACATGAAGTTACCAATCCAACAAGTCAATCATCAATCATCTTGTTGTACCTAATTAATTATATCTTTTAGGTAATCTAACTCTTTTTTTAAATTGGTTGTTCAAAACATTACAAAGCTCATGACATATCATCTTTCATACATTTGATTCAAGTGGGTTAAGAACTCCCATTATTACCCCAAATACAAGTTGCAGAATCACATCGGTTACACATCCACATTTTTACATATTACCATATTAATGACTGTTGTATTCTGGTACCTTTCCTAACCCCTACTATCCCCCTCCCCTTCCCTCTCATCTTCCCTCTCTACCCCATCTGCTGTTGCTTAATTCTCTCCCTTGTTTTTTCCCCTTTCCCCTCACAAACTCTTATATGTGATTTTGTGTAACAATGAGGGTCTCCTTCCATTTCTATACAGTATCCCTTCTCCCTCCCTTTCTCTCCCCCCACTCATTTCTGTTTAATGTTAGTCTTTTACTCATGCTCTTCTTCTCTGTTCTGTTCTTAGTTGCTCTCTTTATATCAAAGAAGACATTTGGCATTTGTTTTTTTAAGGATTGGCTAGCTTCACTTAGCATAATCTGCTCCAAAGCCATCCATTTCCCTGTAAAATCCATGATTTTTTCATTTTTTAGTGCTGTGTACTACTCCATTGTGTATAAATGCCACATTTTTTTATTCATTCATCTATTGAAGGGCATCTAGGTTTATGACAGAGTCTAGCTATTGTGAATTGTGTGGCTATGATCATTGATGTGGCAGTATCCCTATAGTATGCTCTTTTAAGGTCCTCAGGAAATAGACCAAGAAGGGTGATAGCTGGGTCAAATGGTGGTTCCATTCCCAGCTTTCCCAGGAATCTCCATACTGCTTTCCATATTGGCCGCACCAATTTGCAGTCCCACCAGCAATGTACAAGTGTACCCTTTTCCCCACATCCTCGCCAGCACTTATTGTTGTTTGACTTCATAATGGTTGCCAAATCCACAAAATTACAACTTTCTTACATTTGATAAAGGTGCTAAAAGCCTGCAATCGAGAAAGGATAGCATCTTCAACAAATGGTGCTGGGAAAACTGGAAATCCATATGCAACAAAATGAAGCTGAACCCCTTTCTCTCGCCATGCACAAAAGTTAATTCAAAATGGATCAAAGAGCTTGACATCAAATAAGAGACTCTGCACCTGATAGAAGAAAAAGTTGGCTCTGATCTACATATTGTGGGGTCAGGCTCCAAATTCCTTAATAGGACGCCCATAGCCCAAGAGTTAAATACAAGAATAAACAAATGGGACTTACTTAAACTAAAAAGTTTTTTTTCTCAGCAAGAGAAACAATAAGAGAGGTAAATAGGAAACCTACATCCTGGGAACAAATTTTTACTCCTCACACTTCAGATAGAGCCCTAATAACCAGAATATACAAAGAACTCAAAAAATTAGACAATAAGATAACAAATAACCCAATCAACAAATGGGCCAAGGACCTGAACATACATTTCTCAGAGGAGGACATACAATCAATCAATAAGTACATGAAAAAATGCTCACCATCTCTAGCAGTCAGAGAAATGCAAATCAAAACCACCCTAAGATACCATCTCACTCCAGTAATCTAACTCTTTTAAAATAAAATTACTATTATCACTTAAATTGAAGGAACACATGTTATTAAACTTCTGATATTCATTATGATATAACAATACCAGACAATCAATTGCAATCATGAATTTTAAGTATTGCTTGACAATGTTGTTTTTGTTCTTCATTAAGCATATTAACAGCCATGGAGGCATGACTAATACTTTTTATGATAGCATAGGTGAGTTTCATTGTAGTTTTGTAAGCCCAGAGCTAGTCAGGGAAACCCACTAAGGAAAACATCAGAGCATCAAATTTTGCCTTAGAGAGAAGGTTCACTGAATTATCACATTTTTTATAAAGAGGAATAGACCTTTTATGAATAAATTGTGCAGGATTGTGACATATTAAATTAAAATGTAGATGATAAGGACACAATTATTCTGCTAACACAACAGTGAATACCATGAGATTTTTTTTTCAGGTATATAATCCAAGTGAGTCAAGATATTGTAATGGGTTGTAGAAGTCCAGGATCTGACAGTACTGAATTTCCCACAAGTGGTGTACAAAAAAAGAGCAACATTGTTATTAAGACCAAAGCATTAACAGAGTTTTGTGTGAGTTTAGCAACCAAAGCAGTAACTAAGTTATCCATAGTACATTCTAATCTATTTGAGCAAACACCTTTTGAGCTCAGGTTATTAATGGTTTTATATCCCCCCAAGTATCTGGAATTATACTATCTTGGGTTCCTCTTTTAATGTTTCTCCTCTTTTGAGAAGAATGATTGTTCTCTTGTTTGGAGGGACTCTTCTTTTCCAGGGTTAATGAATTTTATGAATCAGCTTGTCAAGTCCCTGATGTACATTTATAAGTGCTATATTTCATGCATCAAGCTAGAGTCAAAAAGAACATGTTAGCATAAGTTTAACAGTCTATGCTTTTCCCCATGTGATCAAAAGCATAGTATCTTGCCATGCTGATAAGATGGAATATTATATATATATATATATATATATATATATATATATATATATATATATATATATATATATATATATATATAATGCCTGTTTGAGAATAAAATGTCTATTCAATGCAGATGACCAATTTTGAGTATTAACTTTATGTTGCATATTGAGCACATCAAGTTTAATAAAACATTATTTAATGTACATTAATATGAGAGAGGCTAGATCTTTGTTTGTTTGTTTCTGTTTAAAAAGGTAAGGATCAGGATATAATTTACTCACTCAACAAAAGCTTGTCCAAAATGATTATGAGAAATTTCATAATTTAAAACTATATCTCATTGATTAAAAATTGTGCAAAAGGATGAGATGTAAAGGCAGAGGCATTATCCATCTTTAAACAAATAGGCCCTCTAGGAGCAGATCATACTTGGTTTCTTTTCATGCTCTCTGCTGGTACTGACTTGGAAGTTTCTTTTTTTAGATTCAATTCTGTTAGTAAACTTTTTAATTGTGTTTTCTAATAATGCATTAATAATCATAAATATTTTGAAGTGAATAACTCATTGTCCTTCTGCTTTTTAAGCTATTTTACATATTTCTTATTTTTTCTATTTTGATTAATGATTTAATTTCTAGATCATTGCTTTTTATTGTGGCATGCTTGGATTTTTTACAAATATATACATATAATATATATCTATATCTATCTATCTATCTATCTATCTATCTATCTATCTATCTATCTATCTATCTATATTATATTACCCCAAGTGTAATATATGTGTTTGTGTATGTATATATATCTCACTTATCTTTGTATATCCTATAGGTTTTTAATTTAAACAATGTTTCACAAGTTGCTTAGACTTGTCTTAAACTTGGTCCTTCTTGATAAGCCTCTCCCATATTGGTAGAATTTAGCTTTGCACACTAGGAATGCCCCTCTCATTTTTTTTCTTAAAGAATTGTTCACATACACAATATGTGCTTATTTATATTTATATTTATATTTATATTTATATTTATATTTATATTTTTCATCTCAATTTCACTCTTCAAACATTTTTTAAATTGTTATTTTGTGTTCTTTAAGTAATTTATAACTGTCAGTATCCTGATGTTTAATTCTTAATGTTTTTTTTTTTTCTTTTTTTGTCACTTGGATTAAGCCATGCTTCTCTTTGTTTGTGTTTGCTGTTCTATTTTTTATTTGTTCATTAAAGGAGCCAACAGTTGATTATGTAGTCCATTTTGGGGAAAAATGTATAAAATATTTTAAATAAATAAAAATAGGCAAGAACAGTGCTGCATCCTTGTAATATTTGCTAATTGGGAAGCCATGCAAAAGTACTTCATGTTTAGGGAAGTCAAAGATATTTAGAAACAGCATGACTCAAACAATTTTAAAAAGACTTGTGTTGTTATTAATTGATGTAGAATTTTTACAGCTAATCTCAAGCACCACACATGAAAAATTAAAAGTTGGATTACCTAAAGATTCAGAAATGCCAGTACTAAATATGATTTTATAAACAATTGAATCTGAAAACTGAAGAGATACCTCTGCTTTTTTTTTTATTTCAACATAGTTCTCAGTTTTAAAGCTAGGGACTCAATATATGTGCCTATCAATGGTCAAATGTTTAAAAATATTGTACTTATATACTATTATTAATTAGTTATAAAATATTTTGTCTCTTAAAGTGTTATAAGAAATATATGCAGGACTTTGCATTAAGTGAAATGTGGCAGGCAGAGATTAAGTTGCAGGAGCATTTGATTCACATGTGACAGTCAGACATTTAGTGAGTAAAATTCTGCTCAACGGGTACTGTGTTTTGTGTAGGGTTTATATTATATAGTCAAAGTCTCCATATTTTTATTTTATTGAGCATTAGAGGGTCAAGATTTTTGTTTTACTACATAGTGAGTGTATTATGTTCTTTTTTTAAAAGAGAGTGAGAGAGGAGAGAGAGAGAGAGAGAGAGAGAGAGAGAGAGAGAGAGAGAGAGAGAGAGAATTTTTAATATTTATTTTTTTAGTTATCGGCGGATACAACATCTTTGTTTGTATGTGGTGCTGAGGATCGAACCCGGGCCGCACGCATGCCAGGCGAGCGCACTACCGCTTGAGCCACATCCCCAGCCCTGTATTATGTTCTTCATAAATATTAGTAGAAGGAATACAATACTTGTAAGAAAAAAACTGATAATTATATGAAATAATGATTGTGTTAATTCATTCTATTTACTCATTTTACCTTGTATGTACAGTATGAAATATCATGATATATTTAGTAAATAAACAAAGTGGTATTTGTCAATGAAAGAAATCATCATATCACACCAATTTAAAAATATAAAAATCAATTTATTATACTTGATTGTCATGTGTTGACTTTATCCAAGTATTATGGCTATAGGCTATGCAAGGTTTTTATAGTCTTTTAAAATGTTTTTATGGAAAATTTTATAGACATATGTGTATATTTCTTAGTAAACATTTTGTTCATATTTCTTTTTAAGAGTCCATAGCCTCTTTACCCTTGTTGAATATTTGTGATATTATCACTCAAAATCTACTAGATATTTTTCTCTCACTTTGTCATGGTAGACAAAAACCAGTTTTTGGATGCCCTTTGAAAAAGCCACAAATATTTGTAGATGTTTTAAATTTCTTTTATTTTACTGACAGTGAAGGTAGCTGATAGATATTTCCTAAATACACAATGATATCTTATGGAGGACAAAAGGCTGTTGATGATAAAAGTGATACACTTTCCTTCTCTTTATTAAATTACTCTTCTTAATGATTTAATCCTCTTTGATACTGTGATCCCTACAAAATTTGAGTAATATTCTCAAGGTAATTTTGTCTATACATTTTCATTCAACTGATATATTTTTGGACTTATGATGTCTTTGGACTTACTAATCTGCTACACTTTTTATGTGCTTATTTTAACTTAATTTCATGTTATGTATGCAAAATATATTCTCTCATAGAAGCACCTATCCCCAGATGACAACCTGTTTTTCCCCAACCAGACTGCAAATGGAACTGACTTCTATAATGGAACTCACATCCCCCACATTGCCCCCCATGTCTTCAAGCCATTTAATGTTTGACACCCCTTTTCAGCTCTGAAGCAGCCAGAACGAGCCATCACCCATTATTCTTACAGCAATAAAGAGTTCCTAAAATTAGGGGGAATGAAGCCAGAAATGGATAGACAGTTTAGATAGGTAAATCGAGTCAGGTTGCATGGATATAGGAGGCCCATTTTTAGTGAGTCTGGGAAGTTGAAGACGATCTCCTGAGATTACTGTTTACCAAGATGAAGAGCTTGGCCAAATAGGCCTTCGACTTAGGGAACCATGATTGTTTCCCAAGTTTCCAGACAAAGGGGGAAATGAAAAACCAGCCTCTATCTCAGAGCAAAGCCTGTCCAAGGAAGGGACATGATCTTTGTCCTTGGAAAGACCCACAGAGCACTCCTAGGCACATTCCCACCCTTCTAAGTTGTTTATATACAAATAACAGGAGACATCTGCTGGGACAGGTGTCCCTGACTCAGTCAGGCTAGGTGGGGATCCATAGCAACCTCCTAGCAGCCACCAATCAGCATGAGACAGGAAAATACCTGGGATGACAGATGACCCTCCCAGTAGTTTATGGTGGTTGATAACATGTTGGGAAACCATGTAATTCAGAATGACCACCCCCTCTTGTCTTAAACCAATCAGTTCAAATGAATATCCCTTTTGTAATAACCAATCATCCCTACCCAACTTGATCCCGCCAGTAAAAGTGCTAATCATGTTTTAGAGTTGTTGTTTGATTTTCCCATGTTGTGTGATGATATGCTAAGAGATGCTATGATGTATGTGGGGGTCCCTGCCTTCTCCAAAGAATGTATAAAACTGCTGAAAACCCTGGGCTCGGGGCCTCTCAGCATCACCAGTTGCTATGTGTGCGTGCGGAGGACCGAGCTAGCTCACAATAAATACCTCTTTGCTGTCTACATCTATCTTGGTCTCTGGTGGTGTTTTGGGGGTCCCAAATTCGAGCATAATAAGATCATTAGCCATGATGAGATTCCTCTGTGCCCTGTCAAGTGGCTTTACAAGGATCCTAGTGAAAGGTTCTTGTGAACATGGCTAGGGGAAAAACAGTTTCTCCCCATGTGAGGCAAGCTGGTGTGCAGCTCAGTGGTAGAGTGACCCTGAGTTCAATCCCCAGTGTTGCAAAACAAAACCCTCTCCTCAAACCCCAAATAAACATGAGATCAGGCAGACAATGAAGACAATGCCTAGCATTTAGGAAGTGGTAGGTGCCCCATGTTGGCTGGCCCACTCACACTGGTCGCTGGTCAATATAAAGATTTGGGGAAGGAGGTAGCTTTTTCTCTCTGACTTTGAGACTGCCAGGACAGCCATACCTGCTGGCAGCCATACTGTCATTCTTAATTAGGTCTAGTTGGAGAGGGTAGAAGGTACCTAAGACATTTGACATGAAACTCTGTCTCTGCAAGATTGAGACTCTCACCCACCACCATCCCTTGAACGGCCTTCTGCCCCAGTAGAAAGCCCACCATTCAGAGTTGGAAATCTGGACTGGGGTGCAGCTCAGAGATAGAGCACTTGCTTATAAAGGGATGGAGGTGGGAGAGTGAGCCACAAACCTGCCTGACATGTCGAGTGTCTTTTGTTCCTGATGACACCTCTGAGCATCATCCACTTCTCAACTCTCAGATGTCTTGAAGGGGGCCAACAGAACCCCAGCACCCCTGAGGATCAGATGGAGCCGCAGATCAGCAGGGCCTGCAGCCTTCTCTCCTGGAGGCTCAGCATATCCTCCTGGTCTCTTCACTCTTGCCAAGAGCTTTGACCTCCTTCCTACCAAGGGGCCACTTCCTTCTGACAACCACTATTCCAAGAAAAGCAGTGCATAAAAGGAAGGCAGAGCCAAGCGCAGATCTGTAATCTCAGAGGCTGAGGAGGGATGGCGAGGCACTAAGCACCTCAGTGAGATTGGGTCTCTAAATGAAATGCAAAATAGGACTGGGGATGTGTCTCAGTGGTCCAGTGCCCCTAAGTTCAATGCTTGGTATACCCTCTCAAAATTTTTCCACTAGGGGCTGTGGGTGTAGCTCAATGGTAAAGCACTTGCCTAGCACATGTGAAGCACTGGGTTTCAATCCTCAGCACCAGATAAAATTAAATAAATTAAATAAAGGTATTGTGTCTATCTACATTTAAATTTTTTTTAATTTTTTTTTTTACTTGAACAAAAGGTTTTGGGGATTGATGGAGATTTGAGAAAAGGGTATCTGCCCCTATCCCATTGACACCTGATACAATTGTCAGTGGTTCTAAGATACCATCTTTATCTCCATCTCTAGCTTAACCTCCACATCTATCTAGCGGTTTATGTATCCATCCATCTAAATCAATACATCAATGCTATGCTTCAGGCAAAGTGTAGAAGCTGGAATTAACAAGCTGGAGAGGGGAAATTTTCCAATTTTGGAGGGAGATTCATTTGGATTTCAATTCTGTCTTTATCCTTTAAGGGCTGTGTGACTTTGGATTAGGGACATAATCAGCCTTTCTGAGACTCAGTTTTATTACATGTAAAACGGAATTTATAACAGCACATGGACATCAGCTTTGTTGTGTAGGGAGAGCTCTCTAGGGCATCAGGTGGGGCACCGGGAGAAAAGTATGGAGAGGAAGAGGTTGTCTTTCCCTAGCCCAGGGGATGCTGCCTAACAATTTACCCACTTCAGACCCAGGCGAGGTTTCTGTGAAGCAAGGGGTGGGGGAGTTCTGTTGGCTTTTTGAGAAAGGCTTGGTGCTTCACAAGTAGTCAGTGTCCCCTTGGGCCACTGTGGGGAGCCTGAGCTGGGAGGCGCACTGGGTAGGGAGAGCGCATTGGCCTTGGCCTTCGAGTACAGGGTGGGGCTGTGGCTCTGGCCCCACCCCATGTTCACAGGCCTCACCCCTACCCCCGCCCCTCAGGTCACAGCCCTGGCTGGGCTCCAGTTCTGGGAGGTCGCTGGTTGCACCTTGGGCAGTAAGGAATCCTGTGAGCGAAAAGGTGGGGGGCTTAGAACCCCTTGATGGATGCGATGGACAAAGGCTTCCATTTCCTCAGGACCAGCCTGCATCTCAGGCATAGAAACAAGGACCCAAGCGCTGAGAGCTCTGAGGCTGAACCAGATGAACCAGCCCACCAGGATGGGGAGGTGGCAAGTTGTCGGCCTGGGGCCCTCTTTCACTTAAAAACAATTAAAGTGCAAAAACTGGTTTGAATAATTTTCTGTCTCCTTTTGCAAGGGAAGAAGCGCCCTTGCCTTCTCCCATCTGATCAGTTTGGCGCTGAGTCCAGAAAGTTTCTGACCCCCACCACCTTAATCCAGGAGAAGAGAGATCTAGAATGTGCCCTGAAGCAGTGTATCTAGTGAATCCACTGTGTCCCTTAGCTTGCCCCCTCCCCCACTGGAAGTTCCACCAGGCAGGAGACCTTTTTGCTTTGCCCAGCTGCATCCCCCAGCACCTGGCCCAGGGCCTGTCCTAGAAGAGGTCAGTAAACATTCCTTAGGTGAAGAACACAAACTTTACATTTACAGAGGGTAAAAGGTGATTTTTTTTTTAAATCACTGTTCTATGTCCTTTACCTATTGGATCCTATGCTCCTCACAGCTGCCCTACAAGGTGGGTACAAGCATGTCCTCATTTTCAAAGATAAGGGAACTGAGTCACAGAAAAATAAACTTAACTTACTGGAAGGCAGAGAAGCTGAGAAAGGAATGACATCCAGTCTCATTCAGCAAACTCAGGATGCCAGGGCTCCTCCTTGGACCCCTCTTCCGACATTTACTTGGTACCTCATATTGGACTTGAGAATGTAGTCTTCAAAGATCAGCTCTGCCATTTGTTGATACTGTGACCTTCTGCAACACTTCCCCAGACATCAGTTTCCCCATGGGCCCTGGTGAGGGGGTGCCTGATTTTTCCTTCTCTGCCCACAAGCTTTTTAGGAATCTTTTACTTGGCTGGATGGCAGCTCTGCTCCCAGGGGCAGGAGAAGGTTTGGGGTGGAAACAGAGACTTTCTTAATCCTCCCCTCACTCCTGCTGTGGCTTTGGTTCTGGGCGGGGGCTCCAGGGCCTCTCCCAGTGGGTGCCAGAGGCCAGAGCTGCCTTTTTCTGTCCCAGGAGGCCAGCCAGCCCCTGCCCAGGCCCGGGAAATGTTTTTTTTCCCCTTTGTGTTGTAGCTGTGTTGTACTAGAAAAAAAAAGAGAATCACCACGCCAGCCGTTTGGAAAATAAAGAGACTTAAAAAGAAAAGGGCTGGGCCTGTTCTCTTGTGGAGGCTTTGGTTAAGCAGAAAGTTTTAGTTCTTTTCTGAAAGGCATTTGGGCTTTTGAAGTCCCCTGCAGGAGC
Organism: Callospermophilus lateralis; assembly: GCF_048772815.1. Lineage (NCBI taxonomy): Eukaryota > Metazoa > Chordata > Mammalia > Rodentia > Sciuridae > Callospermophilus > Callospermophilus lateralis. The sequence goes on along the minus strand of NW_027514663.1, from coordinate 1,595,624 downwards.
TCCCTCTGGCCCCTGGGAAGCCAGGCCCTGGCATGTCCCAATATGCATGACTAGGATGGGGCCAGGCCACTCAGAGACGGCAGCAGTAGGTCCTGGGAAATTTAGCACCAGGCTGGGTCCATTGGGGCTTTGGTCCCCACCCACTCTGCTCCTCTCCCAGTGTGGCCCAAGCCCCATAACCTCCCTTTAGTGGGCACTTGCCTGAATTTCCTCTGTTCCCTCTGGCTTTAAATACTGGCTGGGTGCCATTTGGGTCAGAGGGTGGGAATGGACTGCTTCTTCATTCAGAGAACCAGAAAGATTTTGCAAACAGGTAGACTAAGGCAGAGAGGGCTTACCCCAGGCCATTCAGGAAAAGTAAACATTCTGAGTTGTCATTGTCCTGTAAATGTGAACAACAGCTACCATTTCTTAAACACATAAAATATGGAAGGATGCAGTTGATGAATCCAGGAATTCACCTGGCAGAAGAAACCCAGCGACCTGTCTCTCAAGGACACTGCCTGACTAGCTCTCTTCTTTTCTTATTTAGTTCCAGTTCTTGCAAATGAGCCTCTTCTCTGTGTGGCCACCCCTTGCTAGGGTCTCAGCTACATCTATTACCGATAAAGGAGCACTATCAAAATATATCTAATTGCTGGGCATGGTGGTGCACACCTACCCAATTAATTGGGAGGCTGAGGTAGGAGGATTGCAAGTTCAAGCCCAGTTTCAGCATCTTAGTTGAGATCCTGTTTCAAAAAAAAGGGCTGGAGATGTGGCTCAGTGACAGAGTGCCCCTAGGTACCACAAAATTAAAAGGGCTGGAGATGTAGCTCACTGGTAAAGCATTATAATTACCAGTACTGCAAGAAAAAAAAATAGCAGCAAAAACCTACTAGGTGCAAAGTGTCGTGTGCTAGACTAGACATGTTCCAGCTTTAACCCCCTCTCTGCTCTCCACACAGCAATGAGCCCCGTCACTGAGTGTCCTTCCAGGACACCCCCCCTCCGACCTACTTGCTCCAACAAGGCAACTAGGCCTTACCTCCTATAGTGTCCACTACCTCCTGATGGTTTGTTACAATATGTAGATTGATTCACTGATGAAGACAGAACCCTCATGATCCAATCACTCCCCCAAGCCCTGCCTCTGAACATTGCTGCTCTGGGGACCAAGCCTTCAAGATAGTAGCCTCTGGGAAAGGTTTCAGGTACAAAGCACAAAAGATGGTAAACAGCACGGCTAGGATTCAAATTCATCCCTGCCTGGTTCTTTATGCGATATGAGCCTCTGTGCTACGTGGTGGCCCTCTCTGTCCAGTGCCCACCTCTGATCTCTGGGCATTGCCCTGACAGCTACTCCAGTTACACTTCATTCACTGGGCAGAAAGTAGGCACCATGATGAGATGGGAGTATATATCAAAATCTAGGCCTCTGTCCCTGAAAGAGCTTTTGGTTTACTTGGGTGGGCCAAGATTTCTACCCCTGGTCCTCTTGTCCACTAGAGAGCCTTTAGGTGACAGCAGTTGAGTGTACTGTATATGTATCCCTCCTCTATATGCCAGCCAGGATGCTGGTCTTTCTCTTGATGAAATCACAGCATTCTGAGCATCCATAGGACACAGGGGATGTAAAGGGAGCAGTAGACCCAGAGTGGATGACAGAGTTTCCCTCATTTCTGCCGGTGGGTATTGGGTCCTCAAAAGCATTCCATGTGTTCAGCTGAGGCAGGGACCACAAATGTTGACACTTCCCTAATATTTCTTCTGGGCCTGTGTACCTAGGAGATTCTTTCTATGACAGTAGGAGTGGAGGTGCAGAAAAGGGCTACGTACACAGGGGAAAAAAAAGTACCCATGCTGGGTGTAGGGGTACACACCAGTAATCACAGCTACATGGGAGGTTGAGGCAGGAAGACTGCAAGATTGAGGCCAGTCTAGGTAATTTAGGGAGACACTACTTCAGAATAAAAGGAAACAAACAAACATTTTAATTTTTTTCAAAATGATTTGAGCCAGTTTGTTGCTTTTTGGTAGATTCAGATAACAGTGTTATAAGAGAGGTTAGAGTCAGCTGTGGTCTCCTGCTGCCCTACAACCTCTCTAGCAGTTGTTAGTGAAGGCAAATGTTACACCAAATTTGCTACACAAATTGACAGTCATCACATAGACATTCAGCAGCAAAGTGGGTTTTTTATTTTTTATTTTTGGTGTGTGTGTGTGTGTGTGTGTGTGTGTGTGTTGGGAATTGAACTCAGGGGCTCTTAACCACTGAGCCACATCCCCAGCCCTATTTTGTATTTTACTTACAGAGAGGGTCTCACTGAGTTGCTTAGTGCCTCGACATTGCTGAGGCTGGCTTTTTGAACTCACAATCCTTTTGCCTCAGCCTTTTGAGCTGCTGGAATTACAGGCATGTGCCTCTGTGCCTGGCAAAAGTGGGGTCATTTTAAAGACAAAACAGGCCCTATAAAGTAGTTTCAACAGCTCAATGAAGTCCCAGCTCCATCTTTCAGACTATCTGCCCACTCCCCAAAATGAGGAGCCCATCACATTCCTAGGCAGGCTTTGGTGTCCTCAGAATTTCCACTCATGGCTGGACACAGGATGGCCTTGGGGTGGAGCTGTGTGTGTAGGGGGTGGGTAGTTACCCCAGCCTCACCTGCATGCAAGGTATAGAGCATTCTAAACTCTGTTTGTTAAACCATACCTCAAAGGCCTTGGATGTCACCAATGAGAGCACATTTTTAAATCTACCACGTTTTTGTTTGTTTGTTTTCTAATGTGATAATTAAATTTATTGGTGGCTGCCTGATCTACTCAAGACCAAAGGATGTGTTACTAGTCCTGGAATGTGCCCACTGCCTGCTGGGGCTGTCTACCTGTGCATTCTGAGTCAAAGCTTATAAAACCAGGCCTTATATCACATTTATTATATTGAATTTTTTTAAAAAAATGTTTTAAAATTAAAGAAAATACTGCCAGGTGCATGGGTACATACTTGGGAGGCTGAGGCAGGAGGATTGTAAGTTTGAGGCCAGTGAGGGCAATTAGGGAGATGCTGTTTTAGAATAAAAGATAAAAAGGATGGGGGAATGTAGCTGAGTGTAGCGTGCCCCGGGGTCTGATCCCTAGAACTTGGGGAAAAAATGAAAGCCAGTCACCAACATTGTAACAGAGAACACAGCCACAAGTGAACCAGAGTCCAGCACCCGAAGGCTCCAGTGTGCAGAAGCACACCAAGGGCAGCTGGAGGTGGTCTGGGGGGAGGCTCCTGGCACCAGGACAGGAGTTTCAAGCTTTCTGAGGGTGTCAATACACCAGGGACCCTCCCAAGGAGTTTTCTTGCTGCCTTGTGGGTGTTCCCTGCAAAGACTGCTGATGCTTGAAGAACTAAATAATTATAATAATGATGATAAAATAGAGATGGCTCTCCCAGCTGAACAGAAACTGGAGAAGACAAGGAGGATCCCACACCCGACTTATCCTTTTTGGCACCAGACGCCTGCAGCCCCAGGGAGGCAGATGTCTGGGTCTGCTGCTGGCCTCTTTGAGTTGTTTTCTTCTCAGGATTTGTTCAAAACTGTTTAAATCATTATTCTCATAATCTTCTATTAAAAGTTAGCCTGGGAAAGAGCCAGGAAGGAGGGATCCAATTAGCCTCCCCCCACACCCCCACCTGCGGCGCCTGGCATTGAGGCCCCCCGTAGAGAGGCTGACAGGCGGCAGATGGCACACACTGTGGGAGGCAGCGATTGGCCTCAGCTCTGCGGTGCCCTGTCGCGGGCTGCCTCTCCTGGGGACGGAGGAGAACAAACCCCAGCTCTCCCGCCAGGGCTCTGGGGGCGGGGGTGGGGTGGGGGTGGAAACTGCGGATCACACCCATCCAGGAGACAGGGGGCCAAACAAAAGGAGCGAGGTGGGGATGGGTTGTGTTGGAGGAAAGGAGGGGGTCATCTGGAGGGAAGGGGCACCAGTGCCTCTGCCCTTTCTCTGTCCTAAAGGAACTGCAGGAGGCTCAGAGGCCGGAGGTGGAGGTAACAGAATTGACTGGGCAGGAGGAGGGGGGAATTGCGGAGGGTGGGGAGGTGGCAGGGATGACCAAAGACCTTTTGGAACTAATCCTCAAGGATGAGGGTCCTGGAGCACACAAAGTTTATTTTTGGGATGAGTTGCGTGCACAGCTGTGAAGCATGTTTGCGACTAAACCCTCACCCCGCCCCCACTCCAGACCTGACTGCTGTGTCCCTGTCAGCTACAGTCAGGGTGCGGAGGGAGTTTGACCTCCTCAGGCCTTGTTTCTCCTGTTTCCTCTAAAGCTTGTTTCATTTTAAACTCCTTCCAGAAAAATGTTGTTATAAGGGAAATCTCAGAGCTGCCAAAAACCTGTACTGTCCCCCTTACTACCCTAGCCCTGTTGAGCTCGGATTCACATCAGAATGGTCTCAAGGGACATTTGTTGAAGCCTGGGCCTTGCTTCTCACCAATCTGCTGACTCTGTACCAGAAAGTCATTTTCAGGTGATGTATTTTACACCATCTGCCTACCTCCAGCAGGGAATCCAGGGTTTAGGGTCCCTCCCTTGTTAAAAAAAAAAAAAAAAAAGGTCCTTTGGCCCAAGGTGCATGCCTGTTATTCCAACAACTGAGGAGGCTGAGGCAAGAAGATCTCAAGTTTGAGCCAGCCTTTGCAATCTATTAGGGCCCTATCTCAAAAATAAAAAATGAAAAAGACTATGTATGTAGCTTGGTGGTAGAGTGCTCCTGCCTTCAAACCACAATGCTAATAATAGTAATAATAATAATAGAAACAATAACTATTTTTGTACTGGAAATTGAACCCAGGGGCACTCTACCACTGAGTCACATCCCCAGCCCTATTTTATATTTTCTTTAGAGACAGGGTCTCACTGAGTTGCTTAGTGCCTCGCTTTTACTGAGGCTCTTTGAACCTGTGATCCTCCTGCCTCAGCCTCCTGAGGTGCTAGGATTACTGGTCTGCTAGGATTCAAGTTTGTGCCACCGCACATGGCAATTATAACACTTTAAAAGCATTTTCTGACCTCAATTTCATCTGCTTTAGGTGGACCAAGATTTAGAGGAGGCAATTTCTTCTGCCCTGCTCAGAGAAGTTGTTGGGAAACCCAGAGTAAACTGTAAGAAACCAACATTATAAATGCAAGAAAGATTACAAGTTGATGATTTTTGAAAACAAAGAAGACTTGATCACATAAATAGGCATTTTCCCTCAGTCATCATGTGGCTGGAGGAGGGGAAGCCAAAGAGCTGCCATTCTCCCAAATGATGCATCTTGAGAATGTGTCTCTGAACACGGAGCAAGTGAGGCTGCTGCTCTGAATTTCCAAGAAGAGGCAATGTATTGTGCAGAGCGTGAATGAGGGCCTAGCGGACTCTGCCCTTGCATGGCTGCAGGAGGTGGCTCCTTGGGGATGTTGGACATTCTTGGACTCACGAACTGGGGAGGGTGGTGGCTGAAGGTGGCAACCCTATTCCGAAGAAGGGGAGGACCTCAGGGCCTAGGTCTTACTTAGTGGATGATCTGGCCTTAGCCTGTCCAGGTATCCTTGTTACTGCTGTTGACTGGTGACCATTCCTTGCTTCCCCAATGTTGAAGAATAACACCAGAGAAGCACGCCAAGGCAAGGTCAGAGTAGAAATTAGAAGTTTATTAAAGGACAACAGAAAAGACTTCTCCCGGAGGAAGAAGGGAACCCAAGAGGTGGAATCCCTGGAAGTGCGGTTGTTTCCCCTTTTTGTAGTTCTTTCAGTGATGGAATGTAGGTTGGAAGGCCTGAGGGGTGGGACACAGGTGGGCCAAAGAAGTAATCTGGGCAGGAAGGACTTCATTAACATTCCTTTGGGATGGGCTATCTTTAAATCTGCTGGGGCTGTTCATTAACATTTCTTTGGGATGGCCTTTGGGCCTAGGGCTTTTTCGGGACTTCATTAACATTCCATGAGTTGTCCTGGGTTTCCCTGAATTCCTTCAACATGGCCGCCATTTTAGATCTTACTTGATATTAGACCCGATTTACCTAACTGCATTGACTACCTAACTTTAAATTTGGCTTCATCCTCACGCGCTCGGTCTCTGTTGTTGGCGTGTTTGCCTGGGCATTGCATTTCTCCAGTCACCTGACTGTACCTCAGAGATGGCCTTGGGCCCCGTGCATGGCCCCCCTGCCTAAGGCCTTTATCCGCATCCCTGGCCTGCTCTCCCTAGCAGCAGGGGTGTGGGGGTGGCTTCTACCTCGGCAATCAGCTCATTATGGGGTTGGCGAGCAGGGCCCAGCGGGAATGCTAAACTAGTTGAGGTGGGTGGGACCAGGCTGGCGGGCAGGCGGGAAGGGGGGGTGAACTGCGGCCTGGTGCCACTGCTGGGCTGGCCCAGCACTGCTCTCAGAAGGCAGCGGGTTTTTCCGTGAATGGTTGTCTTGTGCCTGTGTCTCCGAGGGGACACAGCCCTCCTCTCTTCAAGTGGCAACTTATCAGTTCCTGAGATTGATAAACCCCAGCGCCCGCTGGGCACCCGCTCCGCTCTCGAGGCCCAAGGTGGCTTCACTTGTCTGGAAGGGGGAGATGTGGGGGCCTCTCTCCTACCCGGGACTGCAGCTGGTGGGAAAGGGGAACGCTTCAAAGTAACAGTTTAGGGGAGCCACCCAGGGAAGACTTTCCTTAAGCATGTGCCCTTCCAGGCCCCCAGGAACTGCTAGGAGATCTGAGCCTCAACTAGTTCAAGAACTACAAGGACATGAGGCGCCCCCTGGCAAAACTCTCTGGAAAGTAGCAACTTGTTTATTTTTGCCAACCTCGGAGGGAAGGGGTGCTACTGCAGTTTTCTGGAGATAAGGTGTTAGAGTCACAGCCTGGAAGTGCGCACCAGGCTCAAGAACCCTACAAATGAGGGTATAGGGCAGCCGAGTGGTGTAAGCGTTTGTTGGATGTGGGGTAAGAGTGGTCTTGGAACACCAACCCATCCTCAAAAGTCAATGGAGAGGGAACAGCTAGGTCTGAGGATAATTCTAGTGCGTGGGGCACAAGAAGCAATGCTAGGGTAGCTAACCTGTTTGCTCCCCCATTCTTTTAATTTTTGCAGTTTGTAAAGCTAATGCATCTGGGTGAGCTTGACAGCCCTAGTGGGCCTTCTATTTCCTCCTCCCGCCCCCATGCAGCCAGAGCCCGGTCCGCAAGCCAGTTCAGTGCCCATGATCCCGCGGTGCCTGCTGTAGCCGCGCCACAGTCCAGTTTTGCTGGCTGCGGAGCCAGCGCTGTCCATCGCTCAGTGCTGTTGGCCCTCTCTCCATCTGATCCGAGTTGGAGCAGTGCAGGGCGCCCCATGGGATCAGAGCGCTCCACTGCGGGGCCTCTGCTCCTTACATCCTCCTGCTGGGGACCCGGCTACATTTCCAGCCAAGCCTGGCTTTATTATGTGTCTCCGCAACGCAGCCCTAGCAGCCGGATCAGGAGGAGAGCCAGCTACCACAAAGAAGACAGGAGCATGAGGGAGGCTGGCGGGCAGGACAGCGCAGGCTGGAGCATCGAGGAGCCGGGAGGACACCGCCTCTGCCGCTGCCCGGGAGGAAGGGAGCCCAGCCGCCACCGCCTGCTCCTCTTCCTCCGCCACTGCAGCCACCGCCTCCCACCTCTCCGAGTCCCTGGCCCATGGAGGCAGCTAGCTGGGCGGCAACTTGACGCCGGCCTGGGAATCGGCTGCACGCCATGAGCTGTGCTTTGCAGAACACAAGCAGACAGCATCGGCCTGGCACACCAGCTGAGCAATGCCTGGGGCACAGGCGCGCCTGCCTGCCGCTGCCTGAGCTCCCCCACGTGCCCCTTCCTCCTCTGGGGGGCCGAAGCCTGACCCCGCCTAGAGCCGGAGAAGGGGGCAGTGAGCCAGGGGCCCCAAGCTGCGGTTTCCAAGCCACTAAGACCATTTTGACCCCCCACGCCCAAGTAGGCTGAGTTGAGGTACCCCCTCGCCATCCATCATAATCTCCAAATTGGGCCTTTGGGCATTTTTTGAGCCATTAATATTTATTTATTTATTTTTCTTTGTGCAGCAGGGGACATTTGAAGCCTTTTTTCTTTTTTTTTCCCAGGGTGTACTGAGCTTCCACGCTCCTGACTGCCTCCCGGTCTCCTCCCCTTCTGAGACCGTCTTGACTCCAGCCCAGTTCCCCCTTTTCAGATGGGTTCATTGTGAGCTCCCAAATGGGCTGTGTGGCCGAATGCCTGCAAACTTTGCACAAAAATCTGGCAAGGGGCGGAAGAGGAGGAGAAGGAGGTGGAGGGTGAGGGTGGCGGTGCCGTGGAGGAGAGAGAGAGGGGCTGGAGGGTCGGGGCCGCAGGGGGTGGGGAGGAGGAGAGGGGCGGCTTTTTTTTTTTTTTTTGCATAACTCTTCTAGGCCCAATGGCCTCAGGACTTCCCACACCTCTGGTTGCTCCATTGCAACAGGCAGGGCCCCAGCGTGCCTCCCGGGCCTCCCCCCAAGCAGCCTCAGCCGGCCTGGGCTGCTTCCTCCCAGGGAGGCCATCCTGGACCTGTGGTAGGCTCCCGGAAGCCGCCGACCCAGCTGCAAAAAAAAAAAAAAAAAGTTTCCAAGAGGTTGGTGGAGAAGGGGGAGAAGGGCTACCCCAAGCTGCGGAGGAGCCAGCCGCGGATAGCCACAGAGCACCAGAAGCCCTGATATGTCCAGTCGGAAGCAGGCGAAGCCGCGCTAGGTGAAAGGTGAGCGAGCTAGTGAGGCCCGGTGGAGGCGCCATCGAGAGAGGAGGGAGGGAGAGAGGGATGAGGGACCCGTGAGAGGGCGGGCGCCAGGACCTGTGCGAACCAGCAGAGAGGAGGAGGAAGAGGCTGAAGAGGCGGGGGAGGAGGAAGCCAGGAGCAGGAGGTGGAGGTGGTGGAGGGGGCACGCCATGGACACCCTACCCGCCTGGACCCTGTCCGGGCCAGAGCCACCGCTCGCCAGGGACCTGAGCCTACAAGGGGCCCTCCTCGCTCCCTCCTTGCGGCCCCTGCCACGTGGCCGGCCAATCAAGGAGTGCAGGCCCGGCTTGGCGGGAATTGCGAATCTCTGTGGTGGAGAGAGGAAGGAAGAGGCGGGAAGGACGGGCGCTGGGGGGCTGGCAGCTTGGAGGCCGCCCTTGCTGGCCCCTGGCCTTCTCCAGCCCCCTCCTTGTCGCCTAGGATGTGGAGAGCGGAGGAGCTGCCTGTGCACTTCCAGAGCAGCATCTGGGCCCGGCCACCCAGCGACCCCTCCCCACCCCCTGCACAGGCCGCGCTCAGGCTCAGCCCCCTCACTTCCTGCCTGCTCCGCAGAGGCCACCAGGAGTTCATTGTCTGCGCTGGGCCGGCAGGACACAGGACCCCCTGGGAGCAGTGGGGCCATCAGGAGCGCCCCTCCACGCAATGTGCCGGGTACCCCACCCCCGGAACACTCACCTTCAGCACCCTGGCCAGCTTTCTGCACTGAGTCCCCAGGGTGTGCATTTTTGTGATGAGATATGGATGTATAGGTACACACACACACATACACACACACACACACACACACACACACACGCACGCACCCCTCCTTGCTTTCCTTTCTATTTACACAAGGATCCCCAGCTCTAGGGGCCCCTGGAGAGCAGAGGCCCTGGGGAGAGGCAATGCTGGGGCTGAGCCACTCTCCTGCCCCTTTCCCCTAACAGGCCGCCTTCTCCTGGCCTGGCCTGCTGCTTTGTCCCAATTCCAGCCCCTCTGATGAGTGCTTAGTCACCTAGACACACCGAGGGATGACTGAGGAACAGGATGAGAGTGGCTATATGCCTCTGGAGCCTTAATGTCCTGAGGACCTTGTCCTCTCCCAACTCCCTTGATGACCTCTGGCAGCAGCCCAGTTCTGCTCTGAAAAGTTCATTTCCTGAAGGCCTGCACAGGAAGGCGCTGGGGTTCCAGCTCTCTTCCTGCCAGCCTTGCTCTTGGCTGGAGTGGTTGAGACTGAATCTGGCAACTGATACACTAGCCACCTCCCGCCTCCTAAAGTCCCAGGGAAGCTAGTGGCCGCTGGCCTGAAGAGACACTCCCTGTCATATTAGAAGAAAACCAACTCAGTTCAACTTTCAGCAGTGGGACTGCACCTCTATTATGCTTTGGGAGAAGTTAGTCTTACTTCTGCTCCTTGTTCTATATCCCAATTCAGAATAGGCTGTCTGTCCAACAGAGGTGGGGGTAACAAGGGTGTTCTGATCAAGAGAAGGAAACCAGAAGAGAGACTCCCAGAACAGAAGAGGGAAGAAGGGTTGATGTTTGTCCTTTTGCTGAATAGAAGGGCACCTACAGCTTTAAGTAATATTTGATTTCTTTTCTCTTTTCCTGGCTCATTGCTCACTCCTTCTAGAGCCACTTAAGAAGAAGATATTGGAATTGGAACTACTGGATGCAAAAAGAGTTTTCTTTAAATCAGGCAGTTGATTTTGGGTTAAATTTGCAGATTTTTTTTTTTTTTTGGTAAAGATGCAAAGCTTGCTTACCTATAATATGGTAATATGTCTTCAGATCTCCTTATTTTAGAAGGCAAGCCACAGAAAGGAAAGGTAGAACAGTTTGAAGGGAACAGATGGGTGGGTGTTTCAGAGTTGCTTGAGCCGAATTGTAAAACCACTCTGTGGATCTCAGAGAAAGACTCAGGAATTGGTCTTTAGCCTTTTACGAAATGAGCCTTGAAATGATTTTAAATGAATATACATGTACATGTCTGTATATGTAGCTGAAAATTCAAGCAAATTGAGGAAGGAAGATAGCTAGGTGGGAGAAGACTAGTGAAGGCATTTTGAGAAGTGTTGTATATACCAGCCACACAATCTTTCTGCAGAACCTTGGCATTGGAAGCCCCCTGATTTTTTCCATGGAGGTTTACATTGTCTAAAAGCAGCCACAACCTTTGTCTCTCACCATTTTGCCTTTTATTCAGTTTACTAGAGTGCATAGGGTGGAGATGTGGCCACTTATCAAGGGAGGAATTAATAGAGAAGATAATTTGAATAGATAAAAGTTACCACAGGTGAGGGATTAATTACTTTTCAAGAACTGCCCCCCTTCACACAAGCAATATTGAAAAGTGTGTGCTTAAGTTTGGACAGCTCCGTACCAAGTGTTTGAAATGGCAAGGTCTTCACCTTTAAAGATGCTTGAAGGTGTTTCTTAAGGAACAGTGGTGCCTTTTACATTTTATTTTATTTTATTTTGCCTCCACTGCTGTGTGTCAGGGCTAATGTGGAGGCATTGTGGACTTCCCCAGCTCCATGTCTTCTGCAGTGCAAGTCTCTTGACCATAATTCGTAATTGATTTTGGAAATATGAAAGCCCATAGCAGGAAGGAAAGACAGAAATGTAACAATTTTGAATGGATACTCAGAGAGTGTGATTTGAAAGCATAGGCATTGCTGCTTTAAAAATCAAACAGGCCTCAGAGGGGGGCTCACTTCCTATTTCAGGGACACAGCCTCCCTCTGGAGTGGGGGGTCATTTCCCCCTAGGATGTTTGTCCTTCTTTGGAAAACCCAGATTTACCAGAGGGAGGATACCCAACAAATAGAGCAGGGGGCTGGGGTGGTAGGGCAGGGAGTAAGCAGCCTCATTGGTTTTCTAAAGGCTTGTGATTTTGTTAAAAAAAAATCCATGAATGTTACAAAAGTCACATTTTCTAACTGATTTTCCTACACCCCTTTCCTCTTTTTTGAGTCCTGGTGGTGCGGAGTGGTAGTTCAAATGATTTGTTCCCTTTGATAATTTTGGCTTCATTCTCCAGGCTGTTCCCATCTCGCTCACTGATGTTATTTCGGCTGATGATATCAGATGGTTTGGTAATGATTACCAAGCAGTTCCCTCTGTCACTCAACATTAAGGAGCCCTGTCTCCCTTTACCCTACGGCTGGCTGCTGCTGGCTTTCTCAGATCCACGCAACAGCTTCTCTTTTTTCCCAGCCTCAGTTTAAACTTTTGAATAATTTGTACTACTATCAGTTTTCCTCCATCTAGCAACTGCCTGTTAATTACAGTTCTTAATATTAATTAGCACTCAGGCTATATCCACATACCCCAACCCCAACATCCAAAACTACCCCCAGTGACTTTTCTCTCCTTCCCTCCCCTTCTTTGTCTTCTTCTGCCAGCCCCGAGCTCCTCCAAAGTCCATTTGATAAATTTGGCAGTCTAGGGACCTGGGAACAGTGTATCTCACCATTGCTAGTGTTTCATGGAAATAACTGAGATGTAATAAACAGAGGCATTTTGAGGTTACAGGTTTCTTGATTCATCTGAGACCACATACAAGTGTAAACGGTCAACATTTGTTTGGCTAAATGTACATGATCTTGCAGGAAGGGCAAAACAAATCCTTTGTACATTCCATAGCTTTCTATGTGGATTGGGGTAACTGATATTTAATCCTAATATTTAATCCCCCCAATTAAATTACCTATTCTTAGCTTTGGAAGGGCCTGTTTCATTCTAGAAAACATTCTTTATGTCTAGTAATTGCTGTTTAGATTCTTACACCTGTTTCTTTGCAAAAACTTAATAAGCAATAAAATAAGATAACTATGTTCCTCTGACAGGAGAATCCTGCTAAACGTGTAACCATAAGGTGTCGAGTGTGCATTAATAATGAAAGGTGCAAAATGCTGATGACTTAACAGTCATAAAGTAATTCCACAGAACCCGCCAGCCCTGGCAAATGTTGTGGCCTGCTACAGCGCAGCGTGTTCACAGAGGAGGAAGAGGGGGAACCATGCAAGGAGGAAACTGGAGCTAGGCATCTTGGAGTATAGCTCTCCTGGCTGGATTTGGAAGACTGGGGATCTGGTCAATCTAATACAAAGTTTTAATAATTGCCATATTGGTAGCCAACTCTTAAGCTGGTGGCTGTGGAATTCTTCCCCTGATGTAGGATTTAATAGTCTGGCAATTAGATGCATTGATTTCTCTTAACTGTTCATTTGAATGTGTAAACAAAAGGAACTCACCACTGAGTCCAGCGTGCAGACTTGCTGCCTGGCTCTGGAAAAGACTTATTTAGGTGGCAGTGGTGGGAGAGTATGTTTTCGAGGCAGCATTAGGACCAGCTTCCTCTTCTTTCTACATTTCTACCCATTTTAGCAATGAAATGAAAGGATCCTGTTGTTCAAACACTGTTTAAAAAGACACAACAGTGTCTACTTCTGTCTGAAAAAATAAAAGCAACCATTGCTGCCTCTGGTGCTTCAAGAGTAACATCTTTGTCTCAGGGTGACTTGACTTGGTTGCATACTTTTGGCAAATGGTCTGTTGGATATCAGAGGGACAAAACACTTTGTCTGGGCTCTTCAGCAGAGTGTCTTTCTTTCTCAACTCCTTCACAACATTCTAGGACATGGAGCTACCTGTACCAGGAGCTCTGTCAAGCCCTGAGTGGGGGTGACCTCCTTTGGGTGTTAAGGCCATCATCTTGGACCTTTTGGAAGGCTAGTGGCTGGATACATAAATGGTTCAGAAAGTGTGTAGATTATAAACTCTCTTGAACATTAGTTCCCCCTTACTTCGTGCTCCAGGACCTTCAGTTTTCCTTAAGTGTCACTAACTTATGGCATGCAGGTATCCTAACTGTTTCAAGGTAATCTAGTGATGGATGGCTAGGTTTCCTGATGGCCCCATCTATTTTGCAAGGTGGGTGGGTTGCTTTAGGTGCTTGCTTGTCCTGAAACCTGGCTGAAGCAAAGTCCAGACTTGTCTATGCATGGTACACTGATGTTTGCGAAGAGTATCATCTTTATTTCTTGAAAATATTTGTATAAATATCAGGGTTTCTTCCTATCTGAGTGTCTAGAGTAATTAAAACAGAAGAGTACCTTGGAAACTCTTAGTGCCTGGTTATAATAGGTAAACTCAATAGGTGTGGTTGGGCCAATTTGTCAATTTCTGCAAATTTCCATTGGCTTACAAGGGCGTTTTGTTTGTAGATATATTAGTCTGCAATCAGTGTAGTTTTGCACCCAAAATGGACTAGTGAAGCCTGGATTGGTTATATATCCCACTTGAAGTTTTCAGCGCTGGCTGTCAGTTCCCTTAGCCTTCTGTGAGCATCAGGCAGGGTGAAGTGAGTGGGGGAGTTAAAGATGGAAACTTTTGATTCATAGCTTACCTGCCAGGATGGGGTGGCAGCCAGTGACTGGGGTTGTACACTCAGTAAACAAAAATACTTTACTGCTTTCAAGGATCACCAATTATCTGATTTCTCCACATGGCTGTCTTTAAGGAGAGTGCTGTTTTACCCATCTTCTTGTACAAAGGTTTGATTTTTAATGTCTTGTGAAAAGGATTCTCTTTGTCTTCATTGATGTCAGGAATAAAAGCATGATGGTAATATCCCTTTGAAAGCTATTGTATTGTCAGACCTGCCTGACAGCAGGAGGGCCTCCCAGCATTATAGATTAGTGCTATGAAAACACTGATATTTTCTTTGTTATGTTGCTGTTGTTCTACTTGCAAAGTCAATTACACAATGCCGCAGCTCAGTTACCCAGTTGACTTTGAAAGTAGCAGTGTCTTTCATTGTCTTCTTAAAGATATAATTTCATATTGTTATTGTTGCTTTGTTTTCTCCTTTAACTTTTGAACCTACCTCCCTCCCTGGTTACCTCCCCTTCCTTGTGCTAACCGCCCCCTCCCACGCCCCACCATAGTCTGAACTTGTGAGCAAAGCAAACACTCTGGTTTCAATTGTGACCATCCAAATTTAAAGACTGATACATCATTATCTCTGAATTCTTCTGCTCATTCACATCTCAGTGGCTTTTTATTGATATAGTGACTACAGCAGCCAAGATTCATAAAAAACCCATCCAATGAGATTATAGTGTTGATAATCTCTTATCAAGTAGGTTGTTCTCTGTATTGGAGGTCACTAAGAATGGCAAATTCAGAGCTTGCTTTTTAATTTTTTTCCTCTTCCCACTTCCTAGAGTTTGCAATTCGAGCTGAACTAGGTTCCTTGGTAGATGGGACCCTGGCAAACAGTTTATTGTTGTTGTTGTTGTTATTATTATTATTATTATTATTATTATTATTACAGATGTAGCATTCAGCTAGAGCTGTTGAGTTTGGGATTTAGGATCCTGGATGGCCTTTTTTCATGGGTGGAAAGGGTCTCATAGGAGAAGCATGCAGTCCATTCTCCCACTGCAGATGACAAATCGGTTTATAAGGAGTTGTTTACTGCCTTGTTGGGCACACTTGGGCTTGGGAAGGATTTACATCCCTGTGTGAAATCTTGCTACTGAATGGAAGGAAGCCTCGACATGTCTAAAGCTGAAAATGGCTCCAGAGGGTGGAACCATCCCTCCCTTCTCCAGAAAAATCTGAAAGTCCTGAGTTCCCTAACCTGGTCACGGAAGAGGCGGTCACCTGGAGCAGGGGCTCACAGAACCGTCTCTCTCGCCCCACAGAACAGGGTATAGGAGATACGCTGGTGCTGCCCACCACCACCACAGACTGCAGATGATGGGCTCCATCAGGAAACTCCATCCAAGGACACTAATTGTGGGCCCCCGAAGTTATTATTATGAACCACCAGACAAGAGCCTGTGTTTGCCAACAATTTGTCAGGACTAATTTTGTTTTTCTCCAGTAATTGAAAATTAATGTCTTGAAGTGAAAGCAGATGTTCATGTCATCTTCTGAATTGGGATATAAAATGAGGCTCTGTGGATGTGCTCACTAATCTAACAGCAATTTCCCTCTCCTTCATAATGGGGGTTGCTTGGCCTATGTCACCTAAGTCCAGGGATTGGGAGCTGAGAAAAGGGGGCCTGGGTGGCACTCCTTGTGCTCCTTGGGGGTTTGTTTGGGAGGGAGACTGTGCCAATAAAAATCTTTTTGTTTGAGCTCTGGAACGTGGAGAGTTCATTGTTGAAGATGTTCAGTTGCTGGAGACATATTTGCTGAGATAATTCAAAACATTTTGCTAGGATAGGTAAGGGGAGCCCTGGCAGGGGGAGAGTTGCTTCCTACAGATGTGTGGGTCCCCAACTGTCATGTCCTTTCACTGTTGCATGGTGAAGTTGCTTAAAGTCACACATTCCTAGGCCTGGATCCCAGAGACCTCTGCTCACCTGGCTGACCTGAGCAGGGGCTCAGAACTCTGTGTCTCTCCTTTTTAAAAATGGGGGTAAAATACACATAATATAAAGTTTACATCTTAACCATTTTTAAGTAGTATTTAAATACCCAACACTACAGCTGGCACCACCTCCAAGTAGTGATGGTTGGGGGAAGGCCATCAGTTCAAACTTCAGTCTTCCAGGGCAGATGTGAAAAAACTGGCTCAGAAGATGATGTGGGGTCTCAAAAGCTCATGGTTCTTTTTCTTACTCCAAAGTGAGAGGTGAGTCAGGTCTGCCTGCTGCTAAGGGAGAGCAGGAGCCTAGCCCCATCACGGCCAGTGGGACTGGGGTGCCAGGGACAAGGACAGGAACTTTCTAGTGATCTGGTGACCATTCCCAGGAGTAGAACATTTGCCCTCTCTTTGCGGGGTGCCATTCTCCTGGAGACTAAGCCTGGCTGGGTATGAGCTCCCCTAGTTGCCCCCATAGGCCAGATCTTGAGTGGCTCCCGCACTTGCCTGCCAGGGCCAAGGCAGCATCGGCTTACCCAGTCCAGTGCACTTGGGGCAGGTTTGTCTGTGATGGGGAGAAGGGAGTAGCAGCTGTTACAGGATGGCCACCTGGCTGCCTTGATTTGTGGTGTACTTGAAGCCCCATGTTGGGCCTGTAGGTCTGGGCTTTGCCTCAGCGTGTGGTCTTCTCCTCTTCTGCCTCCTCCAAAGTGCTGGGAAACTTTTTCCTCCCCTGATTTCCCTGTAATTGAGATTTTCCTTTTCATTACCTGGGCATGAATTATTTTGTGCAGCATTGTCATTCCCTGTCCTGCTGTGAGGTTTATCTCTTCTGTTTATCCTAATTAAATAAAACATACTGTTCACCTAACTCCTGTTGCACCAAATTTTACCTGCCTGAAGGCAGAGTGATGGCCATATGAGCCTGGTCAGGGAGCAGGTCATTACTAGAGATAGCAGGGGGTGGGGTTGTGTGGGGGGATTGCAGGCAAGGAGCTGTGCCCCTTGGCTTGGTTGCGGTGGGTCTATGGAGCACCAGCAGCATACAGTGTGTTTCTGCTTTTTGAACAAGAGGTTTGGTTTTGTCCTTAGCCCCCATGGGGCTGTAGGTTTAAATCTGGGGAGACATTAGACAATCACCAGCTCCAAGGACTCTCCAGGGAGAGGACAAGGGAGGAGAGCAGGCTGGGAGCCTGGTGGTGGGAAGATGGAAAAAAGGGACAGTTTCCCGTCACCTGAGATGGAGATTGCAGAGAGCGCTGGGGATCCGCAAGCAGTACACCTGTTCTTGCTGTCCCAAGAGAGTGTCTGCAGATGCCCTGTGCCCCCGAGAGGGACAGTGGTTAGCCAGGTCCCTGGGAATGTACATTGGGAAGATTCAGACCTTTACTGTTGTTGCCTTTGAATATCTCAGAATCCTGAAAACCACAGAAAAGGGACCCTGGAGTTCCTTCATTCAGATGTGTGTGTGTGTGTGTGTGTGTGTGTGTGTGTGTGTGTGTGTGCGCCTGGACCTGCACACTGCTGTTCTCAGGGAGCTCTCTCTCTCTGTGCCACATCTGTGCATCTTTAATTTCACACATCCATCTGCAATCTGGCTCCCACAATTTAGGAACGTGGGTACTCGTTCCACCTGTTGGGGCCAAAGAAAACCACTCAGATTCCCAGTCCTCAGAGCAACCCTGTGGAGAGATGATCAGGCTGGTCCTGCCTTCCTCAAGGGAGAGCACCTTGCCTGGCACGGGGCAGCCCGAGGGGGCCTCCAGGACCTCATGCTCCATCGCAGATGAGGACCCAAGCTGGGATTCTGGACTGCTGTGTTTAAAAATAAAAGGACTTCTGAACTGAATGAGTGAAGTTGTAAACTGTTGAGGGAATGAACCTGTGAGCAAGTGAATATGTGAATGAATGGCCAGGTCATGGCTAATGAATTCCTAAGGGAAACAGCTAGTGGGTGAGCTCCCAGGCAGGACTTGGGCTCCCGTGGGTGTTACTCTCTCTGATCTCTTCTGCCCTCCTGGTCTCCATCTGCCTTTTTTCCTGCTCAGGAGGTGAGACTGCAGCCCTTTTGCCCTGGAGCTGGGGGTGGCTTTTGCCAACCTCTTCCTTCTCAGGTGCTCCATGCGGTGAGATGGTAGTTGCTGCTCACAGAGGGCCTGTGCCCTGTATGGTCCTAGGTTTGAAAAATCGTCTTTTAAAAATGATAAAAGCAATATGAGATTTTTATATTAATTTGAAATAAAACAGAATGTTTGACTCAATAAATTCCCATCCTGCTGCTTATGGTCATCCTGCCACAGAGATTCAGGGGTCAGACAGGACATCCTTAACTGGCTTGGTGCTGGCCAGTGCTGGGCAGTTCAGCTACCATTGAGTGGCCTTCAGGACCCTCCTCACCTTTCAGGGAGGGTTTGCTCCAGGATTAGCACTAAGAGTGAGGGTTAGGGTTGGGAGAAGGAAGCAGGAGGGAGGAAATTGGCAGTGCTCACAGGGAAACCTGCTGCCCAGAGTAGAAAACCAAGGCCCACTCTGAGCTGGCAGAGTGTTGCATGTGTGTGATCCCAGCAAATGATCTCAAGAGTCTGAGGCAGGAGTTTGCCAATTTGAGGCCAGCCTTGGCATTTTAGTGATGCCCTTAACAATTTAGTCAGATCCTATCTAAAAATACAAAAAATAAAAAGGGCTGGGGATGTAGCTAGGTGGAAAAGCACCTCTGCATTCAATAATCCTCAGTTCTGTAAAAACAAACAAACAACCTTATCTCCAAGGTGAGGCTCAAAATGCTTTATTTTTCTTGTGGGGAATGGGTGTGGGTTGGAGGCAATGTGTTCCATGATCTGGGGGAAGATAGTGTCCTCTTTCAGTCTTAGTTACCCTATCTATGAAATGGAATGGAACCAGTTTGATCAGCTGCATGTCTTAGGTGGTATAGGATTTTAATTTCTGGAACACAAGAAGAGGCAAATACAAAACTTGGGTTTTAAAATAATGCAGGCTAAGCTGGGTGCGGTGGTGCAGGCCTGTAATCTCAGCGACTCAGGAGGCTGAGGTGGGAGGATCTCAAGTTCAAAGCCAGCCTCAACAATGGCGAGGCACTAAACAACTAAGTGAGGCCCTGTCTCTAAATAAAATATAAAATGTGGCTGGGGATGTGACTCAGATGTTGAGTGCCCTTGAGTTTAATCCCCAGTGCCAAAAAAAGTTTCTTTTCCAAGTGCTGGGGCCACAGTGGATACATCTGAGTTGACTGCTCTGGGGAATCTGCTGCAGGGCAGCTGGGTCCTTTCTAGACCTTTATAAGGTTTAGGGTAAGCAACAGATTGGGAGAGGCTTGAGGCCTGACGGTGATTGGCATCTTTCGTCCCAGCTGGGGGTGTCCCAGGCTCTTTGGGTCCAGGTGTTCTGCAAAGCATTGCTGGTCATCTGGGTGATGCTGTAATCCAGTGGTGACCAGGCCAGACACATATCCATCCAAAGTCACCAGCCCTGATCCGTGGGGAAGATACATGAAGGGACAGTCAGGACCTGGCTCTTTGGGCACTATGGGGCTCTGTCTTCCTCTCATCCCCCATTCCTCCATGAGATTCTCATAGCAGCTTTCTGATTTACTTATCTCCATTTCACAGGTGTGCAGACTGAGGGACAGAAGTCCCTTGCCAAAGGTCATACTGCTGGAAGTAGCAGAGATAGGATTTGAAGCCAGGCCTTATCTAGGTCCAGAGCCTGAGTCAGTCACCACCACCTTTATTTATAACTACCTCTGCAGCTGTGAAGGACAGCAGAGGCCACCTCTGGTCTGGGTGTGACAGCGATGAATAAAGACACCCAGGGGGAGCCCTCCTTCTCACCCATCTGTCCATCCGTGGAGTTCTGCCTTTAGGGCTTTCCATGTTCCAATCTGCGGGGGAGGGGGATGAGATCTTAAAAAACAGTCCCACACCTTTCCCAACATCCTGGGTGCCCCCTTCACCAGGGCCTTTTCAGTGGTGCCTTTACACTAGATCTGGGTGTGTACACCTGTATGTGTCAGTTTAAACACAGATTGTGCCTGCTACTCCCTGGCTACACTGACTCTCATTCCATTTTTTAACATTGCAGACATTTCAGTTTTGGTTGGACAATTAACATCATTGTAGGCACTCAAAAAAAAAAATAACTTGACCTGGGCCCAGTGTCTGGAGTCTTTGAGGAGGGGTTCCAGGTCAGTGTTTCTTTGAAAACTTCCTTGGAAACTTGAATGTGCAGCCAGGGTTAAGGATTTTTGGTGAAGAAGTTAGCACCACCTTTGCATCACACATATCCATGTTACAGCCAGAGGGGCTCTATGGAGAGGATGCACCAGAGTTATTGATTGTTTTCATGGAGTTGGGGATCAGACCCAGGACCTTCAGTACCCTAGGCAAGAACTGGACCACTGAGCTACGTTCTCAGCCCTCTAGAACAGTCCTATAGTGGTAGACATACAGTTGCTTTCTAGTGTTTTGCTGTTATTGACAGTGCTGCAGTGAGCATCCTCAGGTATCCATTTTTGTGTTCTTGTTTGAGTATTTCTTAGGCTGGACTCCTAGAAGTGGAATTGTTGAGTCTAAGGGTATCACTCAAAAATTTGATACTTTTTTTTTTGTACTATGGATTGACCTCAGGGGGTACTTGGCCACTGAGCCATATCCCCAACCCTATTTTGTATTGTGTTTGGAGACAGGGTCTCATTGAGTTGCTAAGTGCCTCGAGTTTCTGAGACTGGCTTTGAACTTGTGATCCTCCTGTCTTAGTCTTCTGAGCTTCCGGGATTACAGGCTTGCGCCACTGCACCCAGCAATTTGGTAGATCTTTCTGAGTCATCTTGTGCAAAGGCTGTGCTGGGGAACTCTTCAACGACAGGGCCCAGGTGCATTTCACGTTCCTCTGAACCCTTGCCCACCTAGGAGGTTTTTTTCTTCCCTTTGTTTCTATCATCTCCCCCCCCCCCCGCCCTTTTTTCTTTTTGCCCATTAGGCAAGCAAGACATTGCACATTGTTTTTGTTTGTACTTCTTTTATTATTATTAGCAAAGTTGACCACTTTGGTTTCATTTCTTCTCCGGGCAGCTTGGCTGCACTGGGTGCAGGGCAGGATGCACCCAGTAGGCATCTCTTTCCTTCAATGAGTCCTTAAGTCCTTCCCCCACCTCCCTTCCATATATCCATTCTTCCATCTAAATCCAGAGCATCTTACCAGCTAAGCTTAGCCTGGACTCCCAGGAAGATGCTTGAGAACCAAGAGGAAGCCATGTGTTCAGGGAGCCCGTAGACTGGAAGGGTATGAGGCCTCAATCCCCAGACCAGACAGGACAGTCCAGCATTGAGGTCCAGACTTAGGGCTGGGGGGGTGGGGGGGTTGGGGGAGATTCTTTTTGATAGTGGAAATCAGGCAAAGCATAGGGAATGACATTTTGTTTGGACCCTGAAGGGTGAAATCAGACCACCAGGAGCAGCTAACATCAGAAGAGCCCCCTTGGGTACAGGTGCTGGCCTGTGTTCTTTACAGGCAGGGTCTCATTTAATATTGGCACTAATTGACGCTTAGGTGGGGGCCTCAAGCTTTCTTTTTCATGAGCAACAATGGATCTTGGAGAATCTTCAGCTGAGCATTCTTCTCATATGGATGGTCAGACTTGCCCAGAGAGATGCAAGTCATGTGTTCAAGGTTATACAGTGACCTTGTGGCAGAACTGTGCCTAGGGAAGGGCAAGATCTGCTGGGGGATCTTGCTGCAGCCACTGACCCAGGCTAGGACCCACTTTGGAGACAGCCTGGAGACCCCTAAGCTTCTGGAGTGTGGGAAAATGCTGAGCAGTTGGGTATGGGTTCCCAATCCTGCTCCCATGCACCCTTGCTGGGTTACTGCTAGTCTTAGTTTATTTTCTCCCTACCAGGGGAAGTGTGAGGACGGCTCCCTGGCATGCGGTGGTGCAGACCTGTAATCCCAGTGATTCAGGAGGCTGAAGCAGGAGGATCACAAGATCAATGCCAGCCTCAGCAACTTATTGAGGTCCTAAGCAACTCAAAAAGACCCTGTGTCGAAATAAAAAAATAAAAGGGCTAGGGATGTGGCTCAGTGATTAAGCATCCCTGGGCTCAACCCATAGTTCAAAAGATAGAAAGAAATCTTAAGGGAGAGAGAACTGTAAGTTGAGTAGCCATACAGAGGAGAGTTAGTTATTTCTTCTGGTGGAATCCCACTGCAGACTCTCCCTTCCCTCTCATCTATATCTATGCTCAAAATGCAGCGCTGGAGATAATGGGCAGGAAACAACAACAAACTTTTAATCTGTCACCTGCTGGGTGACACCTAGCCCTCTTGGTGATGCCAGATTGTGCATCCCTCCTTATGTCAATCCTCTCACCCCACCAGAGAAATGCTGCCCTTCTCAGGAGCATCCTGAGTCAGACACAGTGAAGCTGGCTGTGTGGGAGGGCAGGGGTATGCCCCAGAATGGGTTGCCCATGTGTCTGTGTGTGCACGAGTCCATGTGCTTGTGGGTATGTGTACTTGTATGTGAGTGTGTTTGTGCTGGTGTGCTCATGTGTGCTCACACATGCATCTGTACATGTGTGCATGAGTCAATGTGAATGAATGTATGTGAATGGCCTTGTATGTCTGCAGCTGGGGGAAAGGACTTTTGTCATTGCTTGCCTGGTTCAGAATCTCAGTACAGGGGCTGTGTTACTTTCGGTACCATTTTTACCCAAAGTTTGGAACTCCTAGGTTCATAGGTTTGCACCCAGAGAGAATGCACATGGGTGAATTTACTTTATATGCATTCATTCAAATAATTGGAGCATCTTCCATGTGTGGAGCACTGTGCTAGACTCAGTCCTAAAAAAACAAATAAGCAAGTTCTTTCTTCTAAGAATCAGTTGACCATTTATAAAGCTGTGGTCATGAGGGTGGTTAAAAAGTATTTTCTATGGCCAAATGCATTTGGCAAATGCTGGAATAAACAGTTA